>NC_051218.1:38406699-38731699 GCF_015220715.1 Pygocentrus nattereri | reverse complement strand
CTATATGTTAGTCTCGTCAGAGCCACTTCACTCTGTTCCGCCTTCATGCAGCACAGGTGGATGCTGTACGTGGAGCTGAGCCACAATCACACTCTCTCTGCCACTTTCTCTCGCTCTGTCTACAAAAACAAAAACCTAATTTGGCTACAGGTAAAAGCAACAGGCTGCCTTGGTTGACATATGTGCAGCAGAATGCAGCATGCTACACTGTCAGTGTGTCTCAGCTGGAAGTGAATGGTGAAAAGAAAGGTCTTGGGCCTACAGCATCCGAGCCTCCGAAAAAACTTGAGCTGACGCTGTCCGCAGAGATCAAGCTACCGTCCTATTAACAGACAGCCCACTCAGTCGCTGTTTCTGTCTCCTGCAATTAATTATCCCCCACAGAAAACGATGAAACAAAGACGTCAGCGTGACAGTGCAAATATAAACTGTCCGGCGAAAGACATTATCTACTCTGCTCTAGAAGAGATAGTGGAGGGTGGGGGGAGAGCATGAGTTCTTTTCTGTTCCAGGATTAGCACAGAGATAACAAGCCGGGGATTGTTTTAATGTTACTGTCACCTCCTGTCTGAAGAGAAGCCCGAGCCAAGTGTACTGGCAGGTAATGAGCTCCTCAAAGCTGCTGCTACCTCAAGGAAGCGAGGGATCACAGATAAAGGGACCCGAGAAGGGAAAGAGAATAAAGTAAACCTGTGACGGGAGAAAGTGTGCAAATCAAATTATGGCTGGAACAGGATGCGTATGTGGGAGAAACGATGCTACTTGTGGAGAGAACATAGTCCACATGATGGGGGGAAAGAGGATGGAAAAGACCGACTAGAGAGTACCTGCTTAAAAAAAAGCAGTATCCAAATTTCCGAATGCAAATCAAGCTGTAATGGGGAGAGAGGAGGCAAACGCATATGTGGATATAAGCGACTTTTATTATGGGCAAATCCAGGGTCATAGTCTAAACGGTCCAGGGTCATTGAGCCAACACGGATTGATCAAGGGGCAGACATGACAGAAACGAGAATCAAACAGAACCTAAACATTAAACACCAAACAGGTCAAACAACAAACAAAGATTCAAACAACAGTAAATAGATCAGCACAAAGACCAGTGACCAGACAGAGGAAACCACAGGCTTTAAATACACAAGGAACAGGTGGGAACACAGGTGTAAACAATCAGGGGTGGAGTCACGAAACAAGGGGGCTGGACTAAAAAAACAAAACAAAGAACACGTGGGCTAAACCAAAGCACAACACGAATACACGTACAGGATTGGGAGGGGCCAATCGTGACACAAGCTTAATTCTAGAATTCATAATGCATATGTCCAAATGAATACAGGGGGTCTTCAGTAAAAAAATTATATCCTCTTTTTATCTTTATCTTTAACTTACTTGAATAATGTTCGAATTTGATGATCTAGAAATGTTTTGATGTTTAAGTCAGGGGTCAGCAACATGCGGCTCTTTTATTGCCCTGTTGTGGCTCCTTGGCAGAAGATTTTTAGGTAAAGTAAAATAATCCTCCTTTGCAGTAAATTAAAGCTCTGCTGATCATTATCAAACAATAAATGGTATTAAACGATGGAGTTAATGTAGAACTGCTAATTCAGCCTTTAACCTTGAAGATGCAAAGACGGCTGGTCACCATAGCAAGGCGAACACCAATCTCGCCTAACTAGTAGCTAAAGAAGTGACAGTGAAAGATTTAAGGTGAACATTGATAATTTAGAGAGGAATGAACTTATTTGCGTTTATAATCACTCCAGCTGGCGTCCTGATACATTTAATCTGTAACGAGAAGCTGTCAAACACTAATACATCGAGAACCTAAGGCAGTTTCTCATTTGAATTTTCCAGTTCCACCTTAAATAGTGTAGCAGTTATTTTCTGGCACCTCAGGCACCATTTAAGGTAGAACGGGAAAATTCAAACAAGAAGCTGGTGAACGAGAAGCTGACTTCATCCCTCGTAAAACGTCCAGCATTAAGAGACATTTTATGAGAAACTATTCTAATGATATGATATTCACTTTTCTAAAAGTTTCCTGCCAGAGATGTGAGAAAAGCGGCTATGGCTGAGCTCAACCTTAAAGCAAAGTAAGTCTACGTTTTAGATTATATATGTTTTAGCTAATACTAGGACATTAGCAGATACTGAGTCATATTTACAGCCAAGATATTAAAATGCACATGAAATGTTTTGGCTCACTAAGTGGTTTGATTTCTATTGACAAAATGGCTCTTCCTAAAAGGTGGGTTGCTGACCCCTGGTTGAAGCCATCATATTAGATCACTTTCCATGCGTATATACAGCAAAGAAATGCGATAATGGTTAAATATATTACGACTTGCCCGCAACTGACTCACAAAAACGCACCAAAAAGAATCAATGATGAACATTCAACATTGAATTACTTGTGTATTTATTTATTTACTCTTAATCAATGAACCAGTTACTCAAGCACATGTCTAACTCTTTTGTTCTTTTGATCCAAGACTACATTGTGTTTCTAATGTGTGTTTCTGCAAGGCATTAAAGTTAGTTTGAGCACACTGTGGAAGTTTCCACTGGGACCTCGCAGAAGGCCGAGTGATGTGATGAGGGGAGGGTTTTGTCGAGAAACATCACATTCCTGCTGCACCAGATGCTTTTAGGTGCTCTTAGAGATGGTGACCAGTGACCTAAGAACAGTACGGAAGTGCAGCTGCGGTAGGTGGATTGTGGTTAATGTACAATGTGCAGGGGGATGTGCACCCTGAGGATCGGCTAAAGGAACACACACAGAGCTGAGATGCTGCTCTGAGCCTCACCACTCTCAGGTCATAAATAAAACATGGGTGGATTTAAAATAGTGCCAGTTCACCTGTGGTTACGCTCTGAAAATGGACATGGTGGGAGGGAGAGAGAGAAAATGGGAACGAGTAGGTGGGGACGGAGCATGAAGAGAGAGATTCTTGCTGGTAAGCGGTTTGTGTGTTTTAATGCAAATCTACCTGTAACAGTCACATGGATTAGCATTGACTCCTTTACATAAATGGTTAATTCGACCTAATTTATATTCATAAATGAATATGTTCTAATAAATAACACAGTCTATAAATGCTGCCAGTGGGCTTATATTGAAATGTAAAAAAAAAGCCAACTTCAGCTTCTTCCTTGTGTTTGTTTTATTTAAAGCTGTATTAAGATTATAAGTGATTCACATACTCAAGGATTTGCTGAAGTGGGTGAGATTATGCTTGTACTGGAGTGCTAAACTCGGTTTTTAACGTCAGTTGCAGGCTGAACACTTTCCTGCTGGTCAGGACGGCTAATTAGAACGATCAGTTATCAGAGAAATGAAAGCTACCAAGAGCAGTCCATACAGCCTACCGTAATCTATGTTTGAGGATTATGACAAAAGAAATTGGTTGAGTAATAAGGAAGTTGTGGACGATTTAATCCTGAGACTCATCGTCTCTCGATACAAGAGAATCTGTCCACAAGCCAGATCTTGACTGCTCCAACATGGCAGAAGTGCAGACATATCGCCTCAGATAGAGAACAGACAACGCGGCATCTAGGTATGTATATATCTATGGGCCAGCATATAGTTTTGACAGCAAACATGCTAGCTAGCTCAACCTAGGTGATGTTTTAGCCAGTTACACATCACTTTCAATTAAAACTTATTAAACTTTCAATTGAATTAGCTGAAGACAAAGTAGACTGATAATACAAAGTAGACTGACCAGTCGTTTCAAGTTTTGCCTCTTTCCTCTAACCACTACATTTACTGTAACATTTCACGTCTGTCCTTCAGACCGAGGGCTTTTCTATAATGAAATATCTGTTATTTGAAGCTGCATCACACCTGACAGGATTTTTGTAGGGATTTACTTTAGCACAGTGCAACGCCTGCAGCCAATACTACAGCTCATGCACACTCGGACCCCAGAGACTCAAGACTTGATTTGGACTTGCACAAAGTAACTTGTAAATATACCACCACCTCCCCATCTCCTCTCTGCCACTCAAGTCTACCTCTCAGTACCTCCATTCATTCAAAGGCCCTCCAGCATAAAGTAGAAGCTACTCAGAACTCTAGGCCAAGTTCTCAGAGCTCTCTCCCCTCCTACAGTCATACTGTAACTTCTCATAATTTAAGGTTTAATAAGCTTGCTAAGTTAATAACCCTTTTTCTTAAAGTGTAGATGCTGGTGTCTATGCCAGTTTAAGTATTACTGGTTTACCTAATTGACCTAAGTGGTTGCAGATCTTAAGGACAAGAGCTACTGACACTGCAGAAGCTATCAATTCCTCTGCAACCTGTGGTAAGATTTAATTTTGCACGTCCATGACTCTTATGATGATTTTAATTACTCCAAACTTAGCTGAGAACTCAAGTTGGTGAATAAATTGCCATGTAGAGATTCAGAAGGCATGAATCTCTTATCAGGGGAGCTATTTGGCATCTTTCCTTTGACATTTATTGAATTAATTAGAAACTCAGTGGCCTGTGCTGCTTCTAAGAGGAAAAAAGATCAAGCTTCCTTTTTTTTCTCAGTTTCATTCTTATGGGTCGACTGGCTGCTTCATGCTTCATTTGAAATTTAAGCACACACACACACACACACACACACAGTTCACTGAAGAGTGCAGTCACAGTTGGCATGAAGATCCTTCCGGTAGATTTTACCCTGATGCTGTGCCAGCGCTGATTAAAGCGTGGATGTCTGGAGCTGGTTTCAGCAGATTTTAAACACTCACGTCAATGAAATCTTTTGAGAAAAGCACGTTTTAATTACTACAGCGGGAATTAGATGTGATCCTTTGCTGACCTCATCACACATTGTTGTCTGTGAAACACTTAGGGACTGTTTGGTGGCCTTCCTGCAGTTTTCACCTCCACACTACATCTAACACAGTTCATTCCGCTAATCAAGGACGTCTGATGGTAACGTCTGATCCAACTAGATGGATCAGGTGGTCAAATGGTTGGAGCTAAAGTCCAAGGTACAACAGTTGTTTTAAGGTCCAACTATGGAAAATTTCAATGGATTATGGTACAATCATATTCCCTGACTAAAGAAACTGAGATGTACCCTTGATGGCACCACCCCAGTGACAAGAGGGGTACTGCCCCACTGACAGTGTTGTACTTTTTTTGATCTTCCAAACCATCTACATTTTTTACTGTGTCTCTATATATTGTGAGTTGAGCTAAAGAAAACAAGCTGGACCTCCTAGGGACCTTGGTGACTGATTTGAGAAGCACTGATCTTGGGTCTTTTCAAAGGTTCCTTGGACCAGTGCTACAGAAGAACCACTTTGAGTTCACTGTAGCTTCATTTAATGTTTTTGTAAAGCATGTGAGTGTAAAGAACCAGTTTAGACCATATGATGTAAAGGTGCTATAACAATTAAGTGGTATAGGTATTTCCGAAATCGGAGCCAAGAACCACTTATACCGGCCTTACACCAAATGACTTTTCAAACGATTTCACTCCAGTGTTGGAATAAAATCATGAGAGTCTTGTTAGAGTCGCGTTGTGCTCGCGTCTCGATCGTTTAGTGTGAGGTGTTCAAGATGGTGGTCTAATGTCAGTCTTTCCCCAGTCATGATGCTACGACAAAATCCATCGTGTTCAGTATTATCTTAAGTTTTAAGTCTTGGTTCGTGCAAATAGTGAGCGCGGTAGAAAGAGAAAGAAAGAGAGTGAAAATGTACGTGTGACTACCTGAAATCTCTGTAAAAACAGCAAATCTGCTCCACTTTAACACAACAATCATATTAACTTAGAATGTAAACTGACTGCTTTAATATTTCAGGTTCACTGAGCTTGACAGAGATGTGCAGAGGACTTTAAGAATGACATTATTGAAGAATCATCAATGTTCTTTCCTTTTTTTTGCTTTGTGTTACACTGTTTGGTTTTTGTGGTTTAGTTCATAACACCCAGTCAACACTGCTGAATCGCTGCATGTTGTGTTGATGTATAAATCTTTCTATCAAATTTAAAAAGTAACTGCACATTTTACAGGTTACAGATTCTGATGATTTGAGTATACAGCTCTACAGTGAACTGATCTGAGCCCCAGCCAATGTATCTTCCTGTCTGTACCACTATAGAATGGAAGGACAATTGTTTATTTGCTTGTAAATTTCCACCAGGTGCATGATGGGGAATAATCTCAAAAATCTATTTTATTTCTTGTAAACAGTGACACTGCAAGATTCCTTGTCTTTGCAAAATCACAGTGACTAAAAACCATGACACTGTCTTTAGATGTGTGAGGGTGTCAGACTTTAGTCTTTCAAAAGTCTTTTCAAAGTCTTCTAGTGTATGGTAAGCTTCTGCGGATCAATATACAGACCTTAAGGGGTAAAAGTATTTAGTCAGCCACTGATTGTGCAAGTTCTCCTACTTAGAAAGATGAGAGAGGTCTGTAATTTTCATCATAGGTACACTTCAACTATGAGAGACAATATGAGAAAAAAAAAAATCCAGGAAGTCACATTGTAGGATTTTTAAAGAATTTATTTGTAAATCATGGTGGAAAATAATTATTTGGTCAATAATAAAAGTTCAACTCAATACTTTGTAACATAGCCTTTGTTGGCAGAGGTCAAACATTTCCTGTAAGTCTTCACCAGGTTTGCACACTGTAGCTGGTATTTTGGCTCATTCCTCCTGCAGATCTCCTCTAGAGCAGTGATGTTTTGGGGCTGTTCCCGGCGCAACATGGAATTTCAACTCCTTCCACAAATTTTCTATGGGGTTGAGGTCTGTAGACCGTCTAGGCCACTCCAGGACCTTGAAATGCTTTTTACGGATGCCACTCCTTCGTTGCCTGAGCGGTGTGTTTGGGATCATTGTCATGCTGGAAGACCCAGCCACGTTCCATCTTCAATGCTCTCACTGATGGAAGGAGGTTTTGACTTAAAATCTCACGATACATGGCCCCGTTCATTCTTCCCTTAACACGGATCAGTCGTCCTGTCCCCTTTGCAGAAAAACAGGCCCAAAGCATGATGTTTCAACCCCCATGCTTCACAGTAGGTATGGATGCAACTCAGCATTCTTCTTCCTCCAAACACAACTAGTTGAGTTTTTACCAAAAAGTTCTATTTTGATTTCATCTGACCACATAATTTTCTCCCAATCCTCTTCTGGATCATCCATATGCTCTCTGGCAAACTTCAGACGGGCCTGGACGTGTACTGGTTTAAGCAGGGGGACATGCCTGGCACTGCAGGATTTGAGTCACTCTCGGCGTAGTGTGTTACTGAGGGTAGGCTTTGTTACTTTGGTCCCAGCTCTCTGCAGGTCATTCATCAGGTCCCTCCGTGTGGTTCTGGGATTTTTGTTCACCGTTCTCATGATCATTTTGACCCCACGGGGTGAGATCTTGCGTGGGGCCCCAGATTGAGGGAGATTATCAATGGTCTTGTATGTCTTCCATTTTCTTACAATTGCTCCCACAGTTGATTTATTCACACCAACCTGCTTGCCTATTGTAGATTCACTCTTCTCAGCCTGGTGCAGGTCTACAATTTTCTTCCTGGTGTCCTTCAACAGCTCTTTGGTCTTGGCCATGGTTGAGTTTGGAGTCTGACTGTTTGAGGCTGTGGACGGGTGTCTTTTATACAGATAACAAGGTCAAACAGGTGCCATGTGACAGGTAACGAGTGGAGGACAGAAGAGCTCCTTAAAGAAGAAGTTACAGGTTTGTGAGAGCCAAAAATCTTGCTTGTTTGTGACCAAATAATTATTTTCCACCATAATTTACAAATAAATTCTTTAAAAATCCTACAATGTGACTTCCTGGATTTTTTTTTCTCATTTTGTCTCTCATAGCTGAAGTGAACCTATGATGAAAATTACAAACCTCTCTCATCTTTCTAAGTAGGAGAACTTGCACAATCAGTGGCTGACTAAATACTTTTTTGCCCCACTGTATGAATGCAGGCAAATTCCTGATTGACTGTTGCAATACTTCCATCTTATTACATGCAAAGCCTTATTATTCAGTTGCTACAGGGACTTCAATCCAAACTAATAAAGCTATTTATAGGTTATGGAAGTCTATATAGGTATAGATGTGAAATTCAGTTTTCTACCAATACAATTTGTTATCTGGCTTCCTTCTGTATTAGCATCCAGTCAGGCTCATGCATCCACCACCACCCCCCCCCCCCCCCCCCCCCCCCTTTTATTTTTTCCAAAGTTTCTTTTTATCTATTTTTAAGATATATTATCTGAAGGGGGTTTTCCTGACATTTAAACCAGAAAATGTCAGTGTAGGGATTGACGTGGCGCTACTGTCGGAAGCAAATAGACATGTTAAGTATAGATTTTCAATTTTAACAAGAAATTCAATTTTATCCACGAAAAAGTCATTTTGAATTTTTTCTCTAGTAAAGTGCTGGTGCAGACAGATCACGTAGCATAAAGACTTACCTTGTGAAATAAAAATGTGTTAAAAAAAAGGTCTTTAACATGAAAACTACATACTTAGTGTTTACAGCTGAAGCATACTGTAATATATACTAAACGTATTCATGTGGAACAACTTATACCAACCAAAGTGTATTTAATCCCTAAATGGCCAGGGCCCAAAGATTTATTACACACTTATATAACCTATTTCTAGAATAGCTCACTTCTACATTGAAATCCCTGTATTTACTGAATAATAAGCCCAAGTATGTAATATGCCTGAGAATTTAAGTCATTAAATTGTCATTAAGATATAATTTTACATATACCAGTAAGTGTATTTAATTGTGCTTTTGAAATTTTCAGCTTTATATATATATATATATATATATATATATATATATATATACATATATATATATATATATATAAAATACTATATTATAAATACAGTACTAGGTATCCTGATTAGTACTACTTGTTGAGTTATACTGCAACTAAAATGTGCTTTAAAATGTATTTTAAGTTCGATTTCACAAAACAAAACATGGTGAACGCCTTAAATTTGCACTGTAGTTACTGAATAATAAGCCTTAATATGTTGAGTAAAAGTATACCCCACTGCAAGGTAAAATAAATTTTACAAATTGTTAGGGTTAGGGTTGCCTTTAGTATTCTCTAAGTACTTCTAAAATTTTCAAGGTTCTACCAACTAGTTTAAATGTTACTTGAAAATAAAACAGCCCACATCATTTCAACACTTTTAAACTGCTTTGCTCTCTAAGATGTATAGTAAAAACAGAGGCAGGAGCAGTCGATGGAAAAAAACAACTTTAAAAACATACATGATGTGAAACTCTTTTGATATAGTGCTTTAGGCCTTCAAGGCCTTTCTGAAAGTTTGTATTCCACTTGCTGTTTTATAACTCAGCACTGTTGAGTGGCTTCAGATGCTGATATAGCTCAGTGATTTAATCTATTTTTCCCTCCATATGTGCTTGTGGAACATTTGCCGCTGTAGAACTCTGGCTTTAAGACCACACTGTAAAACTTAAAGAGTTCAGTGAACTTAAATGGTTTGAGGAAACTGATTGCCTTAAACCATTTAAGTTTAGGTTACTCAAATCATTTGACCATGAGTAATTCCCTGAACAGAGTATGAGCACATTTGTTTATTGTTGTATACACTTAAGTAAATTCAGTGAATCACTCCTTTGATCTTAAAATGATTGAGTGTTTTAGACCTATATAATAATGGTACTAACTCAATACAATTAAATAATTCTAACTCATATTTACTGCCTTTACACAATGCTTGCCACTCAAGTTCAGCTAACACAGTTTCTTCCATTAAAAGCTAAACTAGGCTTTACTATTAATAGATTTATACTGAATAACAGATCATTTTTGACAAGAAAGGCTTTAACAGTTTAACTAAATACTGCTCTGGACCATCTCACTCAATACTGATAGTTCTGCCCATAATGCAGAAGTGGTCTGAAGTGTCCAGAGCCACACTCAGCAGGTGGGATCATAGTAGCTCACCTTACTCAGCACT
This sequence comes from Pygocentrus nattereri, assembly GCF_015220715.1. Classification (NCBI taxonomy): domain Eukaryota; kingdom Metazoa; phylum Chordata; class Actinopteri; order Characiformes; family Serrasalmidae; genus Pygocentrus; species Pygocentrus nattereri. Next base: position 38,721,721 of record NC_051218.1, on the reverse strand, counting down.
GATCCACAATCAGCACTGGCTGAGATTAGATGAGCTCCCGAATTTTAGAAAATAAGTAAGTGCTCAAGTGAAGGTAGGCTGGGGAGAATGACAACACAGAGATGGTAACTTAAAGAAGGTGGAAAGACACGCCCAATATGCCACCAGGAAAATACGCCAATAGGAATGAACTTTTACTTAAGGTTGCATTGACCAAGCTTTCATCAGGTAAAGCTGAGAAGTCTTCACAAACTAAAGTGCGAGAGGTTGATTCAACTCAAAGATCCAATTTGAATGTTCAAAGTTGTCAAAAGTTACATGAAAAGCATGAGAAGTCCAAATCATTTGAGTGTAAACCCAATCCTGTCTGCACCCACCTGTAAAGTCAACTTAAACCAAAACAGTGAACATAGAACACTTGAATAAAGTTCACTCAAAATATGCTAGTGACTTTACTCAAAATGTATTCAACCATTCATTTTTGAGTTTAATTTGTCAGGTTAAGTTATTCTAACTTTCTGTAGTATTTAAGTTGTGTTAACTTAGGCAAAACACTCTTCAGTCTGTGGACTTGTGCAAATTAATTTATCTTAGTAAAATTGACCTAGGTAACTAAGGATTATACACGAAATAGTATGTGTTACTAGATTTGCATTAGTAAGTGTAACAGATGAGTAAACTAAGCCTAAAAATATTAAGTTAGTGCAACTGTTACATTTTACATTGTAGTGAAAGTAACTTTAACACTTACAGGACAGTCATATTGTACTTAAGCTATCTCTTTACTCTGACATTTATGATTTGAGGACAAGAGTGAGCCTTAATGCCACCACATTTGTAACAGCTTCCAAATGAGAAGGTCATTGATGCATAAAACAGCTGTCATTCTTAATGACTCCCAAGCCAGACTTGCAATAGCCTACTTAAAAACCCCACTGTAATCGAGCAGTCTGAGGTATCAGCTCACACACTCATGCAAGATTTCTGTATAATCGCTAAACGCTAGTGGAAATCTGACAAAGTGGGTGTAAGCCATGCACAAATGTCTTTCACATGTGTGGCTTCTTTCTCTGAATGCTTATTTGCACTCATTTTACAAAAAGGAGCATAGATACTGAAAATTCATATAATGTAAGGTAAAAAGTCCACCTTTCACTTATTTTGTTCCTAGTCAAACTAATCATTAAGTGCAACTGATTGTTGTTTTTTTAAACATTAATTTAACACAAATTACAGAGAAGATTAAAGAATGTGTCCCTGCTTTGCCTTTATTACAGCTATGTTCTTTCCAGTAAACTTCGTTTGAGTAAAAAAAAATTGCAGGATTTTTTGTCACACCTCCAAAGTTCAGTCTTAGAAGTTGGTAGCATTTTCTGCTTGTCATGGACCGAGTAATCCCAAACACATTCAGAGGTGCTGAGACTTGGACTCTGGAGTGGCCAGTCTATTGTTATGAAGAAAACCAGCAGCTGCTTTGTTTGATTTGCAGATGCTACTTTTTTATTAGCTCTTTTCTTTTCTCAGTGAGGTTCTTCTTGACAGTTACACATCTTTTCAAAGCCATAATGTTGTTGTCTTTTCACAGTGGAATGTTGGACAGAAACACCTGTGGATGTTTTCAGATCTGAAGCAGATTGACTTTCTCCTCTCTCTCAAAGATGAAAGCATTAAGTGCTGTCCATCTGATGGGGAGCAGTTTTGGTGGTCTACCAGGAACCTATATGTCTTTGAATCAATCTTTGACCACCTGTTTTTTTCACTTATTTTCCTTTGACTTTCTCTTTCCTTATGAAACTGGACTATCTTACATCTAATCTCCTCAGAAACATCTTCTGAAAATGAATAAATACTTCTAAGACACTTTTACACAGCGTTGAAAATAACCTGGTCAAATGCTTTTTAATCACAACTTCTGAGGCTGTTGCATTAGGTGGGGGCTATGGTGTTAGCCTGGAGCAAGTGTGATTGGAGTTAGAATATTATCTTAAGTCTAGCACATTAATAATATTTTCACACTTGTCCTGAATACTTGATTCCATACCCAGGACCAATGCTGGGCTTGTTTTGGAGGAGGGGTTAACTATCACTGGTTTGCTTTCATACACAAGAATTCCATCGGTGGATTGATTGCAATTCCATATGTCATTTTTCCGGATGCAGGTGTGCAAAATGGTAGAAACTTTATCCGTTTGGTGCTTTTCATTATTTTTCTTGGATGCAAACACTCAAAAGGCAAAGACCAGCACAATTTGTACACCACAAGCCTTTCCCTGCCCTCACAAAACTTGTAAAGGTAAGTAGTGGGAACAGTCAAAGTGCTTAGGTTACAAAATGAACCAATCATGCAACCCCACACATGACAACAGTAGAGGCTAGCTTCTATACGCGCAGTGGGCCGTGCCAGAATTCCCAGAAACTGAATCCAAGACCACTGATTTCCAAAGGAGCAGAGTTAGATTCTCTGGACCGCTTACTGGCATGAAAACAGTTTTCACACCTGATCAAACGTACGAGACTTGCAGAGCAAATTGTACTAGGTCCAAGAAAAAGCACTAGTGTGAAGATGTCCTAACTAGAGCTAGCACGTTGGTTCACAGCTAGCATAGCTATTCAACATTAGAATGTTAACTTACGCATAACACGTGTCTGTAATGAAATGTCCACAAGGTCTCTTTTTTTCAACCACTGGAACTAGAAGAAAACAGTTAAGCACTTCAGTGCTGAGATATTATCTCTACATTATTTTTTCTACAGCATAATGCTTTTTAATCTGACATTTGTCATGGTCATCCATTTCTGGGAGTCAGTGTTTTTCTAAGGAAAAACACTCGCTTCATTGTTCAGATTCATAGGAACCCTGGTGTCTCTGCAGACATTTCCCCCCTGTATATAACACAATTCCTACCAAATCCCCACAGGCTGAGCCAGACCATTATAATTAGATCCAGTCAGTCAAGATGTTATGTTCTCTATGTTAAGCAGAACTGACCACTTTCAGTATTTGTTCCCAAGTGACTGCATGCCTGGAATTGTCCACCACAAACAAGATCATCACCCACACCAAGCCTCAATGAAGAATGTGACTAGCAAAATTCCCATCAGGATGGTCGACCAGCCGTAGCAGTGAAAGCCCATCACCGCACTGCAGGTCACCCTGGACGACGGTGAATGTGTGCCGTGAACAGGGCTGTCACATTTTCAATTATGCAGGAACACACTGGGAGGTGAAGTAGGTCAGTTGTTGGACACCATGTCATTACAAACAGGACTCATATGCTGCCATACATCTTCAGTGAAATGAGATAGAGGAGAACACAATATCAGTGATGGATTCCTGACAAATAACCTTCCTACCATTGGTAGTGAACTCATGATTAAACCTCAAGAGCTAAACTCTGTAGATAAACACTAGAAGGTCCTTTCTAAGTAAGTCGTTGCTGTTGTTTGAGTGTGTGTTGGGATTTGAAGAGCACTCTAAGCATAGAGCAGCCACTTGGACCTTAACCTTCACTAGTGACAGATGATAGCAACAATTTCCATTGATATAGCTGGTAATGAAACATAATGCTCCCTGTGTGTCATAATCCTCAGTATGTTTCAAGTACATAATTGTATATGAAATTTCAATAAGCTGTGTACAGTAAAACAGGTGTAAAAAATATCACTGACAAAAAAACAAAAAGACATATAATGAAAAATGCCATGCTCCTTTACATTGTGTAAACATTTCATGAATGTCAACCAATAGAAACAGTCATAATATTCCATGGAAAACAGTTTCATTTCATTACACAAAGCTGGTTTATTTATACAGCACATTTCATAGTCATGAGCAATTAATAGTACTTTACATAAAAAAAGCACAACAAAGATGGCAAAACCCATGGAATTATAATCTTTCTATCCAAACTTCAAGAGATTTGATTAACCCTAGAATAACTTTTCTACTCAAGTCATTTCCATCATCCTTGGTTGCCACAAGGAATAGCTGTACAGGTTATTACCATTTAAAAGTTTACACTTGACAGTTTTCCACACAATTATAACTACAATGTGGATGGATACATTACAAACTAGTCACCAAAAAGGGTTTTATTTTATTAAAAAAGGGTATTTTAAACCAAAAAGGGTATTTTATTGAATATTACAATTCTGGAAATTTTATTCTAACTTCATTTGAATTATTTTAATAAAACAGTAATATAAATAGTGTTACTAATCAGTCCCCGACGTAATAGTGCTGCCATTTAGCCTCCAAGCAAGTCAAACCTATGATTAAACCTAGGATAACCTTTGAGGTGTCTTTTCCAGCATCTGAAGGAAAATCATGAAGTTATATTTTAAAGTAAATTATTCACAGCACCAAGTTAGTATCAGAAATTGAACTTTTGTTATATGGCAAATTAGGCAGCTACTCAAAAAATAACAGGTACATTAAAAAAATAACATTTGCTCAAGCATAAGTGCAAATTGATGTCCTACAAGGCTTTGTTTTAGGGCCTTTCCTATTCTCTTTGGTTAGAGCTTAACAGCATACATAATCTGTAAACACAATGCTTTGATTTTATGTTGATGATAGTTATATGTCAGCTCAACCACATTTGATGACATCACACATGATGGAAGATTGTGTTAGACATAAAAGCCTGACTGACGAGAAAGTTCCTATGGTTGGGTCCTAATTCTACTTGAATAGGATTTTAGATGTTCCCATTGACCTCATTAATTTTTTACTGCAACCAAAAGCCTTAATTGAAGACCTTGGTGTAACACTGGTAGTTTATCATTTAAATCGCATAAGGAATTTCTAAGACAATTATCTAAGGAAAGAAATCCTTCATACTTAGAGTTCATACTTACACAACAAATAGATAAGACTACTACTGGAACATGTTATTGGCTCCTAGACCTGCCACATCTCTAAATATATTGCTCATCTGCTGAACCATTACAGCCCATCCAGACCACTTTACTCAGCCTAGACAGGCTTCCAGCAACTTGTAGGGTCACTTACAGCTCAGTTGGTGTAGGACTGCTACAACCCCATGTTTTGTCTGGAGCGCTGTGGGATCAGTAAAATAGGGCACTAAAAAACTGAACTGGTGATTTTTTTTTCCCCCAAAAAGGCACAGATTGAGCTGAATAGTTGGATCAGGTGAGTTGGTGGCAGGGAAAACACTAAAATGTGCGGGGCAGGGGGTCTCCAGGACTCTGGTTGGGAATCACTGCTTTAAGGTTACCATTTCAAAGATATGAGGTTTTCATATGACAGTGATCATGATGCCATAGCCACAGATACACACATACACACACACATACACACATACACACATACACACACACACGCACTGTTGACCTTCATTTCCCTCAGGGAGTGACAGACAGACATTTATCTTTTATTCATTCTGCCATTTTTGAGGGAGGCAGCTTTTCTGTCACTCTGGGCTGTCAAACTAGAGGCCATTCGGTGATGTGTGGGACCCTGTTGCTGAGTAACGTGTACACACACACACACACACACACTCACACACATATATAAGTCAAAATTCACCCCAACATAATATGCAATGTATAGCTCCATTACCTCCACCAACACACACATATAGGAGGAAAAAGTAAGGCACTGATGTGAAGACGAGTACTGACAGTCTTGACATCTGTCAGTGAAACCTCTCAGACAATCCAGAGAACCCAGCTGCTACTCCTCTTCCTGTCTTTCCCTCTTTTATTCCACCTGTCTTTCATTCTCCCTCTCTGTTTTGGGCCCAGGAGACAGACTAATGATAGGGAAGTGTCACAGAAATGACACCAGCCTGCGTTGCTCCAAAAGAGCTAGAGAAGATGGAGAAGAGATGGCTGCCTAAGCTGACTTGATAAGTTGTTTTGTTTGTGATTTGCCATGCATACCAAAGCTGTAAGAACTGTTTCAAGGATCTTCTTCTCTTTTTGGCTTGGTTACTAAAATTACTTACATGCAATTAGTGTATAACCAGTATTACTACAGATGGGCACCTATGTGTGAAACAAACAGAGTGTAGATACAAGGTAGGTGTACTTAATGAAGTGGCCAGATGGTGTGTACATGTGTAAATATGAGTGGATGAGACCCAGCAGGGCTGCTGGAGTTTTAAACACCTCCCTGTCACTGCTGGACTGAGAATAGTCCACCAACCAAAAATGTCCAGCAAACAGTGTCCTGTGACCACTGATGAAGGACTAGAGGATGAGCAACACAAACTGTGCAGCAACAGATGAGCTGCCGTCTCTGACTTCACATCTACAAGGTGGACCAACAAGGTAGGAGTGCCTAATAGAGTGGGCATGAGTGGACACAGCATTTAAAAACTCCTTCAACACTGCTGGGTCTGATCCGCTCATACGAGCGCAACACACACTAACACACCACCACTTCAGTGTCACTGTGGTGCTGAAAATCATCCACCGCCCCAATAATACCTGCTCTGTGATGGTCCTGTGGGGCTCCTGATCATTGAAGAACACGGTGAAAGGGGACTACCAAGGTATGCATTAAACTCTTCAGACGTCTGGTTCCTATCACCACTACCGCCAGCAATTTTGACCTGGTGAGGTTTTCTAGAACAGAGCATTTTACAACAGTGACTTTGTTGTCATTTTGATAGGTGATATAATTATTCTCATCAAATTGTTTTAAATAAATAAAATAAAATTGAAATAAGGTTCTGCTTTCAGCAGAAAAAGAAGAACAGCGAAAGAATCCTTGTAAAAGAAACTAAAGTCTTTTCTGAGAGGTTCTGAAAATCAGCCCTGACATCTAGGCTTTCAAAACAGCTGTAGGCTCTTCTCTGAATTTTATTGCATTTGAAATATTGTGTGTGTAAGCAAGGATCTCTGTGCTTCATAACTCAGCACTCCTCAGTGACCAGTGCTGCTGGACTTTATCCTGAGATAGGGCCACTACACCTGTTCCGCAGAGCCTCGGCACTGCAGTCAATAAGCCTCATTCATATCATATTCTTCAGCAGAGACTGCTTTGAATGCACTTCTCCCTTTCTCTGTGTTAGTACCCCCCCCACCCCCCATTTTAATCTCATCTAGCAATATTTCCAATCATTTGCATATTTCTCCATATCAGCGTCTCGCTAGAGTGCTATGTATGCACGTGGGGTGGGGAGGAGTGGGGAGGATCTCTCCCGGCGTAATAAGTCTGAATATTGGCAGCCTGATTTGAATACAGCCTTTGACACAAATCTGTTGCAGGTCTATGGGTGATGAAGTGCAGTGAATGCTGAGAATGCTGACTTGGCCTGCAGTGAAGCCACAAACATTTAATGTAGCAGAGAAATGAAATGAAACCCTTCTGCAGATTTATATGATCACTTTTATCCCACATTACAGTGAAACCCCAATCAAATGACTGGGATCAGTGTGTTTCTTCATAAAACAGCACATTGGCTGCAGACACTAAATATATCAAATTGATTGAAAAAAGACTTTTTCCTGTTCAGCTTCATTTGCACTTGCATTAAATAAAAAAATAATTAAAGAACAAGGCTCTAAACCAATCAAAAGAGTGGAAAAAGCAACAGATGTGTTCACAGATGTTATTACTTGGATCATGAGGAGCAGAAAAATTCAGATTAAACTTTGGAGGTGTGGACAAATATCCCTGCAAATTTCTATAAAATCTATAAAAGTCTGTAGACAGGGAGCTACAATAAATAAATGAAAAAGTGGACTATATATATATATATATATATATATATATATATATATATATGTATATATATATATATATATATATATATATATATGGTTAAAATAAGGCTCCACCTTTGGACAAAAACTCTGTATACCTGTAATGACAAGAAAACATGGCATAGCATTTTATGAAAACTTTATTTTAACTTTAAAAGTTAAGTCATGATAAATATAAATATTGCAACTTCACTTTAAAAGAAATCCAAAAGATCTTTAACACTAAGAAGTATTATTTTAGCTAAAAGTTAAGGGTTTGGGACAGCCACCTCCTGATTGAAATTACTCTATAAATGATGATTTTGTATATATAAAGTTTATTACTATCTCAATAAACTTCTCAGGGTTAAATCGAATATAACAATCCTTGCAAGTATTTAATGTCTGAATATTTTAATCGATTTCTGATCTCATTTTGGGCAAAATAAACTAATTGTAAAGATATGATGAGCTTGTAATGAACGCCGTGCTACAAAAACAATGAGAGCAGTGCGCTCCTAAAAAGAGTGACGACTGCGTTGCGCGTTAAAACATCTTCATTCTGAGTGATTGTTATGCCTTCAGGGAGGAGGATTTTTGCAGTGTTCACGCTTGGATGATCTGCACAGTTTTGCCTGCATTTCTTTCTTTCACTCTGTTTTCCCCAATTTTAGGTCTCTTTTACGCATTCTGAGCGCATTTGTGAGAGTGAGCAAAGCCATGGCTGTTTCATGCTCTGAAGACAGTAATTCTTACAATATTACAGTTCAAACAGCTTTTTTTGGGTCAAGCTGCAGCGAAGAATATAACGCACATTATAAAAGAGGACAGGGGAATTTAGACGCTCATGAAACATTTAGCAAATTCACCAGCTTCAAAGAACATGTCTTAGGGCTTACTCGGATATTAACATCCACCAAAATCAAATACCTGGCCCACGGCCAGAGAGATAGTGAGACATATTCAGTGCATTTAGACAGAGTGGACACTGAAACAGCAACTGTTAATGTGTTAGTCTCGTAGAACTCACTTGGACTGCTGATGGCTTCATGTTAGCAATGATGTTGTTTATATCTGCAAGACTTCAAGGAACCATTTATCTGGCCTGCATGTAGTTTTATGAGTGAATATGCCAACTCTATCAACAACCTGTGACACTGTATTTGGGCTTATTTTACCTATTATTACCAGGCCTTAGGAATTAAACAGTAAATCTGATGGATGTGTCACAATAACAACCCAATCAAATGGTCGTTCCATGCCTAACAACACAACTGGACTGGATATGATGCATAAAATGACAGTAATGTTGCCATGGTTATAGCATTACGGCTGTTTCTTCCTGAGACAGCAATGCATGTGTTTTAAGGAGTTAATGTCCAGGAGTTGTTAACATTCAGTGCCCATGTTTATGAATAAATCAACATCCGGTTTGTTCCATTGCTGTGGTTTCCCAGCAAAAATTCGGAAAACTGGATTTGAGATGGAATATTTTGCTTGCCCCTGCGGTCAACAACACATTGCCACTGGCTATGGCAGAATTTTCAGTTGCTGCTCCATTAAAAAACAATGGAATATCTAAGTTGTCGTCGACCATCTACTACCAACATGTAAGCACATGCATCAGTTAAATAGCTTCTCATCAGGCAGTGGAACTGGCTAATAGGAATCAGTACATTTACATTTAAAAAATTAATGTTTTCCTACATAATATTAAGTGAACCAATAGGCATAACTGTTTTATTATAGTATATTATGAACCCCATTTTCTGTGGGATTGATAGGATTAGCTAGCGTTAGCTCACGGTTTAGGTTTAATGTTTGTTTACACGGTCTTACTGTATGGTCACTAGTGGTTCAAGCACGATATTTGTTGACTTTTATAGCTGGATATTGGGTCATTTTTTATGTTCAAATCATCTGTACATTGGTTTTATTAAAGACTGAATTACAGAGTTAACCTTCCTAATTAAAGGAATGGTTCAGCAATAAATGTAAATAAAAATATTTTCCACTTTTCCCAGATGTATCTGTTTGGACAAGACATTTCTGGGGTTCAAAAATTTAAAGCCGTAAGGCTAACATTGTTAACAAATGCTAGACGTCAACAGTCAGAATGAAAAATCAGAATGAAAATGGAGCAGGGAGTGGGATGGAGTGGGAAAAGTATTGCCCACACACTGCTGAAAAGTCAGACAAGTCTAGCAAATAAATATAAATATGAATATAAATATAAATATAAGTATATATATATATATATATATATATATATATATATATATATATATATATAGAGAGAGAGAGAGAGAGAGAGAGAGAGAGAGAGAGCACCAAGCAAACATTTCTGCTTCTTACTATCACAAGCATGAACAATCATGGAAGTAAGAAGCTGAAATGTTTGCTCTGTGTGTATTTGGCTTTTTCTACTCTTTTAATACATACATATCTTTGCATTTGAAATTCAGCTGTATTGTTGCACATTCCCTCAAGGTCTGGACCCATGCAGAAGGACTCATGGAAGGACCTTTCAAACTCTGTCAGTCTACTCCATTATGGCATAATTACAGCTTCTTAAGAGGTGCCCACCCTTTTATTCAACCTTCTTGGGGTGGTTCATGTTTGTGAAATCTGGAGACCAAAGGCAGTGGAGTATTTTCAGTGAAAGCGCAATGAACTACAGCTCCAAATCCGAGTCCACATCCACCTCATACATTTCTATTCTCTTTGTTTGTTTCTCCTATTTTTTTACAAAGATGCAAATTGGACCTGAGCCAAAATGGATGATCTGATCTTTTTTCAGGCCTTGATGTTCAGGTTTTCAGTTTCAGCACTTATGAAAAGAAAAAGAAAATTGTATTTATGAAAAGAGTTGATGTTAGTTCCCCTGTGGGCCACTGTTCTTTGTATTTATGAACAGGTGGTTGTTTGGGGGGGGGGGGGGGGGGGGGGGGGGTGAGAACTCCTGGTTTAGAGAACAGCATGACTTACTGTGGAAGTACAAAAATGAACTAAACTGTTCATTAAACTTTTTTACAGTTTACAGTAGGTCATAATGTGCTCTGCACTACATTGACAAGATGGCCATGATGAACCTGGACACAGTTTGAAAAGATTGAAAGAAGTTTTAGGGATTTATCTACAGAAAAGATTTGGGAGACTATTCACTTCTTGCGTTGGAAAGCAATGTTAGCAGCGTAGCTCTAGTACTAAACTAAAGAGGCACAATATGGACATCAAACAAATCTTGGCTGTTTAAATATCTGGGGTAAGTGGGAAATTGTGTAAATTAGACTTTTTGCCAAATTATTCTTTTAGCAAGCAAATGTGGATAGACTAGATTTTCTATCACTCCCGATCTTTGAATGTGTGGTATGTTTCTTTAAATAAGATGTTTTTTAGTGCAAAATGTTTTTCTGCTTTTATTTTTTTTTTTCTTCAAAATTTATCATCCTCTCTATACAAGGTGGATAATACTGTGTGTGTTTTATAACACTGTGGGAGAAATCCCACACAGACATGAGGAGAAGTCACCCAGCCAGGTCACCCAGCCAGGAACTCGCTTCTTGCAGTAAGGCGACGGTACTACCCCATGTGCCACCCTCAAAATCAATCAACCAATCAACCAATCAATCAATCAGTCAATACACAAAAACACACAAACAAACAAATAATCCTAAAGAGATCAACAACCAGGTGCTGTCAAACCATACACTGGGGGAACTCTTTTGACCAAGTTTTTAGAATTATACTCTTCAGCATTATTATTCATATAACCCAGCATGTGTTCTGTTATATGACTTTGTATTCATATTGAATTATAAAATCATATAAACATGCTTAATGCCTAATGCTTTATAACAAGTGAGACACAAGTACCTTCAGTTACAAACTATAATACAAAGTAATAAAAATAAACATATATTGCCAGAAGTATTCACTCACCCATCCAAATCATTGAATTCAGGTATTCCAATCACACCATGGCCACAGGTGTATAAAACCAAGCCCCTAGGCCTGCAGACTGCTTCTACAAACATTTGTAAAAGAATGGATCGCTCTGAGGAGCTCAGTGAATTCCAGTGTGGTACCGTGATCAGACGCCACCTGTGCAACAAGTCCAGTCGTGAAATTTCCTCACTACTAAATATTCCACAGTCAACTGTCATTGTAAAGTGATAGAGCGGCATCAGTGGATGCTGAGGCACATAGTGTGCAGGGATTGTCAACTTTCTGCAGAGTCAATCGCTACAGACCTCCAAACTTCATGTGGCCTTCATATTAGCTCAAGAACAGCATAGAGAGCTTCATGGAATGCACAACCCAATGGATGAGTCTGGGTTTGGTGGTTTCCAGGAGAACGGTACTTGTCTGACTGCGTTGTGCCAAGTGTAAAGTTTGGTGGAGGGGGGATTATTGTATGGGGTTGTTTTTTAAGGAGTTGGGCTCGGCCCCTTAGTTCCAGTGAAAGGAACTCTTAATGCTTCAGCAGACCAAGAGAATTTGAACAATTTCATGCCCCCAACTTTGTGGGAACAGTTTGGGGACGGCCCCTTCCTGTTCCAACATGACTGCGCACCAGTGCACAAAGCAAGGTCCATAAAGACATTGATGAGCGGGTTTGACTGGCCTGCACAAAGTCCTGACCACAACCTGATAGAACAATTAGATTAGGATGAATTAGAGTGGAGACTGCGAGCCAGGCCTTCTCGTCCAACATCAGTGTCTGACCTCACACATGTGCTTCTGGAAAAATGGTCAAAAATTCCCATAAACACACTCCTAAACCTTGTGGAAAGCCTTCCCAGAAGAGTTGAAGCTGTTATAGCTGTAAAGGTTGGGCCAACATCATATTAAACCCTATGGATTTAGAATGGGATGTCACTCAAGTTCATATGCCTGTGAAGGCAGACGAGCAAATACGTTTGGAAATATAGTTTATGTTGCATTTTACAATATACTAATATATAAACATACCTTAACATGTTTTATTTAAAGTGATATTTAACTGGTTATTCACAAAGATCACACAACTTAGTACTGTATATTCAGATTCAGTGGGGAGCAAGAAAGCCTGGAGCTTCCCCTTCTAGTTATGCAAAGAATTAAACCACTAAAGCAAGATGACTGTGTAATCCTGTATAAATAACTCATTTGTGTAAGTAGTGTCTTTCTGAATTACCAGGAAGATAAATTTTACTTTTCAAGTGTATGAAAGCGCTTATATCACATTGTATTGACAGCGTTTTTAAGACAAACTAGATTTATGTGTTAGAATGCATTTTAGCAATTGACTACTCTACAGGAAACACACAAGTCCATACATTGTATAAACATTCAGAAGCTGATAACATGCCAGAGATGGAGTAATAATGAATTAGATTTATATTTGTAATACTGACATATACAACTGGCCATTTTACTAAGTACACCTCCTTGTATTTACACTCATGGTCCATTTTATCAGCTCCATTTGCCATATAGGACCCTCACATAGCTGCTACTATTTGGGTGGTGGATCATTCTCAGCCCTGCAGTAACATTGACGTGGTGGTGGAGTGTTAGTGTGTGTTGCGCTGGTATGAGTAGATCAGACACAGCAGTGTTTCTGGAGTTATCTCTATAAAACACTCCTACCTTGTTGGTCCACCTTGTAGATGTAGTCAGAAACAGTAGCTCTGAATTGGTAAAGTTGGTGCTGGTCATCCTTTAGTCATTCATTGGTGGTCACAGGATGCTGTCCACTTGACGCTGTTGGCTGGATATTTTTGGATGGTGGACTATTCTCAGTCCAGCAGTGACACTGAGGCATTTAACTTCTGGCAGCACTGCTGTGTCTGATCCACTCAGACCAGCAATAAATAAATAATATATACATATCATCCAAGATTGTGCCGCAGATGGCGACACCGGTCGGGTGCTCCGTCGTGTTTTGTTTGTGTTTGTTTGTACTGTTATACAGTACTGTGTGAAGGTTTTAGGCATCTGTGCACATTTTTAAACAATTTAGCTCAGCAGTGAGTTTATCACAATATACATTAGAATAAAGTCATATTCATAATTCAAATAAACATAAAAACAATAAAAAGTAACAAGAATTTATTGGGTCCATATTTTTTCACAGCCGCCACAGAGACTCGTTAATTTCATCAGTTACATCATGAGCTCAATTTACTGAAGCACTGATTGGTCAAACCAGGAGTTGCTTTTCAACTACATATAATACTGGGCTTCCTCGAGGAGAGGCTTGGAAATGGTTAAACAAACACACTAACATCCATCAAATGACTATATACATCATTATTAATTAATATTCTATAAATGTTGTTTATTAAAATATTAACACTTTTTTTCAGCAAATAAACACACTACATAAATAAATAGATTTTGAAAATGAGTCTTGGGTGCCTAAAACTTTCACACAGTACTGTATATGAACCACTCACAACCATCTCACTCACAAACAGCCGAAATCTGCTTTTACACAACCAAGGCTGGTGTACAAATGTCACAGTGTTAACAAAAACATGCAGTCCTAACCTGGAAACTCTTTTTATAAACTGCAAACCATTTTACAGTCCTAGTGAGTTTACATATGTTGTACTCACAGGAGTCTATATTCTACCGCAAGTGTGCGTGCTCTCGCAGACCAGATCACCAGTGCGGAGCTCAAACACACAGACTCAGTCTTTTTTAGCATTTTAGGATATTTCAGACAAAGTGCAACACACCAGCGAACTGCCTAAATACAGACAGCATGTTACCTGCCCCACCAGGAGAAGTAATACTTTAGATCACTGCTACACTGTGTTAAAGGGGGCCTATCACTCTGTCCGCCGTGCTGCTCTGGGCCTCTCCAATCACTTGCTAATCCACCTCCTTCCAACCTATAGGCAGAAGCTCAAGTGTGTCAAACCTGTAGTCAGCTCTGTGAAGAAGAGGGCCAAGAAGGCTAAAGAAAGGCTTCAGGACTACATGAAATTAACAGATTGGAGTGTGCTTGAGGATGCTACAGGCAGCCTGGATGAATACACTGTGACATCCTACATCAGCTTTTGTGAAAACACCTGTGGTCCCACCAGGACTCGCATTAAATAAAACAACCACAAGCCCTGGTTTAATGCCAGACTGACAGTTTTGCTGGTCTAAAGAAGCAATGTATAGGAGTGGAGATCGGGTTTTGTACAATCAGGCTAAGAACAAACTCAATAAAGAAATCAGAGCTGCAAAAAAGACCTACTCAAACAGGTTGAGTAGTATGATGTCCACAAGTGAGCCATCAACCATCTGGAAGTGCCTGCAGAACATCACCAGCTACAAAAGGACACTTCCCCCAGACTGTTGGTGACCATCAGCTGTCTGATGAGCTTACCATCTTTTACTGAAGCTTCAAAAAGCCCAGCTCCACATATCCATTCAGTACAGATTCACACCTTCTTGTAATTCAGCCACCCATTCAGCCTGCCCTGAAGATCTGCGAGAAGGATGTGCATAGACTCTTCAGGAGACAAAAAGTGAGGAAAGAACCAGGACCAGATAGTGTATTATGCTCCTGTCTGAGGGTCTGAGCTGACCAGCTCATGCCAGTCTTTACAGCGCTCTTTAATAAATCACTAGAGCTGTGCCATACCTGCTTCAAACGTTTCACCATAGTACCAGTTCCCAAGAAAGCAAACATCACAGAATTGAATGACTTCAGACCTGTTGCTTTGACCTCTGTAGTCATGAAATTCTTTTGAGAGACTGGTGCTTTCCCATTTGAAAAACATCACAGATCCTCTGCTAGACCTTCTGTAGTTTATATACAGAGCAAACAGGTTGGTGGACGATGCAGTGAACATGGGACTCTAGCTTATTCTCCAACAGCTTGAATATCCAGGGATGTATGCAAGAATTCTGTTCTTGGACTTCAGCTCAGTGTTTAATACAATCATTCCAGGACAGCTACACAACAAACTACTCCAACTCAACGTGCCAACCCCCACCTGCCAGTGGATCACCAACTTCCTCACTGGCGAGAGTAGCAGGTTAGGAAAGTTCACTTCAAACACCCAAATCATCAGTATGGGCAGTCCACAGGGTTTCTTACCAATGCTCTTCTCACTGTACACAAACAACTGTACCTCCACAGACCCCTCACTCAAAATCTTAAAGCATGCAGATGACACTACAGTCATTGGTCTCATGGTCACTACAGTCATTGGTCTCATTAGATGGTGACAAGGCTGCTGATGGGTGGTTGATCAGGTGGTCCTTTGGAGCAGCCACAGTAACCTGATGCTGAACAAAGCAAGAAACAGTGGAGATGACAGTGGACTTCAGGAGGAGCCCCCCCAACCCTGCCAGCACTCACCATCCTGGACAGAACTGTGATGGCAGTGGAGTCCTGCAAGTTCCTGGGTACAATCACCAGGGACCTGAAGTGGGACAGCGTCAGCTGAGGAAGTTCACCCTGCCCCAGGAGCTGAAGGTGCAGTTCTACACAGCCATCACAGAGTCTGTCATCACCATGTCCATCACAGTGTGGGACAGCTCAGCCACCAAGCATGACCTCCACAGCAGCACATCATTAGATCTGCAGAGAGGACAGTTGGGGTTAAGTTGCCTACATTGACGGAACTGCATGCCTCCAGAACCAGCAAGCATGCAGAGAAGATCTCCACAGACCCCTCTCACGGTGGACACCACCTGTTCCAGCTCCTTCCCTCGGGTGGGCGCTTCAGCCAGATGAGGATCAGTGCATCCAGGCTACAAAGGAGCTTCTTCCCATAAGCCATCACTCTCTTGAACAGTTAAAATACTACACAAAAACAATATTCCAGCTTCAAACTGCACGTCAAAAATACTGGTATATATATTATCAAACTCAACTCCATTCTCTGGAACTGCCGTCTCAAATTATTACCCCACTTATCTGACTGTCACCTCATCCCTTTCTAACTCAGCACTTTAACTTCAGACCCATACTTTGCACATTGTAAGGTTTACAGGTATGACTGTGTGTCTGAGTGAGTGATGGTAGGAATGCATGATATATTTTTTTGTTGTATTTTATATTTATTTTATTTTTTCCACTGCATGTGAATGTCTGTCTGGTACTGTGCACCGTGAGCTCCTGTAACCAAAACCAAATTCCTTGTATACGTAAGCATACCTGGCCAATAAAGCTTGATTCTGATTCTGATAAATAAATACATTTTTTGGTAGTTTTGGATGATGTGTGGATGATTCCACAAATAAATAAATGTACAATGTTAAATGTATTCTAGAAAAACTGCAGGACGCTGGCCAGATAGATAAACTGGATGTTTATCATGGATATTGCCTCACAAACAATGGTTTAAGCAACTTTAAAATTCGAAGCACTGTGTGATTTTGAGTTGGTGTGAAGGACTGACACCTGATAAGCAGCTCGGAAGTAGTTAGGAGAAGAAAATGATGGACTGAGTCTGTCCTGTTCGCCTGGTCAGCAGAGAGGAATGTTTCAATTTATTTCCATCTTCCCTGTGATGCTGATCTGTGTTGATCATGCATGCAAAATATGTGAATATTTGGCATGAGTAAGTTAGTAGGCTCCTTTTGTGTGTTTATTTAGGGCAAACAATGCAAGGCCATATACAG
Source organism: Pygocentrus nattereri (assembly GCF_015220715.1). Taxonomy (NCBI): domain Eukaryota; kingdom Metazoa; phylum Chordata; class Actinopteri; order Characiformes; family Serrasalmidae; genus Pygocentrus; species Pygocentrus nattereri. Next base: position 38,704,408 of record NC_051218.1, on the reverse strand, counting down.
AGCTGTAAAGAAGTGTTTACCCCTGTGCATTTGAACAACTGGAATGAAATGCATGGAAACTGAGAAATGAGAAAAAGAGAAAAATCAACTGGCCTTTAAGATGCTCTGAGTTCTTTGAAGGTGTAAGTGAAAATATAAGTAGTAAAATGTGTTATTCAATTACAATAATACTTAAGCAAATACGTTTGCAATCTCTCCAGTCACTATGCATATATATATATATATATATATATATATATATATATATATATATATATATAGTATGGTGTATAGTGTTTATACAGGTATGTAAATAATACTGTATTTTGCATTACTGGTTAGATGCTAGATATATTTTATTGGCTGTGTGCCTGTACTCTGCACAATGACCATAAAGTTGAATCTAACCCAATCTAATCTAATGTAATTTAAACATTTAGAGCAATAGCATTTTTTTGGTATTTTGGGTCAATTCCAATTCCAATTGCAAAAGTATTTATATGTGACAGTCACACATGCCATATGTTGTTATTTTCAGGGAACCCTGGGCTACTCAGATATGCCATTATTTGAAATGTAATTTTTTTGCTATAGTAATCTTGTAATTATGGTGATTCATTCTTTTGGTCATCATTGAGTAAAAATAAACAATTAGCATAAGGCAGCCATGGTTTCTATAGATTTTCTGTCTTCTTGGATTCATAATGAGCGCTAAAACTCTGATACACAGCAAGACAGGCTTTATTTATAATTATAAATTGAGTTGTATGTTTAATACCAGTTATCTTTAATATTCAAAATCAATATACATTGAAAGAAAGAACTAAATATTTTTAGAATATAAAATAATTTAATAATACAATTTGCCAAATGTAGTGTTTTTTTATCTGTTAAATCGTTTTTTAGGGCCTGTTTGTGTGATTTTGAGGGGGTATGTGCTCAGTGTAATGGATTGGGACATGTCCAATTGTGTCAACTTTTTCCTGTTTCTCTGCCCCTCCCCACCTCTTTCAGCTGAGAAGTATGCAAACACTGCATTGCGAGCAATTAGCCTCAATTTGTTAAGTGTGCCTGCATTTTTAATCTTTTTTTACATGTATTCACCTGTGATTTTATGAATTATCAGCGCTAAACTCAGAGTCTGAGTCAATCAGAGGACTGATTGAGACATGAAGAAAGTTGTAGGCCATACATGTGAAGTCAGCCATTTAAAATGGGGCATTCAAATGGATGTAAACACAGGATCTGAACTGTAGTTTTCTGAACTGGATTACCGACTTGATCTTCGCTAAAACTTCAGAAAGTCACTCTGGACGCACAGGGTAAGTCCTGATGGTCATGATGTGTGATTTGCATCGCTGTTTGGATTTGTGTGTTTGGTGTAAACACACCAAAGCTGCACTGATCAAATTATGATCAGATCACTAAAACCACTTTTGAAGGTGATCGTAAGATCTTAATCCCATTTAGCACAGGTTTACTTTGTTTAAACTCAGCATAGTTGCGCTGAAAACAGTTCTGCTGCTCACTTGGCCGAATGTTCAGTACACTCTATTGAGGGCGCTTTTATTTGAGGGATTTAAATGATTACATAACTCTCAGGACATTTCAGCCCAAAATGTGAACCTTTTACCTTTACCTTTTAGAACAAATAAAGAACAAATATTGAGAGATGAGTGGGCAAAGCCTCAGAGGCTGGATGAATAATACGGCCTGATGAATCTTTTCTCTCTCTCTTTCTCTCGCTCTCGCTCTCTCGCGTCCTCACATTGTCTGATCTATCACTATCCTCATTTTCTTTTTCAGTCTCATCCTCTTCTGGCATTTCAAATCCACTCAATATCCACTGACATTCTGCGAGGGCTGACACATTCTAATAAGGGTATGAAAAGGTGTGGAGAAGAAAAGAAGAGAAAAGAACAGAAAATGGATAATGAAGCACTATTGCCAAAGTCCCAATGTGATTAATTTTGTCTTTGTGTGTCTTCTTTTGTCGGGGGTGGAGGGGGAAGAGAAAGTTTGGGGAACGAATTGCATCCCGAATCATCTTTTGAGTGTCTCTGTGGTGGATTTGACAGATGTGAGAAAGCCAGAACAACCCCTTTAAGTGACATTTCATCATTTTCCTCTGTTGAGTTCCTCCTTATCTGCGTTCTTTTCCTTTGATAAATAAAGAGTGGAAATTGGATGACACTACTGCGGTAGATATTTGATATTAAAATTCATTCTGTTATGATGCTGTGGTTGATTTTGGGATATTCCTGGATGATCTGCTGAATTTCTTTGGTTAATCTGGTGTTGTTCAGAGATTGATCTGCTGGTGTTTTCCAGTTGATCTGGTGATGCTCCTGTGTTAATTAGGTGATGTTTCTTGATTGATCTAGGGGTGTTTTCTGGTTGATCTGGTGATGTTCTGTGGCTGATCTGGTGTTGTTTACTGGTTCATCTGTTGTTCTCTAGTTCATCTGGTGGTGTACTTTGGTTGACCTGGCTTTGTTCCATGTTTGATCTAATGATGTCCTCTGGTTGATCTAGTGATTTTTTTTAGTTGCTCTGCTATTGTTCTTTGATTGATCTGCTAATATTCTCTGGTTGATCTCGTGATGTTCTTTGATTGATCTGATGGTGTTCTCTGGTTGATCTAGTGATGTTCTGTGGCTAAACTATTGTTTTGTAATTGATCTGCTAATGTTCTTTGGTTGATCTAGTGATGTTCTGTGGCTAAACTATCCATCCATCCATCCATCCATCCATTATGGATACCAGAGTCGCGGGGGGTGCTGGAGCCTATCCCAGCAGTCTTCGGGCGGAAGGCAGGATACACCCTGGACAGGTCGCCAGTCCATCGCAGGGCAGACAGACAGACACAGACAGTCACTCACACCTAGGGGCAATTTAGCATCTCCAATTGGCCTGACTGCATGTCTTTGGACTGTGGGAGGAAACCGGAGGAAACCCACGCAGACACGGGGAGAACATGCAAACTCCACACAGAGAGGACCCTGGCCGCCTGGCCGGGGAATCGAACCCAGGCCCTCCTTGCTGTGAGGCGACAGCGCTACCCACCACGCCACCATGCCGCGCCGTGGCTAAACTATTGTTTTGTAATTGATCTGCTAATGTTCTTTGGTTGATCTAGTGATGTTCTCTGGTTGGCCTACTGTTGTTCTTTGATTGATCTGCTGATATCTCTGGTAGATCTACTAATGTTTCTTGGTTGATCTGGTGGTGTTCTCTGGTTGATCTAGTGATGTTCCTTGGTTGACCTTGTGTTCTGCTAATATTATCGGTAATATTGATCGGTAGTGTCTCGTGGTTGATCTAGTGTTCTTTGATCGATTTGCTCATGTTCTCTGGTGGATATAATGTTGCTCTCTGGTTGATCTAGTGATGTCCCTTGGTTGATCTGGTAGTGTCCTAAGGTGATCTGGTGATGTTTCTTGATTGTTTTGGTGGTGTTGTCTTGTTGATCTGGTGGTGTTCTCTGGTTGATCTGATGATGTTCTTTGATTGATCTGCTAATATTCTCTGGTTGATCTAGTGATGTTCCTTGGTTGATCTGGTAGTATTCTTTAGTGATCTGGTAATGTTCCCTGGTTGATCTGGTGATGTTCTCCTGTTGTTCTCTGATTGATCTGCTGATGTTCTGTGGTTGATCTGGGTGATATGGTGATATTTTGGCGATGAACACATTTAAGTATGAAATTTCAGTAGCCTTATATCAGGTTCGCATGTTGACAAATTCTGTAGGAAGATTATTTTGTATAGATATGAAATTGTCACGTCTTGTTGATGTAGCCCTGCTGATTCTAGCTTAAACAGCAGCAGTCCGAAATCCATTATACTACAACATTACTATTGTTTTGTTTGCTCAGTTTTAAATGCCAAATGCCAAATCTTGGATCAGAGCTTCAGCAGCTTGAAACATGAAAATTGAAATTCCCTCTGCATAGTAAAAACAAACAAGAGCTGAATAATTATGCAAACCAGTTCATCACAGAACCACATAGTGGTAGACCAGTCCTGCACTTCTAGTTTGTTAGGAACATCACCATTACAGTGAGCATCTTCTAAAATTCCTACTTTTCTTACAGTCTAATGTGCTAGTAGATACAGTAATGGCATAACGCTCATGTTTATTTTCAAGAAGCCCCCCCAAAAAAATAAATAAATAAAAAAGTAATTTTGAACCTCTGAGGAGGTCCAATGTGTTAAGTACCCAGCATCTTGCCTGTGTCCAATCTTCTATCTGCATTAAACAGCATATTTCATCCAAAGACTGATCTAGGCTGACACACCAAGGTGAAGCTGGTATTACTGTGAGTCCTTCAATGTGATCTCAAATTCACATTAGGTGGTTTGTAAAAGACAAGCTTCTTCTTTGAAATTGTGATAAGCTTAGCATAGCAGAGAACCCATTTTACAAAGTACACACAGTGACATACTCGATCAATATTCCCAGAGCTGCGTTTCAAGCAGGACTTTAAGGGAAGCAGTGCATTTTAATGAGCGTCACTGGCAAGAGAGTGTCCAGCTGCATTAAAAAAGACATTTATTCCACTCTTAATGTATCTGTGAAGACTGTGCATCTGGGGGAAGAATGAAATCCCACCATGCCTCATTTATTGTGTATTTGATCTCAGTTGATGTGATCTGAACATCAAATGAACATCTGATCAGAAACCTGTAGCTGATAGACTCTGATAGGGATTGATTAGGGGAGCTTGTGTGTGTTAATGAATTGGGGGAATGTTGGTTTGTGGAGTCCAGGCAGGACTGAAGTGAATGCGAAGCTGGGCAGGATTTATCACTGCATTGTGGTTTTTAGAGCTACAGTGACTAGTTGACAATGTTGATTACTTGTCAGTAATGCAAATCATGTAAAAAGTCAACATAGTAATGTGTTATTTATATGATAATGTTATATATCAATATTGAAAAACACATAAAACATAAAAAAATAATAGTCCACCAACCAACAATATCCAGCCAACAGCATCCTGTGGGCAGCTTCCTGTGACCACTGATGAAGGACTACAGGATGACCAACACAAACTGTGCAGCAGCAGATGAGCTATCATCTCTGACTTTACATCTAATAGAGGGGTGTCTAATAGAGTGGACAGTGAGTGGACACAGTGTTTAAAAGCTCCAGCAGCACTGCTGTGTCTGATCCACTCAGACCAGCACAAAACACACCACCACCACATCGGTGTTACTCCAGTGCTGAGAATGATCCACAAACCAAATAGTACCTGCTCTGTGAGGGTCCATGGGGGTCCTGACCACTGAAGACCAGGGTAAAAGGAGGCTAACAAAGTATCAGAGAAACAGATGGACTACAGTAACTGTAGAACTAAAAAGTGCACCTATATAGTAAGTGGAGCTCATAAAATGGACAATGAGCGTAGAAACAAGGTGATGGTCATAATGTTATGCCTGATCTGTGTACATTCTTTATATAATACTTATAGTCATTCACAGCATATGTGGCAATATAGCTTCTATTGTTTTATTGTTGCTCTAGTTTAACACCCATTGTAATGCTCTTATGAACCGTATCACTCCGGCAGCCTTTAATGAACCGGCTGCTTATTACTCTCATACATGAATAATGGAAAAAGAAACATTTATTATACATGTTAGAATGTTGCACAATGTGTTAGGGGTTGGTGATTATGGCCTTAACACTCACCAACTACCAATAAACCAGTAACCAGTAATGTATCAAATGAATAAACATTCACAACTGGCTTCCAATTCTGCTTTATTAAGCAATAAGTAATAATTAGGTAAAAAATATGCATTTTTTTTGTAGCACTTTTAAATGTGTTACATTTACAGTGACTAGGCCTATTCCTTGATCTGAAAGTTCATTGGTGAAGAGATGCAACTGCTAATAATAAATAAATGTCTGGACAGAAGCCAGTTTAAATTCTCTGTTAGTTGAGTTTTTGAGAGCTGTGGTGATTTTAGCATGCATTTTACATCAGACAGTCTGTGTACTTCTGTGAGTGCCTAATAATGACACATTTTTAGTGTGGTAATGATGTCTAGTCAATCACTTTGCACGACTATAGTCTATAGTTGTAGTAAAATTAGTGGTTATGCCACCCCCAGTGCATATACAGTACATAATAATTAAAATAATCATGGTCTGTGTGAGTGGTGATAAGGCGGTTCCAAGAGCAGAGCTGACAGAGGTGTATAGTGCAGTCAGGTAGAGCCATGACCTGAACAGAGTCTCTGAAGACAAAGATCTTGTGACACAATCTGTGCTGTAGGGGCTGTAAGTCAGCATTCTAGGTATTGATTCCAGACCATGATGGAGGGTGACAGACCATGAGGGCATGAAATGGCCCAGTTTTGGTTTGCAGAGTCTTAGACTCCCCTGGGCTTCAGGAGGAATGAGAGATCCTGCATGACAATCAGAGCGGGGGTTGGGGATATGCTGGGCATACAGTCTACAGCAGCCAAAATTAGAGTAGATGTATCATATGGTTGTATCCATCTATGTAAAAGCAGTACAAACCATTTTATGATTAATATTTGTTTTTTTTTGTTGTATTTGTAGCTCTTCTTTGCTCAACAGAAATGCAAAAATCCATCTAGCCTGTTTGTCTGTCATCCATCTGTTCATCTGTTGTATTGGGACATCCATACTAATTACTGAAGTCAGGTGTTTCAGCCATACTCATTGCTAACAAGTGTATAAAATTAAGCGCATAGCCTTGCAGTCTCAATAAACACTAGCAGTAGAATGGGTCGTCCTAATGAACTCAGTGATTTTAAACATGGCACCGTCCTAGGTTGCCACCTCTACCACAAGTCATTTTGTCAAATTTCTGCTCTGTTAGATCTGCCTCTGTCAACTTTCAGTGCTATTACTATGAAATTGAAGCATCTAGAAGCAACAGAAACAACAGCTCAGCCACAAAGCGGTAGACCACACAAACTCTGGGCCGGCGAGTGCTGAAGCGCACAGTGCCTATCCTCTGTTGAATCACTCACTAAAGAGTTCTAAATTGCCTCTAAAAGCAACATCAGCAAAAGAACTGCATGTTAGCAGCCTCACCAAATGGGTTTCCGTTGTTGAGCAGCTACACACAAGCCTGAGATCAAAATGCACAATGCCAAGCATCAGGGGCCAGTATTGTAAAGTATTCTGTGGGGTGATTAATCATGCTTCTCTATCTGTCAGCCTGAAGGGCAAGTCTGGGTTTGGTAAATGCAAGGACAATGTTACCTGCCTGACTACATTGTGCTAACTGTAAAGTTTGGTGGAGGAGGGATAATGCTATGGGTATGTTTTTCAGGAGTTGGCCTAGACCCCTTAGTTCCAGTCAAGGAAAATCTTAATACTTCAGCAGACCAAGACAGTTTGGACAATTGTATGCTTCCACTTTTGTGGAACAGTTTATGGAAAACCCTTTTCTGTTCCAGCGGAACTGTGTTAGTGCACAAAACCAGGTCCATGAAGGCTTGGTTGGGCAGGGCCTCTCGTCCAATATTGGAGTCTGACTTCACAAATGCACTTCCGAATGAATGGTCAAAAATTCCCACAGACACTCTCCGAAATCTTGTAGAAAGCTTCCAAGGGGAGCTTCCAAGCTCCTATAGGTATGATGTGTAGGTGTCCCAATACTTTTGTCCATATAATGCATCTCCAATTATCTCTATCTATTCACTAATCCATCCATTAGTCTTTCCATCCATCCATCTATCTTTCTTTCTAATATACAATAGCAACAAACAGGGCTGGTTCACTACAAAAATATAGATGTTACATATGTAACTGTCACTTATGGGAGGTTTTGTATGATAAGGTTACATAACACTGAATATAGGAATTTGAAGGTGATCCTTTTTACTTGCTCAGTCAGCCTTAGGCTGAGAGAACATTATTCAGTTTTGTCATCTTGAATCGGGAGGAACATGGAGGGAAATCATAATGAATCATTGTTCCATAGCCTGAAAAGTGTGAGCAGCTATGTAATCTGTGATTAATAGCCTGTACAAGCTGGAGTTCTTGATACAGCATGTCAGAAAAGAAATGGGCTGAATTAATCTGATTTAATGCTATCTGGGGATTTATTTCTACATTGTAAATATAAACTTTAATTGCATGTCTCTTGCTAGAGGAGATACTGAACAGCTTGCAATGTCCCTAAGGAAACATTTGTAAACAAGCAGGACGACTACTGACTCACCTTTAAAACACTGGCAATCTTTAATTTCAAGATTGTTCCAAAAAGTTCAGCATTTCAGTGCACAGGTTTAGTACGATAGTCTTCACTGCACTGTTAGGCATGAGAGATTACGCCCCAGGCAAATCACCCAGGCTTGAAAAAAATCTCTCTTTTTGTCTGACTCACCCTGCTGGAGTAGTTTATAAGGAACAATATACAGGCATAACATTATGACCACCTCCTTGTTTCTACACTCATTGTCCATTTTATCATCTCCACTTACTATATAGCTGCACTTTGTAGTTCTACAGTTACTGTAGTCCATCTGTTTCTCTGATACTTTGTTAGCCCCCTTTTACCCTGTTCTTCAGTGGTCAGGACCCCCATGGACCCTCACAGAGCAGGTACAATTTGGGTGGTGAATCATTCTCAGCACTGCAGTAACACTGATGTGGTGGTGGTGTGTTAGTGTGTGTTGTGCTGGTCTGAATGGATCAGACACAGCAGTGCTGCTGGAGTGCTTCCACTCACTGTCCACTCTATTAGACACCCCTCTATTAGATGTAAAGTCAGAGATGATAGCTCATCTGCTGCTGCACAGTTTGTGTTGGTCATCCTCTAGTCCTTCATCAGTGGTCACAGGAAGCTGCCCACAGGATGTTGTTGGCTGGATATTGTTGGTTGGTGGACTATTATTTTTTTATGTTTTATGTGTTTTTCAATATTGATATATAACATTATCATATAAATAACACATTACTATGTTGACTTTTTACATGATTTGCGCATTTGATCATCTGCTGCTGTACAGTTTGTGTTGGTCATCCTCTAGTCCTTCATTAGTGGTCACAGGATGCTGCTCACAGGACAATGTTGGCCAGATATTTTTGGTTGGTGGACTTTTCTCAGTCAGTGTTACTCCAGTGCTGAGAATGATCCACCACCCAAATATTAACTGCTTTGTCATGATCCATGGGGGTCCTGACCATTGAAGAACAGGGTAAAATGGGCTAACAAAGTATCAGAGAAACAGATGGACTACAGTAACTGTAAAGCTATGAAGTGCACCTATATAGTAAATGGAGCTGATGAAATGGACAATGAGCTGAGAAAACAAGGTCATAATGTTATGCCTGATTGGTGAATATTCAATCAGTTTCCTGAGAATGTACAAGGTTTTTACATTATATCTTTACTGTATTATATTACACTTTTATACAGCACTAAGCCACATAGATTTGTTGTAATATGTCTCAGTGGCTCAGTAACATTACATAAAATAAGTCATTATCTTTTTTCGTTTGCTTTGTTTGGGTAAGCTTTTCTGCTGCTGTATTGTTCTTCTTTTTTTCTCACTTTCTCACCTTCTTCTTGCAGTCATGGTTGCTAAATGAGTTTACTCACATTCTGGCCCTCACCTCCATCTCCTGAGGCCTTTCCCCCTCGCCTCAGGGGTGCTGAAGTGTGGCTGATACTTTTAAGCCTTGATTGCAGGAAAGAGTGGCTTGGTTTATTCATGGCTCACTGCATGGGGACAATTAATGGATCCTCATGTATTTCAGCTGCTCTGTGGCTGCCGTGCGTGGGCCTCGTAGGCTGTGAGGAGGGCTGGAAATTTGGACTACAAATTACTACCTTGTTCTTTCACCGTCAGTTCAAAAAACAACGACCTTTCAAACGCTAGTTTTAATCAAAGCAGATTTTTGCAGAGATTTGAAGAAGGTAGCAGAGAAAAGTTTGGCAAAAGCTAATGGTGGGGGTTGAAACACAGCGTGCACAGTTGTAAACTCTTTTAGAATTTGCAAAGGCCAGCTGTCTGTCATCTCTCTGGCAAATAAAAGAGTGAATGAAGCGTAGTGCTGTTTTTCAGTATGGCAAGTATAATAATTGCAAATTAATAATGAAGCAACTTCGTCAAGTACAGCTCACTTAAGCACAAGTTGTTTACAACACACAACTGATGGAATACTTTTTGCTCTGTATTCCAGCACATTATTTCAAATGAACCAATGACTGTCAGGTTAGTTTTCCTTGTGGCATACACTGAGCTACCAAGTCTGACATATCACCCCAGAAAATATCAGTTCTTTTTAGATGTAAATCAGGTAATGGCTTTGGCCCACTTACGCACTCACTCACTCGCTCATGTTTAGCAGGCTGAAGATTCTGCAAAAGGGGTGCCATTAGTCCTCAAGTAGACTTGTTTGAACATAGCTACCATTTCATGAGACCATGAGTAGCAACTTCTTAGTTATTTCTTGGTCAGTTGTTTCTGTGTATAGTTTTTGTTTCATTTCAAATTCAGTGGGTCAGACCAAATAGCCAAAACACCATTGTTTCACAGTCCTATATTTTCTTGAAGAAATATGCTAAGTGGAAGCAGGAGTACTTAATGGAGTGGCTGGTTGGTGTATTTATATCTTCCAACACCTTTCTGTTGTTGATTAACCCCCCAAGGAAAGGCTGACAGTTCATTTGACACATGGAGATTACACTTACACATTATTTGGGAACAATCTGGGTCTCAGTTTTCTACAAGTATCCCATTTTAAACCAAAGGCGGGACCATCAAGTCATTCAGGCTTTAAGAATGTTATGCAGTAAATGAGCACTAACTGCTTGGCTTGGCAGCCGGATGTGCCAAACTGAGAGGAAATCATATAGCTGTATGTGTGCACACTCTTTGAGGATGAGGAGAAGCACATGAAAGCATGCAACAAGGGTCAGTGTCAACATTTGTTTAGCTTGGATGAAAAACAAAATTTCAATAGTTTTTGCACTGTGAGGTCAATCATGTGTGATGTGATAGAATTTAGCATTCTCAAAACAGTTGGGTGCACTTCAAATGTGGCAGTGGATACAGACAGGCTGTAAGCAAACTGAGGCTAGCAATGACATGAAAACTTGCAGGCACGTACAAAAGATTGCGTGGCTATTTGGCACTGAATCACAGTCCTCTAGCAGAGACAGAAAGCAATTATTTATCGCCTCCATGGCCAACCGACTCGGAATTGCCATTCCTTTCATCAGGCACTGTTGATATGCCTCGATGGAGAACCCTGATCCTGTCCAGCCATATCCACAATCACATACAAGCTCATACCACGCACACATATCACACCGCTCAAAGTCACTGGCAGCAGGCGACTCCGTGATAAGAAGCGGGGCCTCTCTTGAAACAAAATGGACTTCTAGAAGATGTCTTGGAAGCAAAGAAGGGGGGAAAGGGCAAGCAAGAGAAAAGAACACATCCTTAACATGGAGACCTTTCCTAAGTTGTTTTCCCTCCAGTTCTTCACCTTATTCCACATTCCGCATTAAAATTAGCCCCATTACAAGCTTAGCTGTTCCCCCCTTGCATGCTAATGGAGCTGCTTCTCCAGAGGCTCGGCCCCAGCTGCAGTGGAGATCGCATTTCACTTAGCAGTAAAAAACCTTCGTACACTTTATCATCGATTAGGTCACAGTAAAGATTCTGCTCCTATTGCCCACATCCTTTTTAAAAAAATCAAGAGTCAGAGGAAGCAGGAATAAGAATGAAATGGCTGTGTGTGAGGAGCAAGTGCTCCTGTCCTCGCTTGCTTTTCTTCTGTTTTCTAATGAATAAATACATATTATTAAGAGGCACATTTATGCAGGCATTTTTCAACAACATTACCTGACATAAACAAAGTAAAGAGCAGCAATGGTGACTGTACTTCTTAATAAACATAGTGTATAATCAAAACTAAGGTGAGGGGATGGAATCCTAATGTGTGAACACACATTAAGCCTCATCCACACATATCAGGACATTTTAAAACACAGTTTCTGCCTGACTGCCTGGTGGGCCAGCCTGAAGAGGCAGTTTCTGTATGGTAGCTTAGTTGAGCTCAGTAGGTGGTTGTAATGTACCCTAAGTTACCCTGCCGACCATTATGACCTAAGGGGTTTAAAGTTGCTCCTCATTAGCTCTTTTTCGGTTCTATAACAAGGGACGTGCATTTTTTATTCTAATGTTCAATTTGTAAATGTAATGTATGTGAATATCAATATATATATATAGGTGAGAAAACCATGTACACGTCTCATACCAGCACAACATACACTAATACACCACCACCACACCAGTGTCACTGCAGTGCTGAGAATGATCCACCACCCAAATAGTACCTGCTCTGTAAGGGTCCATGGGAATCCTGACCACTGAAGACCAGGGTAAAAGGGGGCTAACAAAGTATCAGAGAAACAGATGGACTACAGTAACTGTAGAACTACAAAGTGCACCTATATAGTAAGTGGAGCTGATAAAATGGACAATGAGCGTAGAAACAAGGAGGTGGTCATAATGTTATGCCTCTGTTTGTTTGCCTGTTTAGTTGCAACGTCTCTGTTATTCCTTTCTAAGCTTTAAGAGTGCTAAGCTTGTCTTGGCTGTTTTTCTAGTTTTTTTTTTTCACTGCAACAAAATATCAGAAACATAAGAGAGGAGGGCAGAAGATAACCAAGTTCCCTGTTCATGTGTGTATTCCGGTTCCAGCATTGGAGCAGTGTCTTATTAAGTAGAGACATAGTGGAGTGGGACTCCTTTTCAGCCCAAGAGCTTCATAAAGAAGATCCCAAATGCAGGCAGGGAGTAGTAAGTGTATTTTGTATAAGCACCAGAAACTAGAACGTAATGGGGCAGTTGTGTCCAATCAAGCAATTACATAGTTATTTCATTTGCTTGAAAATGACAGACTATAATGCTTACATCGGTTGACGTAATACAGCAGGACGGCCCAAGTAAAACATACCTTTTCCTAGAATTCTCTTTATATCATCATGATAACATTACAGACTCTTTCCATAATTTTCTGCCATGTAATTCTGCAAAATTACAGCTAGTTTCCAAAACCTGCATCCTATTTTTGGCATACTGTATGAAAGTGCTGCACCCTTGTAACTGTATTTTTCTCTGTTACCTTCTGGCTCTGTCTCATCAGCATCATTCATCTGACTTTGCTTTCTGCCCTGCACTACATAACAGCAACAACAATACAAGCAGAAGTAAAATAAAGGTCCTTCCAAATTAAAATTAAGGATATTGACTGCACAAAATCAATCATTGTTGCAATCATAAAAAAGTAAACATAATGTATTAAGTTAGTTCCAGCAATCCTAGATAACTTATTACTAGCTGATAGAGCTAATAGCTTTTAGGCCAGCTAGTGATAAAAAGGTGTTTATGGGAAATGTGACAATCATAACAGTTAGGCTAATATGCTGCATCAATTCTAACCAGATTCTAATGCAGGCCACTGCCTTAGTTTTTTTGCACTGTCCCTTGGTCAGATTGAACAATTAAGATGCAAGCAAATCAGGGCTGTATCACTTCAGACTGAAGTGCCCCCACAAATGAAAACAAACAGGCTGATAGACCCTAGAGTGGCCTCCTGGTTGGTGTGTGTAGCATTTGTGTTGGCCTCTATAGTGGACAAGATCCATGATTTCGTGATGCAAAAGTCTGGATTCTACAAGCTTCAGCATGTTTTTGTGCCCAGTCAGTCCCAGTTGCCGATGGAGGTTTCAGTCCAACCTCATACAGTCAAAAAAAACTGTCTTAACTTGTGCTGGAAGTTAATATAACTTTTTTAAAACACCAACAACAAACATGTGGGTACAAGGTTTTGGTGTGAGAACAACAGTATGCATCCCATTGATGTACACAGAGGTTTGAACACCCCAGTCAAATGACCTGCTTTGTTTGTTTTCTAGTAAATGAGCTGATCTCTTTAAATGCTAGGCTTACTTTACACTAAGGCTTATTATTCAGTAACTACAGGGACCTCAGTGCAAACTCGTTGGGTTTTTCTTAGATTTCATGAGTATGTAATAAAAGTTTTGGCTCCCCAGGAGTCCCATGGCTTGTCAAGGGGTTAACCACTTAAAATCCCATTCTTATTATATACTAGGGCTTATTATTCTGTAATTAAATGGGACTTCACTGTAAGCTGATTGAGCTATTCTTAGGTTAGTGTATAAAACAACTTTGGGCCTGCCAGGAGACCCATGGCTTGTCAAGGGACATCTTCTACTGAGAAAAAGTTTAAATATGCCATTTTTCTGAAAAATTCCAGTTATTTGCAGAGTCTTTATATTGGAAAAAAATAAAATATAATAAAATATACCATGTGTCATAACTTTTAAACAGGCCACATTTTATGTTTTTGATTATTTTTGCAACACGTTAAATTCATCCTGAGGGAGAAGCGGCTTAGAAAATGGATGGATGGATGGATGGATGGATGGATGGATGGATGGATGGATGGATGGATGGATGGATGGATGGACGTTAAATTAATCCGAGATCCTGGGGGAGAAGCGGCTTAGAAAATGGATGGATGGATGGATGGATGGATGGATGGATGGATGGATGGATGGATGGATGGATGGACGTTAAATTCATCAAAAGAAAGTTCATATGCTGGCCAAACCTTTGCATATAACAGTTACTGAATATTAACTTAAATTTTAATCACATTCAATTTTCTATAATGTCTGTTTGTGGCCCTGGCAGCAAATGTAACTTTGTTGTGATGTTTACAGTTTGTGAATGCATCCATGTGTTTATTTGTGAAAACAGTGCTGCAGGAAGTTTTTAACAACTCAGACTGAAAATAGTCCACCAACCAAAAATATCCAGCCAGCAGTGTCCTGTGACCACTGATGAAGGACTAGAGGATGACCACCACAAACTGTGCAGCAGCAGATGAGCTATCGTCCCTGATTTAACATCTACAAGGTAGACTGACAAGAGTGTCTTATAGAGTGGACAGTGAATGGACGCAGTGTTTAAAAATTCCAGCAGCGCTGCTGTGTCTGATCCACTCAAACCAGCACAACACACACTAACACACCACCACCACATCAGTGTTACTGCAGTGCTGAGAATGATCCACCACCCAAACAGTGCCTGCTCTGTGGTGGTCCTGACTAATGAAGAACAGAGTAACAAAGTATAAGTGTCACACCTTGCTTGCAGGTGAGGGTAGATATGCTCTGACAAGGTTGCGAGTTGTAAGACAATGCGATGGCAAACCACAACAGCACATTCCATGCAAGGGTGTATATTTAGTGAAAGGTGCCCAGAAATTAATAAAGTGTTAAGAAAGGACAAATAAACAAACAAACAAACAACCAAAAACTATTTACAGAATATATTATGAACTTTGAGGAAGCAACAGTTTCCCTCAAAATACATTTGCTTAACAATCAACCAACCAACCATCTCCCTCCTCTACAGAAATGCATTGCTCCTTAAATAGACATCCACTGGTCTACCCAACCCAGCACTTACCAGTCCTTCACCTCTGCAGGGGAAAACAATAGTAACCAGCAATAATAACTTCTGAAATAAATATAAAATCCAAGAAAAGCTTGTTCACAATGGATCCTTGAATCATGAGCTAAAAAACACACAGAATGAATAAAATCAAATGAAATAAATAAAAAAAACAACAACATTTCAAACTGTATGAATCCCATTGAATGGACTGAAAGAAGAGGGGATATTGAAAGGAGATGGATTTAACTAGGAAACTAGTTTGTTCGTTCTGTCACACAGAGAAACAGATGGACTATAGTCTGTAACTGTAAAACTACAAAGTGCTCTTACATTCTAATTTGAGCTGATAAAATGTACGCACACAAAAAATGCACTGTTCATGCACAGGCACCAGCTTTAGGTTGGGCTCTGATGCCATGTTAATGCTGAACAGTGGTGCACGTGCAGTAAAAATGCATGAATTGCGATCTGACCATTCTTATTACGGTTGCATGGCCTCAAATCAGATGTATGAAAGTTGTTCAAGTCTGAATCAAAAAGATCAGATCAGATCAGCTGTACTGAGAGTTTCCACTATAGGACGTTCCCTGTCTCCCACTAAGCGCTTAGGTTTAAATGTACCATACCCTCTATACCCTCACTCTCGTACTCCCGCCCACCCGACAGGGCACAAAGAAAGAAGGGCACTCCTTCTTTTATACAAACACGTCCTGCCCTGTTGCGTACAAGCAAACAGGGTGGACCCAAATAAGTTGTCTAACAGTCATGAAATGCTAAGCTGACACTCACGGACCACCGGAACTGCCCAAGGGAGGGGGGCTTCTGCTCTGTGTACGATAATCTTACCTACAAAAGAGAACAAATGGTTCTGGACAGAATGTTGTCCCGATAAGAGGAGCAAGTTGTTTGTGCAAACTGCCAAGGACAGTAGCTATGCTTGCTGCAAAGTCTGCTTAGAGCAGAGTTAGAGCAGAGTTAACCCTTTCAGCATGTGAAATTGTCACCTGTTACATTAAGGCAAAAGATCTGTTTTGTGTCACCTCAAAATGGACATGGCCAAAGTGGCCCAAATCTGAATTGAGAACATCAGATTCAATCTGATTTTTTTCTGTTCACACCGCCACACAAACACACTTCTTACGATTGTTACCACTTTCGACGTTACTACCCCAACACCTCTCTCTCTCTCTCTCTCTCTCTCTCTCTCTCTTTCCTATGAGTGATGTAGGTCTCTAACAGCTCTAACATTCAGTAATGGGGCCCGAGTGCAGAGTAACTCAAAACTGTTCTGCAGCTCAGCTCTAATTACACATTCTGCAGTTATTGGTGGAAGGGTGGTCCTCAGGGAGAGCCCACCTATCTCCCCCACACTGACACACAGCGAGCTCTAAATGACAGAACACACTGTAGCAGCGTATATCAGACACAGTCCAGATCATAAAGTCTGAGCAAGTTCCTTCTGCTGCATTCATTTATTCTGTTCACTCGTATCTGAATGGAGTCCTTTTTATCTCTCTCTCTCTCTCTCTCTCTCTCTCTCTCTCTTTCTCTCTCTCTCACACTCTCTCTCTCCCACTCCTCTCATCCTTAAGCATTCCCTTAACTTCTCATTTCAATCTCAAGAGACGGCAACTGAATGGACTGACTCACCCTACAGCAAATTCCAAACCCATTAAGATACAAGGGAGTGTAAATTGAATGGTTAGGGTTGATATTATCAAGAGCTAAAGATGGCTCCAGTGTATTACCCTTACCCTGTCACACACTCTTCCTTCCTTCCTTCCTTCCTTCCTTCTTTGACTGAAGCAAAATCTAACTGTTTTACTGTATTTCCTTTAGGCTAGAAGTGTAGCCTACATTATACATAAGAATATCTTGTATGCCCATTAGGAAACCACTAGGAAATATAACAAATTAAAAAAAAGC
Source organism: Pygocentrus nattereri (assembly GCF_015220715.1). Taxonomy (NCBI): domain Eukaryota; kingdom Metazoa; phylum Chordata; class Actinopteri; order Characiformes; family Serrasalmidae; genus Pygocentrus; species Pygocentrus nattereri. The sequence goes on along the minus strand of NC_051218.1, from coordinate 38,687,008 downwards.
ACCTATTGTTGGAGAAATTCCCACGTTGATGTTCCATCTTTGTTCTATAAACAGATTTACTTAACAAACTCCTTTACGCTTATATATAGCTTAAACATACTGTTCATACAGCAAACAGAGAGCTGTATAGCTTTAACTGTGGTATGTCATACAATATAATATCATTGTATCACATCTAGGGGATGATTGACAAGTAAGTCAACATTAAACCTTCACAAGTGATCTTCAAGTCAAGTCAAGAGGCTTTTATTGTCATTCCATCTATGGACAAGTACACAGTGGAGTGAAATTACATTCCTCCAAAATTAAGCTAGAAACAATAAATACGATAAATTAACCAGACATTAAACACAGTAAACAGACAGGACAGTGCAGCACTGACACAGCACTCACTCTGGACATGAGGTCGTGGAATAAGGTGCAAAGATATTTAACATGCTGTGATCTGTGAGTCGTGAGTCAGTAGAGTGAACAGTAGAGTGATCTTCACTCATGTTGAAAAAAAAAAAGACTAGCTTTTTTTCTGAAATCAAGGACATTAATAGTAAATTTGGTCTCTTTGCTGGAGTAATGGCCTCTGCTCTCTTGGAAAGGCTGTACACTAGATGTTGGAACATTGCTGTGAGGATTTGATTGAACATTGACTGAAGTCAGGTGCGAATGTTGGATAATCAGTTCTGGAACTCCAACACATCCCAGAAGTATTGGATGGAGCTCCATCACACCAGAGAATGTCCACAGCTCCACAGCCCGGTGCAGGGGGGCTTTATACCCTTTCAGTTGATGCATGGCATTGTGCATGATGAACGTAGGCTCATGTGTGTCTGCTCCAGAGCAGTGCATTCTATTGGTGAGTGCTTGTGTAGAGATTATACAAGGATGAATTATTTCTAAGAAGAATATACAAGCTGTGTGTGCACAACTGAACACCTATGTCTAGGATATTTTTAGGAATATAGTGTCTTACCTTAAACTGATAAAGTGATGTGGAAACTATTCCTCCAGCCCCCACTGACACTTTGCCACATTTGCGACAATAGAATGGTTTCAGATTCTGATGCAAAATGTTAATATTAGACAAGAAGAATAAAAGGAAAAAATCAGCATCTATATCACTCATGTGAAAAATAATTGCCCTTACCTCAATAACTGCTTATTCCACCTTTAGCAGCTTCCTATAACTGGCAATCAGTCTTTTACATTGCTGTGGAGGAATTCTGGCCCATGTGTCTTAACAGAATTGCTTTAGTGAAGCTACACTGGAGGACTTTCCATCATGAATTGCCTTTTGAAGGTCCTGCCACAGCATCAAGCTCACTCTGGAATCATAGTTTGTTACTTCTGAGCCTCTGAGGTGGACTTACTAATGTGCATCAGATCATTGTCTTGTTGCACAGCCCAGTTGCACTTGAGCTTCAGATTATGATGACTGGATGTTCTCCTGCAGGATTTTGCAGAGAGCAGTATTCATAGTTATTCATAGTTATTCAGTATTCAATAGTTCAATAGTAATAGTTCAGGCAATTCAGGCCCAGAGACAGCAAAGCATCTCCACACCATAATACTACTACCACCATGTTCGAGTGTTGGGATGATGTTCTTATTGTGAAATGCTTTGTAAACTTTATGATGCAATGTGACCCATGTTTTCCAAAAAGTTCAACGTATCTTCAGGCCAGAGAACATTATTCCTAAAGGCTTTGGGAGGTTACTAAAGTGTTTTTGAAAAATATTGCACAAATTGTTATTCCTCTTAGTCAGCCCCTTAAATGGCCTGGACCCACTGGTGGACCCAAAATTTTTCAACACTTCTAGAACCTAATAGCTCAGCCAGTTTGCATTAAAATCCCTGTAGTTCCTGAGAAACAAGCTTTTGTATGTAATAAGCCTGGGATTTTAAGGGGGGTTAGCAGTGGTTTATACTGCAACTTATCTTTTAGATTTGTGATGTTTTTGCCCACAGCTGGGCTTCAATGTTCTCCTCATGACTGCGTGGGATTTCTCCAGGTACTCCAGTTTCTTCCTACCATCCAAAGACATGCAGTCAGGCCAGCTGGATATGCTAAATTGCCCCTAGGTGTGAGTGTGTGTGTGAATGTATGTCTGTCTGCCCTGCGATGGACTGGCAACCAGTCATTCCGCCCAATGACTGCTGGGATAGGCTCCAGCTCCCCCCGCAACCCAGAAGGATAAGCAGCTTAGAAAGTGTGCGTGTGTTTGCTTTTGCCCAATCTCTCTTCCTGTAGGTGGAATCATCAGCACTGGCCTTGTCTAAGACAAACCAGACAAACGTTTGTCTGGGTTCTTTTGTGCCTTCCTGGATGACTCATTGCTGTGCTCTTGGAGGAATTCTAGTAGGCCAGCCACTTCTGGAAAGATTCAGCACTGTTCCATGTTTTCTCCATTTTCTCCAGAGATAATGGTTCTCACTGTAATTCGTAACACTTCCAGGCTGACGTAGTTCAATAAATTTCTCATCTCTTCCAGAGAGTCGTTCGGTGGTGGCACAGTGTGTTACTTGTTGAGGCTTTTTAGCCTCTTTCATATTGCAAATCTGTGCATCATATGAGGACAAATCTGTGCATCTAATGAGGACAGCGATAATTCTTTCAGTCTCTTGGGGTTGACAGCATCTAAAGATACTGTAGCTATGATCTTGCTATTAATTAACATTCAAATTAATACTATAGCTTGTTTTAGCATAGTATGCATTGAATTAACCCCTCAGCGTTGCACCCCCACTTCCAGAGAAAATGATAGGTCACTACGGTCCACTACTTTTGCCTAAATGATCGTCTTTAACTGAGTCTCAGGCACTGTTTCAAAACTGCCTCTAATGCAGCTGAGCACCCTGCCAGCTCCAGCACATGCATTTTGTTGGTGAGTCAGTTGATGCTGCTTGCCTTCTCTTCTGTCTTCCCTCGCTTTCTTTTTGCTCGCCTCCTGCACTAATCACTCAATGAGCAGGGTGTTAATCCAGGGTGCTGGAGGTGCAGGCTGCTACTGTATTATTATCCCCCCCCCCTCCCCCACCCCCGTGCTGAAAGGAACTAAGTGAAAAGGAAACATAAGCGGCTAATTTGTTAAATTCATTTTTAATGAGGTTGAGGTGAAGAAAAGGCAAAATTGCTGATCACCCACAAGCGTGCATGTCTTCTGCTTTGTTGTAATTTTCCGGCTCTGTAATTAAGTAATCACACACCACCTCTTGTCTTCTTTTATCAGCGTTTTATTGTTCGCGTAGGTGAACCAAAAGCTGCTGCCAGATATGAAGGCAACAAGCACTGCATTTCTGTTGTAACGTCTTCCTACCATAACCTGTGTTTAAGTTCAAATGTAAAGCACTAGGCAAAAGTCTTCTAAGCACATTATGTAAAGCTATTAATCTTGGCAATATGTGGGTGTGCTTAGCATTAGAATAAATGCAAATACACATAAATACAGTAAAAATGCAACAAGACTTTTTTTGGTTGTTGTTGTTTTGTTTTTGTAAAATGTAGCTGATATCTTCTGAGCTAGTTTGAGGAACAAAGTTTGATTCCAAAATTCTATTTAAAGCCTCCAGCTATTCCTTAGATTTGTTATCTTCCATCACATACCTGATTTGAGTTAATGAAGACTGATCCTGAGCTAAACTTGTATTAAAAATAATTCCAAATAATGGAATGTCGGGGAAGGGAGGTTTGTAAATAGTTAAATGAACACATGAACATGCACAAATCACTACCTACTGTATTCATGTTATTTGTATTTTTGGTCATTTTAGTGCTTTTCCTAACAAGTAAACACTTGCTGACCAATTATAACACGCTTTTTAAGTGTTTTCTTAGATGTTCATTTCTATACTGCGGTATATGTGACTTACTATGTTTAAGCTGAAGACCATTTGCGCTCCTAAGCTAAGTTTAGCTTGTTTCCATGGTGCTTTTAAAAAGCCAAATAAAACACATTCTCATTCAGTTCACAGACTTAGCAGAAGTGAAAGCCTCATTAAGCCTTAAGAAAAAAATTATTTTTCATCCTTAACTTTATCTGCAGCTGGAGCAAATGGTCAGTTACCAAAAACAATCATTTCCCTGTGTAGAAAACCTCAACACTCCATAGAAGCCCGTGGGAGGGTCTATATGTTTCAAATGAACAAGTTGTTTTTTATTAAATACAGGCAATTGCATTGAACAATAATTTATACAGTCTATAGAGAAGTTGAAAAACATTCGAATAAACTTAACACCTCGTTAAAAGCACTTACAGGTAGGTCTGTCCACTTAATGACCATCTTGTCATTCCATGGTTTTCTTCTATTTTCAATGGCAGTTGCCATGACATCACAACAATTCCTCTAGAACGGGCTAAATTTCTGTGTAACGCTTTTCACTGAGAGTAATGACGATGCTATCGAATTGTCTCAAAAGCACAGGAATGTTGTGTGCTGTCAGCGGGTGTCACAACAGCTCTCAAAAGCTTAAAACGATGTTGGACAATGAATGCTACAAACACAAAGGCAAGCACAGATCAGAATGCAAGTGTCCGACGAAGACGAGGTCAAAAGAGCGTGGCTAGCGGCACTGAATTTAAAAAAAAAAACCACAGAAATATTCAGCTTTGCTCCTTCCATTTTGTGATAAAACATAATAAATGCATAAGAGAGAGATTCTGATGAACAAAGTGAATGAAGAATGCACACCTGATGGCATTTTAGTCAGCCTACAACATACTTTGCTACTGCAGTGCCAAACTAATAAACCATTATGTCTGCTGTGGCAGTTATGTTTCTCAGAGTAAATGCATCAGACAGCTATGTATTCTAGTTTCATTTAAAATCCCTAATCTACCCTCCACAAAACATTAGCAATGTGGCTACAAGATCTGCCTGGACCAGTGATGCAAGACCATCCTGCTGTCTCTACTACACCGATGCTTTGAACCTTAACCCAAACCGAGTAGTTTTGCAGAGTAGTAGCTTTGAGAAATGTGAACTGTTTGCAATTGTAACACAGAACCCTTGCAGTCTTATCGCTCTGTGGACAACTATAAGCTTCTGTGCTTTCATCATTTCTCAGCTCCTCATCATCTACACCTTCAGAAAAAAGAAGATAATTGATGATGTCAACATATGTGACGTCTGGCCAGAGTTTCCCATCGTCAGCCCAGACTTGGGATGGGTTCAGTGGATGAGGAACACACTGGGTGACACCATTTACAGTTCTTGTTAAACATTTTTGTCTATGATGCCACCGCAACGCAAGTGCCACCTTGTATCCAAACATATAGCAGAAGTCGCGCCCATTCTCGTTCCAAAGACGCACAAAGCTTAACGGGAAACGTTGTTGTCTAGGAAAACCGTGGATATCAAGAAGTGATTTCCAACCACACAAGCTCACTTCTGAGGGGAGACCAACACATGTGAAAAAGCTAAATGTTTCAAAAATGTATATGCTGCATCACTATATTGTAAAAATGTCAATTCAGCCTAGTCTGTCTACTAATACCATAACCTAGCCAGAGGAAATATGGTACAGTAATATAATGACTTTTTTTCTACAAAACAATAATGTAAAACATTAGTTTCTATTCTGGTATCATGGACATTACAGTAACTTAATAAGAAATAAGAACTCCATTAAGTTAACATTTTACCTAAACCCTGTTACATAACATTGACATAAGCATGCTATAAACATGTAATAACATATCATATGCTGTCATGAGTTGTTAGGACAGATTTTTTATCGGTAATATAACAGTGTCATTAATATTGACAGTAATTCCCTGACAGATCAAACACTGACATCTGTCAGGATGGTTGGGGTAATATGACATTGTTATATTACTGAACAGAATCAGTCATGACATCTCATGAAAGCATATGTTTACATTTACATTTACATTTATGGCATTTGGCTGACGCTCTTATCGCTCTTTTACACAAGTAGGCGAAGGTGGTGTTAGGAGTCTTGCCCAAGGACTCTTATTGGTGTAGTGTAGGGTGTTTACCCAGGTGGGGGATTGAACCCTAGTCTACAGGATAGGAGGCAGAGGGGTTAACCACTACACTACACCAACCACTATATGTCATCTGCTGTGACAAGTTTATGGCATGCTTATGTCGATATTATGTAGCAGGGGTTGAGAGAAGTGTTACTGGAATCTCATGACCTGCTAAACTAAGAGAACAATATTAATTGTGCACAATGCATGTAAAATATAGAGTTTGTCTATATTGTTACCTGATTTATATATATACAATTTGAATGCTTGTGTGCTAGCTGTGGCAGCTAACTGCACTACTTCAAAAGTGAATGTGACCAATAGTGAATACACTGTAAAATCGGAAAAGCAGTGTGGAAGCAGCTAGACATGCTAACCCTAAAGTCATGTCTAAAAATTCCAATGGCCAAACAGAGAGAGCTTTTCTTTGAGATGTAATGAGGCACCACTATTCAGTTTTCCCTTCAACTTTCCATTTGATGCAAGTTTTTGAGGGTTTTAGAAAGTACTCTGCACTCTCAGAAAAAAAGGGGTACAATACTATCACTGGGGCAGTACCTGCCTTGTCCCTGAGGTGGGGTACATCTCAGTACCTTTAGTCAAGGATACTAATTGTACTATAATCTATTGATATGATATTTTCTAAGTTGTACTGGCTCCACACACCCTGTCTCATCTCCAGGCTTTTTATTTCAGTGTTCTGTTTTAAGACATTCGGTCATGAAAAGTTACAAATCTGTACTTCTCACCTGGAAACAACATATTTAAGGCTCACAACTGGACCTTAAAACTACTGTTGTACCTTTGAGGGAACATTTACATCTTTTATACCTTGATGAATGAAAAATGTACCTGCACAGCACCTTCATTCTAACACTATTTAGATAAGCTAATGAGTCCTGAGAACATTTCCAGGACGTATAGTGATCCTGTACGATTCCAGAGATGTATTCAGTAATTTGTAATTGAGTATCTGAACACTAGTCCTACACTCAGAATAGATAACCAGTAATTGATTACTTGCTGTGCTGTACAGAACAATAGCTTTGCTAGAGGCCCTTCAGGACTGGACTGCCCTCCAGTCAAAGCAGGAGTTCATTTATCACTTGAGATATTACTGCATAGAAAGGCATTGTTCAGCAAATGAAGAGAGTCTGTCGTTAATTACGCCGATGGCACTCTCAGATCTGGCACCATCCTGGCTCATTCTCTAAAAGCCTAGCGTTAAGTGAGTGTGGATAGTGTTAATCTTTTAACAAAAGTTTTATAGCCTTTATTATAATAGATGATTAATAGAACATTATAATTTAGTTGGATCTGGGCTGTAATTTAAGGAGGATTACATGCTGGAATTGAGCCTCTGGTTAAATGGTTTTAGAACAGAATTAGTCACTTTTCCTATTAAAAAATGGCCTATAATGGGCTGGAGTGACTTCAACGAGCAGCTGTTTTTCTTCATAATCAATAAAATCTTAATTCCCTGAATGCATCAAGGGAGCCATGTGGAAAAAAAAATCACAATGCCCATCAACACCACCATAACGTTCTTCATCGAGCCATCATGGAGGTAATAAAGTGAATTTTACATGTGGCTTAAACGCTATGCTAATTTCACCTGTGCTGAAAGCTGCAGCTACACTGAGGGAAAAGCATGCCTGTCACTCAGAACTGGGCCCTTATTAAGCCAAAGATTCAGAGACTCGGTGCTGATTTAGAAACAGGTCCCAACTGACATTCATTAGGATTTAAGAGGCAGAAGCTGATCTTGGAGAAGCTCAGTAAGTAAGGACCGAAACCCCCCCGCTCCACTTCTTTCTGCATCTAATTGGCATCCATAATAATCATCTAATTTATCCGAGGCAGTAGCTCGGTGCATTTATAGAGTTTTTATCTTCCCCATGTTGAGACTATTTTCTGGAGCTGGCACAAGAGACATGAGCAGGTTTTCCTTAATGATACAATGCAATGAAAGAGAAAGCCTGGGATTTCAAAGGCTGTATGTTTGAAAGTCTCCATCCTCTTGCAGAAGAGGAAACTTCATATAATTGTATCTGGGGCAGTGGTGACTAAATAGGAGAGTATACTGCACATTCTTTGGAACCCCTACAGTCCCACTCTACATTAAGTGTCTCTAATAACTGTGAAGTCACATGAGAACAACATATGCAACAACACTGTAACTACAAATGATTGAATAACTGTTACAGATGGATTACAGAGGTACACTATATGTAATTACAAAACATTAGTAGTTACAATGTTATTACAATGCTATTCATGTGTAACTACACAGTTACTAGAGAAACTTAATATAAAGTGGGACCACTCCCACCTCAAAATGTATGAAACCATAAACATACTGCAGACACATTTGTCTTCATTTGTCCTTTATAATTACAGAACTTAAATCCAGCCTAATATAAGCTTAATATAGTATACAGTGAGCCAGTATAATGCTATTCAATGAAAGTGCATTCACCTAAAGATCAAGTGTGTACATTGGAGAATTAAAGGATGCGGGAATAAAATGATATAATTGATCTCAAAACTGATTTATTCAGTAGAATCAAACAAGAATGCTATAGCATCAGGAACGCCCCTTATCTGTCATGGGCTGATATGTGCACAAAAAGGCTTGTCTAATTGGTGGAAATATGCAGAATATGGCAACTTTGACACCATCAAGTATCATTGACTAGCTCCATCATACCACCATGTGCTTATTTTCCACAAGATTTAAGGACATGCGCATCAACATTTGTAATGAAACTTATAAAATCTTGATCTTACTCATCTTTCTTGTATTTTTTGTGCTATTCTGTTTATTTAGTAACATTACTGCGACTTTTACGTAAGGGGTGTTCCTAGGGGGATGTTTCTGTGATGCACCACCCCCCACCCCCAGGAATGCCCCCTATGTGATGGCAGGGCCAGGTGGGTTTTGAAGAGGTGGGCTTATGGTCATTCAATTAGGTCCTCCTCAATTTATTGGAATGCAACCTGAATGTTGAAAATGTTAAAAAGCTGCTCTTAAAAGCTGGAGTTAATGTAACCCTAACCGTCTAACCCTAACCCTTACTGTTAATTCACCCTTTAACCCTGAAGGTTGGCCACAGACTGCTGGTCACCATAGCAAAGCAGACAACAATCTCACCTAGCTAGTAGCTAACAAAAAGGCAAAGAGAGAGATTTAAGATGAGCTTCATCAATTTGGAGATGAACAGACTTCACTCCAGCTGGTTTCCTGAGACATTTAATCTATAAAGGGAAACTGTCAAACAATAAAGTCATGAAACTAGAGTCAGCTTTTCATTCGCCAGCCTCTTGTTCAAATTGTCCTGTTCCACCTTAAATGATATCACGGTTAAGCCTACATTCTGGTGCCTCAGGCACCTTTTAATGTGGAACAGGAAAATTAGAACAAGAAGCTGGTGAATGAAAAGTTATATTCAACCTGGTCATGGGCCAAACACTGAGATTTTTGCAAGAAACTGTTCTACTTTTGCAGAAAAGCTTCCTGCTGGAGATGCGAGAAAAGCAACTAAAGCTAAGCTAAAGCTTAAAGTAGAGCAAAGTCTGCGTTTTCAGCCCTTTTAGCCTACACTGGCACATTAGCACATTCTGAGACATATTTACAGCCAAAGTGGTAAAATGGACATAAAATATTTTGGCTACCAAAGTGGTTTGATCTTTGTTAAGAGGATAAAATGGCTGTTCTTAACATTTGACTTACCGACTCCTGATCTAAGAATAGCTCATCCATTTTACATTGGAGTCCCTTTCATTACTGAATAGTAAGCCTTAGTCTGAGATTTTTGAAGTGGTTTTCATCTCATTCATATTATCTCATCTGAAAAGGCAACATAGCTTAATTCATTCAGTGCCACATTAAAAGTCATATTCGCCGACGCCGGATCACCAGAAAAGCAAATGTTCTCATAATATCCATTCATCCATTTCCTAAGCCGCCTTTCTGTCAGGGTCGTGGGGGGGGTTCTGGAGCCTATCCCAGCAGTCATCGGGTGTAAGGCAGGATACACCCTGGACAGGGCCGTTCTCATGATAGTGTAATAATTATTCAAAACTATGCATAGATATATGAACCCATTTCATGACCTGATGATGACACATTTTTTTAATGACATAAAAAACAATGGAATCTTCTTGCTGTGTGAATGTTGCTTTAAAAAAAGTCAGAATTAGGGGGTATTTGACACATGAGAGCTGGTGAGGATGTCTTCCTTATTCACTGACATTCCCTGACACAAGCTTCACCACATTCAGTCAAATGTTTGTCTGTCTGTGCAGAAGAGGATTCCTGACTGGTTCTATTACACTGTGCTCTGTACATCATACCATTCCCAAGATTGACCACTGATCTCTCTCTAGAGCCTCATCCATTCACATCATTCCATAGCAGCATGGGGCGAAAGGAGCAATAAAGAATAATGGCCAAAGCCCTGCACTCTCCCTGTGTGTGTATAAAAGCCTGGAGTCCTTAGAGTTACACAAAGTGACTGAGGGCTACACTAATGTAATACCACAGTACCTAATGTATTTCATTATCACGCAGGCCTGTTCTTGCCGATACAGGCTTGTCGGCTGTTTATATAACTGGCAAGATTTGAAATTTTGACGTCGCGATGGTTATCATTACCCAGTGACATTTGCAGGGCCGTTTCTTGTACTTCCTTTTGTATAATAGGTTTCTGTCCACCTGCAGTAGTTACACCGTGAAAATGATAAATAGTTATTCAGGAATGGGAAGATAGAGGAGATTAATCTGGACGGAATCTGTGTTTGCTCTAAGCATATTTATAGCGGTCTCCATTTGCTGACCTATTGTTTACCGAATGTACTTGGATAAGTGGATTCATTGCCCAATGCTATGTATATTTTGCACAGTGGTGGCTCAGTTCCTTATGCCTCTCCAGCTCAGCTGTAATTAGGTTTTTACTTATAATAACTGTTACTGACTGTTATGTATGGTTTGGAGACTGTGGCTCAGTCTAAAAGACAGGAGGCTGAGCTGGAGATGGCGAAGATGAAGATGCTGAGATTTTCATTGGGAGTGACAAGGCTGGACAAGTTTAGAAATGAACAGATCAGAGGGACAGTGAAGGTGGAGCAGTTTGGAGATAAAGCCAGAGAGGCCAGGTTGAGATGGTTTGGACATGTGTTGAGGAGGAATAGTGGATATATTGGTCAAAGAATGTTGGAGATGGAGCTGCCGGGCAGAAGGAGAAGAGGTAGACCTGAAGGTGGACATGGAGATGGTTGGTGTGAAAGTAGAGGAGGCAGTAGATAGGGCAAGATGGAGGCAGATGATCCCCTGTGGCGACCCCTAAAGGGAGCAGCCAAACGAAGAAGATCTGTTACTGACTGTTAACTATCTCTGTCTCAAACTCAACAAAGCTTTGTAGGCTCTACCACATTAAAGGGGCCATATCTTTGCATTTTCTCTTTCCAGTTTACAGTGGAATCCAAAAGTCTGAGACCACTTGGAAACCTCCTCATGTTTTGTTTTGCCCCACACTGAGACAGTGACCTCACACATAGTATTGTGCATGTGTCGGTGAAAGCCACTCTCCAAGCATGAGTTTTCATGGCTGGCGAACGTTCATAAAAACCAAACAGGGCAGGAATAAATTCATGTCAACTATCATCAGTTATATGTGTTAGAATTTAATGTCATCTGAAATAATCACGCTCAGTGTGTACGGGCCCTGAGGTGTCTGCACCATTTAAGGTGGAATGGGAAAATTTGAGCAAGAAGCTTGAATAAGAAGTCGCTTTAAAAGGCGGGTTGCTCCTGTTTGGCAGGTGGGGAACATTTAAACAACTTATTTTTGCAGGTTTACAGAATCCATAGGTCAGTACTGGTTTGCCCTGTTTGCTAATGTTTGTGGTAGCAACTGCTTCTCAGCAGCACCTTTAGCGACAGTTTGCTAACCCCCAACCTAGTTAACATTAGTTACATTATGCGCTGCATTCAACTCAAACGTTATGTCAAGGTATTTGTCCGTGTAACATCTGTGAAAGAGTTCATGGCCATAAACCCTTTCACAGATGTTAAAAAAAGCAAGTTTGCTAACTAAATGTTGGCAACATGCGTCCATGAATGAGGGGCGGGGCTTCTTTGTGTTTGTTTTGCTGTTAAACTCAAATATCCAGTCATTCTCCAGAAACATATGTTGCCCATTTAACATTATTGTGGGGAACTTCAATGAAATTAAAAGTGAAAATAAATAAATAAATAATATACATTAATAAACATAGGCATGCATATTTATATTTGTTTTAGAACCAAACTCAATCATTTAATCCTGTAACTTCATCATTGTTAATCTTTTTTATTATAATTATTTCTTGAAATGTAGATATACATTATTAGGTCATTTGTATCTGAGATGCAAAAGTATATGCACTATTTTTAGATCACTATGGAAATGTAAGCAAATTTATGTCACTATGTAAATGCCTTGTATAAAATATCAGATTTATTCTTCTATATATTCTATATATTCTATATCTATATATTTTTTCTATAGATTTATACTTCTATTGAAGAATATTCGTCTATTGAAGCTCCGGGTTAGAATGTTTTTGTTACTGTGCTTTAAGACGGAATTATGTAAATGAGCTCTGATTGGCTGCCATATATTGCCTCTCATTTAAAAAGCAGTGCAGGGGGAAAACTCCATATAACTTCATTGTAAATGGGCAGCCCCACTTTATATTGTGTCCCTAATAACTCTATAGTTATACATGAGTAACGTATGCAATAACAGTGTAACAACTGAGAGATTATCAGTTTTGCCTTATGTAATTACACATATATATTTTTGATACACTATAGATCAGAAGTATTTCTAGCAGTTATAGGAAGGATGTTTCACATTACATCACATTTATGCTTAATTAATGCATAATTACTGTGGAATAACTGCTGTAACATGGTAACCATTACATTGCATAATGCCATTCTGTAAGTACATTTACATTTACATTTACAGCATTTAGCAGATGCAGAGTGACTTACAAGAAGGGCTTTGTCTATCTAGAGAAAATATCTTTGCTAGTTACCGATAGGGTAGAGAGAAAGACAGTCCTGAGCTCAGATACTGCTAGAAACAAAAAGTCACTGTAGATACAGAGAAAAGGAACAGAGTTGAACACAGAACTCTGTGCCATTCAATGCAATACAACACAATAAACTACAATACACAGTGCAATACAATAAAATATAATATAAGTGCAGCTTATAATTCAATGCTCATTTAAGTGCTGTGTAAAGAGACGGTCTTCAGTCTGCGTTTGAAGACAGTGAGAGACTCTGCTGTTCGGACAGCCAGGGGGAGTTCATTCCACCACTTGGGTGCAGTACGGAGAACATTCTCAATGCTCGTCTTCCACACGCCTTGAAGGATGGCGGGTCAAGCCAAGCTGTACTCGAAGCTCGAAGGGCTCGTGGTACAGTCTGAGATTTGTCATCAAGTAGGCAGGGGCTGGTCCATTTTTGGCTTTGTAGGCAAGCATTAGGGTCTTAAATCTGATGCGTGCAGCTACAGGAAGCCAGTGAAGGGAACGCAGCAGTAGGGTGACATGGCTGAACTTGGGCAGAGTGAAGATTGTGGATTCCGGATAATAACTACACAGGAACTTTTCTGTAGTGTTAAAGTTACACTTTACAATAAGTGGGCAGTTCCTGTGTAGTTATGTAGGCATGTAGGCATGTAGGTGGGGGGGGGGGGGGGGGGGGGGGGGGGGGGGGGGCGTCAACACATTTAATTAGTGTCATAAAAGTTAGATTTTAATATAAAGGGACGTCTGCTGTTCTGTCACATTATAGACTGGATTAAAGCTGAATCTGGTTACAGCATCTCAGCACTAACAACATAAATTCTAGCTAAATGTTAGGAAAGCTGGCAGATACAGTGTAAGAAATGTGTTAATATAAGTTATTAAGACTTTTACTGCTAGGGAAACTTCTGGAAAAAAAAAACTGAGAATAGGCTGTTACAACTATTAAGATAAGCATGTGTAAATACTTAAGGTGTGCTTCTGTAATCAGCTCTAACAGTGACGATGTCATTAGTAGTTACATTTTTGTTGCATATGTTCACATGTCACTACTGTTATTAGAGACTCTTACTATTAAGTGGGAGCAGCAGAGCTAACCTGTTGTAGGCTGAATCGGTGGATATGTGCAATTTTTTTTGTCACTTCACAATAAAAATGAAGTTAAAATGAGCTGTTTTTGTACTTTCTGGACTCAGGAGTGATTGGTTTCAAAGCTAACAATGCTTGCATACAAGATTAAACTCTTTTATAAAATAAAATAAAAAAAAAAAAAATCAAAGGAAATTCAGCCCATTTGTTTTCCCTCAAGCTGCGGCATTCTTGTTTGTGACTGCTAGCCAATAAAGCATCTCTCTCTCTCTCTCTCTCTGTTTCTCTGTCTCTCACTCTCTTTCTCTCTCTCTCTCTCTCTCTCTCTCTCTCTCTCTCACTCTCTCTCTGTGTTTCTCTGTCTCTCTCTCACTCTCTCTCTCTCTCTCTATCTCAATCTCTCTCTCTCTCTCTCAATCTCTCTCTCTCTCACTCACTCTCTCTCTCTGTGTTTCTCTGTCTCTCTCTCTCTCTCTCTCTCTCTCTCTCTCTGTCTCTCTCTCTCTCTCTCTGTCTCTCTCTCTCAATCTCTCTCTCTCTCTCTGTTTCTCTGTCTCTCTCACTCTCTCACTCTCACTCTAACTCTCTCTCTCTCTCTCTCTCTCACTCTCTCTCTCTCTGTTTCTCTGTCTGTCTCTCTCTCTCTCTCTCTCTCTCTCTCAATCTCTCTCTCTCTATCTCTCTCTCTCTCTCTCTCTGTTTCTCTGTCTCTCTCACTCTCTCACTCTCACTCTAACTCTCTCTCTCTCTCTCTCTCTCTCTCTCTCTCTCACTCACACACACACACACACACACACACACACACACACACACATACACACACAAACACACACACACACATACATACACAAAACCAAGACAGTTCCAGTCATACTTCATCAATTATTTTGATTTATCAGGAAGGTTATGAAACAAAGCATTACCATGGTAACGCTGGGTTAGAGTGTGGTGCTGATGAGCACCATCATAGGAGAGCAATCAGATGCAGACTCAAAAAGCAAGCCTTCAGCACCAGCATGATATCAATGTGAGTGACATTTTTTTTTTCTCCAGTACACTTTACCTAATAATTCATACCAATTACATTGAAGGGCATTAAAAAATTATATTGTATTGTTTTATATTATATTAATATACATAATATATGAACATGGTTGCAGTTAAAGGTTTAGGTTATATTTGATAGGTTATATTTGTATAAAAGCATGTCTGTAATATTGGTCCAACTAACCAGATGCTTGTGAGCAGCTTAACAAAAGGAGACTGAAAGCCAAACCAGGTCAGAACAGCTGCGTGCTAATAGAAAAGACAAGGTCAAATACATGCATGGGTCAAAGTCAAAACAGCAACCAGTCCGACACAACAATACCATACAGGGAAATCCAAAAAACACAAAATAAGAAACAAGAAAAATGGTCACAAACACGGGAAGATCAGACAAAGAAATGGACGCTTGGAACGCAATGGGTAAGGCTGGCAATACTTTGCAAAGAACACTACAAACAGATGGGCATTTATACATGGTAAGTGCAAGTGCTGTTTCTCAAAGTTTCGTTTATGACCAGTTTCTTGAGCTTAAGTCAATGACGCGAGACTTCTTTAAAGGTTTCAGCTGTTTACTAAACCAAAGTAGGGTTTAGTTCCGTGTAGTCACGGTCAAAGACTGTTGCGCTATATCCCTCTACGTTACTCACGCAGCTTACTGCTTCAGCAGAGTGATGTCATGCATACATTAATGTAATTAAGCAAGATTAAACATAACAATTAACATTACTAAATAAGCAACAGTCAATCTTATCAAGCATTCAAACAAACATTAGACATCAAATTCTAAATCATAATTCACTTATTTCCATTATGGCTCTAACAGTAAGGTGACAGGCCACGGGCGACAACAGTTCAATAATCAGGTGACATGGATCTAGGAAACTGTAGGTGATTGGTCAAGTCCAGGGTGGGACAGTCCAGAGAACAATGGGAAATGTATTGTGTGGATTCGACAGAGGCAGAAGCGTGATGGTACCTATGTATGAGTTTACTTCTGAAACAAAAGAAGTACTTTTTTTTTTTACTATACATTTAATTCAATTTAATCATACAATAGTGCTAAGAATAGTTGTGTCAAGGCAATGGGCTGCTTTGAAGGCCATGAAATATAGGTAAAGGATGGGCAATATGATCATTATAAATCACAGCACACAACACTATACTGAGTATACTGAGCGTTGTTAAACAAGTAGACTATAGATATGTTGTTGATCACTTTTGTCTTGCTGATATTTTCTGTACAATTTTGTGGCCAAAAATAAATGTGCTATGGTTGCCACACCATATTTTGTATGATCATATATATGTTGATGTTTATATTTGTAGGTATTTGTCTTGGAAGTGCTCAAAAATATAGAACTGTAAATTTACAATGTTACACTCTCCAATAAGAAAATGATAAAATAAGAAGTAAATTACATAAATACTATGTGGTTTACAAT
This sequence comes from Pygocentrus nattereri, assembly GCF_015220715.1. Classification (NCBI taxonomy): domain Eukaryota; kingdom Metazoa; phylum Chordata; class Actinopteri; order Characiformes; family Serrasalmidae; genus Pygocentrus; species Pygocentrus nattereri. Next base: position 38,670,359 of record NC_051218.1, on the reverse strand, counting down.
AGAGTGGTCACAAAGTGACAGTGCAGTGTACAATATTTGTGGACAAATAAACAAAGTGACAGTTGTACAGTGTGATCACTGTCAGTAAAAATGATCTCCTGTATTGTTCTTTATTACAGCGGAGTTGAATGAGTCTGTTGCTGAGGGTGCTCTGCTGTCTGACCAGTAGGTCATGGAGGGGGTGGGATGTACAGTTCAGGATAGCGGTGAGCTTATTAAGTGATCTCCTTTAAACCACCACCTCAAAACCATCCAGTGAGCATCCTAAGACAGAGCCAGCCTTCTTCAGCAGTTTGTTGAGCTTATCTGCATCTCCTCCTGTGACGCTGCCTCGCCAGCAGACTGCTGCAAAGAAGACAGCACCCGCAACAACAGACTGGTAGAAGATCGCTAACATCTTGGTGCACACATTAAAGGACCTGAGCCTTCTCAGAAAGCCCTGAGCCCTGCTCATCCCCTTCCTGTACACCACCTCTGTGTTGGCCTCGCAGTCCAGTTTGTTGTCAAGCAGGGCACCTAGATATTTGTAGGTGTCTACCAGCTCAGCGTTCTGACCCATGATGGTAATGGAACTGATCATGGTCCTCTTCCTTCTGAAGTCCACCAAAATCTCCTTGGTCTTGGTCACATGGAGGATCAGGTGGTTCTTTATACACCACTCAACAAGCCTTTCCATAAGGTTTCCTGCGCATCCCTAATGCACCCAACAACCACATCAGAAAATTTCTGAAGGCAATAGTCTGACGCTCAAATACAAATTCAGGGAAAGGTCACTGGCTGGTGAGTTTCTGTCTTTGGTGTTTTTGCCTAACCTTCTGTCGCTAGGTGGTTCAGTAGCAGATTTCTTCACCCAGTTGGTCCTAGCAACTGTAACTACGCTGGGAATGTTTCTGAAAATTTGACCAATTTCCCAAGACATTAGTGAACTGTTTTTGCTGAGATGTGTAAGATCTCAGCTAATTTGTGGAAGAGTGCATGGCCAAACTAGAAAAGAGCCTTTCCAAGAGGAATTGTTAAAACAAACATGCCATTGAAGCTCATGAGTGAGCAGCCATCCTGCTCAAATACTTTTAAACCTACTTAAAAAAAAATCTTAGCATTTGGTTAAAATATTGTCATTATTACTCTAAAATGGTGGCGTGGGGGATAGCGCTGTCGCCTCACAGTGAGGAGGGCCTGGGTTCGATTCCCCAGCCATGTGACCGGGGTCCTATCTGCGTGGAGTTTGCATGTTCTCCCCGTGTCTGCGTGGGTTTCCTCCGGGTTCGCTGGTTTCTTCCCACAGTCCAAAGACATGTAGTCAGGCCAATTGGACATGCTATATTGCCCCTAGGTGTGAGTGTGTGAGTGATTGCGTATGTCTGTCTGTCTGCCCTGCGATGGACTGGTAACCTATCCAGGGTGTATCCTGCCTTCTGCCCAATGACCACTGGGATAGGCTTCAGCACCCCCCCGCGACCCTGAGGGAGAAGTGGCCGAGTTGGATAAAGTAGATGTCTAAACATGTTGCCAATACTATGTGTTTTACTACTGCACTACAAATCTCTACAGTCTGGCTGATCTGTAAGTGAGTCAACTCTGTGATCAGCGATTGCACTAGCCACTCCCACTGATAATAGAACATTAAATGCTGATGAGCCCCTAAAGTGTGTGAGGAGCTCCAGGCTGCCAAGATCCATCTCTGTCTCTGGTCTCCCTGAGCTCCTCCTGCAGACCTCAGAGACCTCAGTCTGTTCATCAGTCATATGCTGAGAACGCTCACTCCGGGTCAGGAGAGCCGTGTTTTTGTACCTTTGGCTGTAAATAATCTGCAGACTCCTTCTTAAAGCTCATGAAATATCAGCTTGGCTTCTGTAGGATCAATCTCTGTGGAGAAACTTTTCCTCACGGCCCTGAAGCAGGCTGCCCCCTCCAGCAGTTTAGCATCATCACACAAGCTTTATAGCTCCCAGGCTGCACTCATGAAGGCCATGCTCTGCGTGTACTGCACCTGCTCCAACATCTTTTGTCTGACTATTTCCAAGTACACTGAACTTTTCAGAAGCTGAAGAGCTGAGCTGAAGGCCACATTTTAAAAAAGACCTTTTAAAAGCCTCTTTTATCAAGGCAAATCACTGTAGATGCAAATGTTTAGGATGTGACACAAGCGAGACTTTTTTCTCTAAAACTTTTTTAAAAACATCCAGGCGGTAGTGGAATCTTCCAGCCATGTCTTATGAAAAGAGTCTGAATTGGAGAACAAAATAAAATGTATAAATTATTTCTCACCATTCTTTACATTTTCAAGTGGAAATTTAAACATTTTCAGTCCAATTAAATAATTAAATGTCCTTTTGTGGAGAAACTTTCCTAGCCACAGTGGTGGTGTTAGGAACCAGATGTGTAGTGTTTGCCTCCACAATGCCTCTAAACGCTCCCTAACAGAAAGTTATTACATTGAATGGTTACAAATATGTTGCTGGATATCTGAGACATTGTTTTACAATACTTCTTGGAGGCATTCATGGTTGAGAGGTACATGGAGTAAGTTGGAAGGCAACAAAAGGATTTAGTAGAATTAGCAATCATGGGCTGAAGGTTAGTGAACCAGCCCTGTGACCAGAAACGGGTTCAATCCCCTGAGCCGACAGTTTGTGATGGAAGTACCCTTGAGCAAGGCAACTAACCCTCAACTGCTCTCCGGGTGCCATGGATAGGGCTGCCCACTGCTCTGGGCAAGTGTGCTCTCTGCCCCTAGTATGTGTACCATTATTAGTGTGCATGTGGTGGTTCACTCCACAGATGGGTCAAATGTGTAGATAAAAATTTTCATGTTATGTAGGACTAATAAGGGTCACTCAACCTGTAGGTTTATTGGTAAATTTGGATAGATAATAAAATGGTTATATTTGTGTTTTAGACATAGGAACCAGGGTAACAATCACCACCAAGGTAAAGAAATCCCAGTTTCTTGACAATCAATCATTTTATAAATGGGTAAAACAAGCATGTATCATCAGCCAAAACTGACCGTCAGTGTAATTACAGTGAATGAGCAAGCCAATTGCAAACAACATGCTTGAACTATGGGTATTTGCAAGAAATGGCAGTGCAATTTTACAGTCATTTTAATTAAAATTCAGTGATGGAGTAAGTGGCTCAGCGCACATTAATCCAAATGCAGTTAAGTGAAAATAGAACAGTTTCAGTGGAGTTGCTCCACCATTAAGTCAAAGCAGCTTAAGCACACTAAACATGAAAACGAAGGCTCTTGCCATGTGTTGCATCACTGTACACTGCTGGGCCCATTAGAATTCTTTCATCGAGGAACCAGGGACTGCAGAGCCACTGATATGACCTGCTGCTACTAAACACAGAACGCTGGTGTCTAAAAAGACTTTACCTCTAGGACTTTTACCTAGTGTTACCGCCTGTACAGTTTTTTTATTATTCACCTGAGAAATAGGAAACAGAAGATAGATATCTGAGCTGAATAGGGCAGAGGAAACATTCTGCGACTTCATGGCAAGCAGGTGACATACATTTGAACATACTGGGGTGCCGGCAAAGAAAAGGCTTTACAGCCGAATGCTCTTTTACTGAACAGACAGGAAGAGAAAACCACCACTCTGTGCTGTAGAAACATCTGAAATAGCAGGTCGGTCATTTCTAGTCATATACTTTTACCTGACGGAAGGCATTAATACTGTTGCTTTGTATTGGTAACACGTCAAAGCAGTGAAGTAGCAGTAATGCAGCATCTGAATACATTCAGGTAAAAATCTTAAAGATGTACTGTTTATAGATTTATATGAAGCAGGTATATTTGTGATGTTACATGAAGTAGACTTATTATGTTACCCCCATTTAGCAAAACCCACCCTTGCTGAAAACCTGTCACTAACCCTCACCTTGGTTCTAATGTGAACCCAAAGCTTAGCATCCAGCTATAATAATGCAGTTAAGAACCAGACACTGAATGGTGTCAGTTGGTCTATTACAGCTTGTTGAGGATGTTGATGGTCTGTATTAAACTTGTTACATGTTCAGTTCCTCTCAGATTCATCAGATTATAAACAAAGTTTATTTAAGCAGTTAATTAAACATTTTTTTGATAAACTGCTGAATGTATTCACTACATCATTGACTGAGAGCCTATTGAGTGTTTATTTAATCTAAAAAAAGTACCACTCAAAAAAAACTGTCACCATGCCTCCATAAGGTTATTGGCTTGGATAGAAAACCAAAAATGCAACCAACTTCTAAAACTGAACTTTGGAGTGTGGAAAAATATCCCTGTGGGTTCCTTAAAAGCACTGCAAGAAAGCTATCTTGTCAAGTGAAATGATCTTAAAACTAGTCAATATATCTAACGTTTCCCATCTTTAGATGGTTATGCGCGTATTATAAGATTAGCTACCTTATTTCCAGAATATATTTACTTGTTATAGGTCAGTTTATTAGGTAAAATTATCTCAATATACTGTTTTTTTCATTTTTAATTTTGCTTGTTTAATGCAAATTTCTTTAAAAAAACAATCTTACTTAATAAAATTAATCTAAAAGTCTACAAATTAGATAAAAGACTAGAAATCAGTTACATAATCTTAAAAATAATCTTATAATAATCCCTACAAGAGAAATATTAGATTCCTTGACTATATTTAAGGTCATTTTATTTGACAATATGTCATGATTTGCAGTGAATATAGAAGCTACAGTTGTAATTTGTTAAGTGTGATTTGTTTAATTTTCTATTAAATCTGTTTAATATATGAATATATTTTTTTCTACATCATTTGAGCACAGGTGCTACTTTTTACATTGTATTTCATAAAGTATGGATGAATTGAAATGGACCAAAACATATATTTTTAAATTTTACATCACATTAACAAGTTTTTCTTCATGTCTTCGAGCCTCTAAATCACAAAGCCCTGAATCTGATTAGTTCTGGTCCTGCATGAAAACTCTGATTTACTCGAAGTGCATAGTTAGGGCTGTGTTTATGCACCGCTGGTCTGGATGCTTTTGTCCTTCTTCTATGTGAGGAGACAGAGGTTAATAACCATATCACAGTACTTTTAAGCACTGGTTAGGTTATGCAGGGAGAAGATAGGTTGAAAGGGGACATACTGGGTCTCTAGAGAACAGGCTATCTATTAATATTCAGCCGACATCCTCCTCACCGCTATCCTTATTAACTGCTATGGGTTGAGGAGAGGAGAAGAAAGTGGAGGAAAGGAGCAGAAGAGAAAAGAGAGAGGGGAGATTGATAGCCTCAAGAGCTTCCTGTTCCAGCCACTGAGTTTTATTTTTCCTCCATTCATTTTTCATTTAAAAAGATGACACAACAGCACTGAGCCATTGGTCAAAATAAGCTCTGAGTTCTTATTGTTCTCTAAAAAAAGACCTTAACAACGCCCTGCAAGTTACTACTCTTGAAAGTGAAGTTTCCTACATGGTTCTCTGATGGACAAACCCAGGAAAAAAAAAAAACAAAACTTTAAATTATGTGGAGGCTCTTTAAATTGTAGCTTCTTATGCTCCTTGGAACCACCGGTGGTTCCAAAATGCACTTGGTCATATTTACATATATTTAATATTTACATTAACTTTCATATTTCATAAGCTACATTCAATCAATAGATGATGTCATTTTAAACCCTTATAATAAAAGAAGCTGAACTTTTTTTCTACTGAAAGTCGAGTCGTTTTTCCCCAAATCTGGGCTATAAATTATAAACAGATGGCATCTCTTCAGCGATCTGCTCTGTAAAAATTATTTTTATAAAATAATATTTTATATATATATACTATTTTAAAAAGAGCGTCAAAGATTTGTGGCTTTCAGCAGTAAATTGTGAGCATATAGTGATATGTTTATGATGATCATAAAATACATTTTCTGTTGATTAGAGGGGAGCTTTTACAACAATGTAAAAAAATGTAAATAAATACATCAAATAAAAAAATTGCGTTCATTTCATGCAGTTAGTTAATAATTTGCCTTATGATTTGGTCATGTGGCTTCAGATGGACAAGCCAAAATATACGCTGGAGACTACAAGGTTAAAAAGATTGTTCTCACTGGAGATTTTCATTCATGAGAATGGCTCCCAGTAAACCATCCACTGGCTGGATCATTATGGAGCCAAATGTGGTTCTTCTATTGCGTCACAGTAGGCTTGTACTGCAGATTACAGCATGCACACAATGTTAGATTACACACAATGAAAGAGCATGAATTCAAAATCCATTCATGTTAGACAGAATCCAACTCGTGTCATAAATGATTGAAAAATAAACGTTAAATGTTAAGATTGTAGTTTAAACTCTTCAAATAGCCTTTCATTTAATTGTATTGCACTCTGTCCTTCTAAAGCTCTATTTATTTGTATATTGTACATCATAATGCATCTTTCTCACATCATTTTATGTGTCCATGATTATGCTCTTATTAAACCATATCAAACCAATAACTGCTCATCAACTAGCTGCGTATTACTACTTTACTAAGCAGTAGCTACAATATTTTCCAAATCTCTTTTGTTTGCATATTAAACATCACACCTTTGTGTACCACCCTTATTCACTACATTTCATATCTTTTTTTTCCTTTTCAAAGCACTGGTTGAGTGTTTAAGCTCAAAATACAAATTGACCCCCCCCCCACCCCCCACCACCACCATTCTGCACCATAACAAATTGTTGTTTTAATTTTAAAAAGTTGCCTTAAAATTTTGAGTCAATTGAAGTTTAAATAGTAAGTTAATAGAACCTTTTTTAGGCCATATCACAAACGTATTTGAACTTATTTGAACCTAACCCAAAATAATAGTTAATGTTGCAAAAACTTGTCTTCCTATATGATAATCAAAGAACCTGAAAATATATTTTAGGAGCCTCAAAAAATCCTCTCATATTATTTGAATTTTATCACTCCATTGAAGTGGGTGATTGAATTACTGGAGAAACCCATGAAAGTCTACAAGCTCATGTAAGAATGAATACCTACCTCACTGGGTTTCACCAAGCACCATGCCTCAGCTCTAGGTTAGGCATCTTGAGAGAATTGCACTTTTCAAAGGGGTTTCTGAAAGCTCTTTAAAAGGTTCTACTGGTGTGTCAAGTTGAGGAACCTTGAAGAAACCATCAAGTATCCATTGATGTGTACACACTCATGTATTTTCATGCTTTAAAGGTTCTTTGCATTGTGACATGGTTCTTCAGATTGACAGGGGATGTGTTGTAAATGGTTCTACACGGAACATGTGTCTATGTCTAAGAATGTGGTTGATCATGCTAGTAAGTGTAGTCAAGTAGTGTTTAGCTTAACTTAATTACCAGTGACTAGCTTGATCAGGCCTAAAAAGAGCGATATATGTGGTGTCCCCTACAATGCAGAGGTTCTAAATGAAAATGTTGAGTTGTTAAAATATATTTGGGTTTTGAGCTCCCAGTTGATATTATGGCTTGCAAAATGATACAGATGTTATAACTTTTAATGCTAATTTAAATTGTAAGCAAGAAAAAGGAACAGACATCATATGTAGAATACCAAGTATGTGAACAGATGGAGAGAGTGTTGAAACTCTGGCTGAGATGGCCTGATTTTTCTCAGAGTGATGCAACCCAATCAGATGAATGGAGATAATCGTAATGAGAAAATAGCAGAGAAGTACTCGTCAGACATATTTTAGTGTCCACACAATGCAAATTTCATGCATGATTTTAGGACTGCTGGATGTTCATACTGGCTCATAGGTGTGTAAACTATAGATATGCTAACATTTTACTGTTTACTGCTGACCATGTTGTACAATTTTCTGTTGTATATTTTGATCTTTAGGCACTTTCACTATGCTACGCTATGTCCAAAAGTATCCAGACACCCCTTCTGATTAGTGAATTCAGCATCTTTTAGGTTCATTCCATACTGACACGTGTTCAATTGTGCACACTCATTCATCAGAAAGTGTTCTGTGTTCTCCACTTCAATAAGAGTGAATTTCATAACTGTGCAACGTGATTTTCATGAACAGTGAACCTCCAACAACCCAGTGTTCTTTGTTGGTTCCACAACATTGGATGATCTCCGAAATCGCTTTGAAAGAGCTGTGAGTGCAGTGATACCCGACATGCTCAATCGAGTACAGGATGAATTTGACTATAGTGTTGATGTTGTCCATACAGCTGGAGGAGGTTCATACTGAGCACTGATAAAATTACATAGTAAACCTTATGCTCATTAAACCATTTACAGTTTACTGCATTGTTCTGTAATGATTTACAAATGAAATAAATCATTTTGAAATTGGATAAATCTTTTTTAATTACCCTGTATATTCACTTGATATACATCATTTCCCTAAATTGCACTGATTTTCCATTCAATCCTTCGGCTGTGGTGCAACTTTAATTTACTGTACCTCTGCTATGCCTCATGAACAGGAACACATTGAACTGGGCTTTTGAGTTGAGAACAGCCAGATTTCCCACTTTCTTGAAGTATTGGCCAGTAATGGGCTATATTTTTGACTAGTGTTTAAGAACTGCAAGGTCACACATTTTGAGTCTGAACTTTGAAAAGTTGCAATGGAGTGCAGTACTGTACATGATTGGTAGTGACTCATGGACTGAAATCAAGGTGTAGAATTACCAGATGTGTTCCTGAGCTTTCCCCTGCTAAGAAAGCAACACACAAGTTTAATCATAGCAATGATTTAGAAATAACATATTAACATATGTGAGAAATACACTTTGTATATTCCATAACAGTTCCAGCTTACTGTATGTCGTAAAATCACTATATTGCATTATAGAAAGGAGAAAATATACAGACACACAATTCAGTAAAGCACTATTACATTTCAAATGGGCTGTTCGATGCAACGGTTTTGCTTCTATTTAAGATTAAGTAAGTGTTGAAATATTATACATTGCTACAGTAAAACTTAAGTGTGTAAGTTCACTACTCTAGGACAGCCCTAGTGTTAAGGGCATGTTGTTAAAGATGTTAAATATATTTAAAGAATCCTCTATTGACCAAAGATTTCTCTTGGCTCTTTTTGAATGAAAAGATTTTTGTTTGTTTGTTTAGAAATGTACACCTCTATGAGCTGCTTAACTTTCTGTTAATCCTACATGGTTTTAGTCTGCTAGCACCAATGCACGAGTCACTTGCAGTTAACCCCTTAAAATCCCAGGCCTACATACTGAGGCTTATTATTCTGGGCTATTCTTAAGTTACAGAAGTGTGTGATAGAACTTTGTCCTGGCCATTAAAGGGGTTAACCAAACATTAGTTCATCAACTTTTATTCAAACATACAAGTTCTTCAGAATGTCAGTGGCAAATTATTAGAGTACCTACTAGAGCTAGGCTCAAAACTCATGAGGAAAACATAAATCAATAAGGCTAACTTCTGGGACCATCCCTATGGGATTCTAGTCGTTTCTTAGCGCTAAGCTAACAGCTATTCCCACAAATATGATGGTTCTAGATTAATTTGAAGCTTATAAAAGAGTTTTCATGTTTTACTTTGCGACATAATTTATTAGCATTTATTTTATTTTGTAGCAGTTTCACAGTCACTCAGTGGTGAGCTCTGTTATAGAGGTGGTGCTACTGCTTTCCACTTCTGGCAGCTCACTGTAGTTGCAGTCTAGAGTGATGGGATTTTTTCAGAACATTGGTCCCACCCATTGGACATTACAATGGCGTTAGTTGATTGTCACGTTATAATTATGCTGATGATCAGTCTAATGCAGTCAGCCCAACAGTGGAGTTCATTTACCTCCATCCATCCATCCATCCATCCATCCATCCATCCATCCATCCATTGTCTAAGCCACTTCTCAGTTCATTTACCTATGTCTAAAATCTTTTTATTTTTAAATGTGCCCATTTTTTCCACCCTGAACTTAAAAATCAAAGTCTGAACTTTGAAAAGTTGCAATGGAGTGCAGTACTGTACATGATTGGTAGTGACTCATGGACTGAAATCAAGGTGTAGAATTACCAGATGTGTTCCTGAGCTTTCCCCTGCTAAGAAAGCAACACACAAGTTTAATCATAGCAATGATTTAGAAATAACATATTAACATATGTGAGAAATACACTTTGTATATTCCATAACAGTTCCAGCTTACTGTATGTCGTAAAATCACTATATTGCATTATAGAAAGGAGAAAATATACAGACACACAATTCAGTAAAGCACTATTACATTTCAAATGGGCTGTTCGATGCAACGGTTTTGCTTCTATTTAAGATTAAGTAAGTGTTGAAATATTATACATTGCTACAGTAAAACTTAAGTGTGTAAGTTCACTACTCTAGGACAGCCCTAGTGTTAAGGGCATGTTGTTAAAGATGTTAAATATATTTAAAGAATCCTCTATTGACCAAAGATTTCTCTTGGCTCTTTTTGAATGAAAAGATTTTTGTTTGTTTGTTTAGAAATGTACACCTCTATGAGCTGCTTAACTTTCTGTTAATCCTACATGGTTTTAGTCTGCTAGCACCAATGCACGAGTCACTTGCAGTTAACCCCTTAAAATCCCAGGCCTACATACTGAGGCTTATTATTCTGGGCTATTCTTAAGTTACAGAAGTGTGTGATAAAACTTTGTCCTGGCCATTAAAGGGGTTAACCAAATATTAGTTCATCAACTTTTATTCAAACATACAAGTTCTTCAGAATGTCAGTGGCAAATTATTAGAGTACCTACTAGAGCTAGGCTCAAAACTCATGAGGAAAACATAAATCAATAAGGCTAACTTCTGGGACCATCCCTATGGGATTCTAGTCGTTTCTTAGCGCTAAGCTAACAGCTATTCCCACAAATATGATGGTTCTAGATTAATTTGAAGCTTATAAAAGAGTTTTCATGTTTTACTTTGCGACATAATTTATTAGCATTTATTTTATTTTGTAGCAGTTTCACAGTCACTCAGTGGTGAGCTCTGTTATAGAGGTGGTGCTACTGCTTTCCACTTCTGGCAGCTCACTGTAGTTGCAGTCTAGAGTGATGGGATTTTTTCAGAACATTGGTCCCACCCATTGGACATTACAATGGCGTTAGTTGATTGTCACGTTATAATTATGCTGATGATCAGTCTAATGCAGTCAGCCCAACAGTGGAGTTCATTTACCTCCATCCATCCATCCATCCATCCATCCATCCATCCATCCATCCATCCATCCATCCATCCATTGTCTAAGCCACTTCTCAGTTCATTTACCTATGTCTAAAATCTTTTTATTTTTAAATGTGCCCATTTTTTCCACCCTGAACTTAAAAATCAAAGTCTGAACTTTGAAAAGTTGCAATGGAGTGCAGTACTGTACATGATTGGTAGTGACTCATGGACTGAAATCAAGGTGTAGAATTACCAGATGTGTTCCTGAGCTTTCCCCTGCTAAGAAAGCAACACACAAGTTTAATCATAGCAATGATTTAGAAATAACATATTAACATATGTGAGAAATACACTTTGTATATTCCATAACAGTTCCAGCTTACTGTATGTCGTAAAATCACTATATTGCATTATAGAAATTTATTTCTATATTATATATTATATATTTCTAATTTATAGAAAGCAGCAAAGTACTGTAATACTTGCAGAGTTTAAATACAATCATGATTCAATTGAAAGAAAATGAAATAGAAATTGGAAACATCTTATTAATAGTAGTATTAGTATTATTATTATTATTTCACAGAAATTATTAATCCACTACAGTTTCCCCCACATGTGTCCCCACATGTGTATGTGTATGTATGTATATGCAGTGTCCCCATGTGTGTGTAAATATATCGCTACTGTCTGAATAAAATCTTGTATGTTCCAAAATGAAAAAAATGTTTTACTGTAAGTTATTGGAACCAGAGTTTTTTTCCCATGTCATTTTGAGCCGTTTCTTTTGGTCCACACAATGTAAAGAGAAACAGGCATTTTCAAATTATGTCACTGAAAAATGTTGAAAATGAAGATACAAGGTTTTGATACATAGTGCCCCAAGAAAGAATTTGGACAGTGTGACCACCACTTAACATCATAGGTGGCATCATATATATATATATATATATATATATATATATATATATATATATATATATATATATTTTTTTTTTTTTTTTTTTTTTTTTTACAAATGACATTTGTTTCAGATTCAGGCAAAAACATTTTCAGCAGAAAATCAAACTGATGGAAGACTCTTTGTGCAGAGAAAGCCTGGAGAAGAATTCTAATCAGAACTGAGCTAAGAGCAAAACACAGAGGTGGAAACATCACCTCATCAGAGAGAAAAACATCGATATGCTGGTGTTCTCTGATGAAATCTGGTACAAATGCATTCTGGATGTAAAGTTGTAGGACCTGCTTAAGAAATAACGATCTGACAAACACCAGCCACCTTTAAAAAGAATTCTGGAATGGTCTGTTTAGGGGGTTCTTTTCATGGAAAATGGAATTTTGCTCACTAATCAAGTCAAGAGGCTTTTATTGTCATTCCCTCTATGTACAAGTACACAGTGGAGCCAAATTACATCCCCAACGTGGAACAAAATAGATAGTGACAGTACAATAAATATGATCATTCAAACAGACACTAGGCACTATAACAGACAGGACAGTGCAGCACAGACACAGCACTCATTTCTGAGCATGAGGTAGTGAGAATAAGGTGCAGAGATATTCACCATGCTGTGATATGGAAGTATACGTAGTGACATTATAACACAGGTGAGCACAGCAGTTTAGAATAAAGCAGTTTATTGTGGTTAATAAACATCATTAAAGTTTGAAAACACGCCACTCTATTCTGACTACAGTCATTTAGCTCCACCCATTCACACTGAAGTTATCAGGAGGGTTTCAGCCTGGACTGCTTTTGTAATGAGGCACTGCTTTAGTGCTGCCAATGATATCAGAGCTTTTTTTACATATACATTCAGTCTTAAACATAACTACAACTCACTTATAGAGGGACTAAGGGATCATGTATTTTAAAATGAATTGTGGCTCTTTTCTGTACATAAACCCACACAAACGTCCAAAATACCTCACCGAAAGACAAATGTCAGATATGGACCGTTTACAATAAATGTCACATGGTTTGATGTTTTGCTTCTTAACACAAATGGCTTAATGCATTTTTTTTAAATGGGACGCATTCTTGGAATGAAATGATTTTTTCTGAAATGTTACTTGTAAAAATACAATCATGTGCATTTTCCGTTGTATTTGACTGAAACAGAGAGGAGGAGGGACACAAGCACACAATGAAGAAACTTTACGTAAAAAATGTACAAAAATGTGACAGACAATCCACACACCTGCAGACCAGCACACACACACACACACACACACATGTACACCATCCAATCGGAGTCAAGGACAAGCTGAGTGTTACACACACGCTCCTGTAGACACTCAGTAATGAGAGAGAGAGAGAGAGAGAGAGAGAGAGAGAGATGGGGGGGTGTAGAGGGATAAGGGGAAGAAAAAGACAGAGAGTGATTGATAGAGGAGAGGAGGAGAGGGCAGGGGAGTTTAGTGATGGAGCTGTCAGAGCTGATGTGTTTCACACTGAAGACAATCTCACACACACACACAAACACACGCACACACACACACACACACACTGAACTCTGCTATCTCTCATGTGAAATGAAGGTTGTGAGCACTAAAAAGCAGAGATGTGAAATAAGAGTGTGAGGGTTGGGCTCATTAAGGCTCAGGACTGTGATAATGAAACACTGCACTGTAGAAGAAGAGGAAGGCTGAGGGAGAGTGAGAACAGAGAGAGAGAGAGTGAGAGAGAGAGGGAGAGAGAGAGAGAGAGAGTGAGAGAGAGAGACAAAGAGTGAGAGCGAGAGAGAGAGAGAGAGTGAGAGAGAGAGAGAGAGTGAGAGTGAGAGACAGAGAGTGAGAGCGAGAGAGAGAGAGAGTGAGAGAGAGAGAGAGTCAGACAAAGAGTCAGAGAAAAAGAGAGATTGTATTGCATTGTTGTGATTATTATATTGTTATATTACTACATAACTACACATGATATGTATTGATAAATAAAATTCAAACGTTCAGTGTAAATGTTTTCAGTTTATTTGAAATCGTATTGAGATTGTGTTGTATTGAAACGTTTCTGTTCTATTACTGAGTGTCTACTTTTATTTCATTCTTGTTATTGTTTTCTTTAATTTCTCTTTTTTTTTCAATTTGTGTTGTTTGTTCCCTGCTTGTTGTGGTTGCTGTCCTTATATTTCATTTTTTATTTTATTTATGTATGCCTACATTCTTCAGTTTATTCATTATCAAATCAAATTAAATCGCATTTATTGTCACATCACATTTGCACAGGTGCGAAGGTTAATGAAAATCTTTGCTGCTTTGTCTCCTTGTAGTATTTAAACATATTTTTGATGTTTATGCTTATGGTATATATATATATATATATATATATATATATATATACACCAAACCCCAAACCAAATAATTAATCATTTTTCCAAAAAATCAATCCAAAAAGTTATGTGTAATAATGAGAAATGAAACAGGGAACAAGTATTGAACAGGCTTACTGAAATGTATTTGAAATTCTTCAAATTCAGCTTCAAGACACCTCCTGTATGGAGTTACATGCTGCACTAGTTTCATGCATAGCTCAGCTGTGATTTTGGCCCATTCCTCCACACAAACACTCTTCAAATCCTCAAGGTTCCGTTGGCTCCTTCTAAGAACTCTGAGCTTTAGTTCCTTCCATAGATTTTCATCTGGATTCAGGTCAGGTGATTGGCTGGGCCATTCTGGCAGCTTTACTTGGCTGTGTGTTTGGGATCATTGTCTTGCTGAAATGTCCACCCTCATTTTATCTTCATCATCTTGGTAGATTTTCATCAAGAATGTCTCTGTACATTTGTCCATTCATCCTCCCTGCAATTATATGAAGCGTGCCAGTGCCGTATGCTGAAACACAGCCCCACACCATGATGTTCCCACCTCCAAACTTCACTGTTGGTAAGGTGTTTTTGGGGTGATATGCAGTGCCTTTTGACCTCCAAACATGGTGTGTATTATGGCATCCAAAGAGTTTCATTTTGGTCTCATTGGCCAGATAATATTCTCGTCTAAATTTTGTTAAGCACACTTTAAACGCTCTTCAACATGCTTTTCTTCAGCGATGGAGTGTTGAGTGGTGAGCATGCATACAGGCCATACAAACAATTGTACCTGCTGATTCCAGGTCTTTCTGTAGCTCTCCACAAGTGGTCCTTGGCTCTTCTGCCAACTCTTCTGATAATTCTTTTCACTCCTCTGTCTGAAATCTTGCGGGGAGCACCTGGTCATGGCCAGTTTATGGTGAAATGATGTTCTTTCCACTTCCAGATTATGGCCCCAACGGTGCTCACTGGAACCTTCAGTAGTTTAGAAATTCTTACGTAACCAATGCCATCAGTATGTTTTGCAATAACAAGGTTGCGAAGGTCTTGAGAGAGCTCACTGGTTTTGCCCATCATGCGATGTTTCTTGTGTGGCACCTTGGCAATGAGACACCTTTTTATAGGCCATCAGTTGAACCAGCTGATATTAATTTGCACTAAGTGGCAGGATTGCTTTCTAATTACTGATAGATTTCAGGTGGTGTCATAACTTTCCATGGCTTTTTCCACCCCTGTTTCTTCATGTGTTCATTTCTCATTATTACACATAACTTAATTTATGGACATCTATGGTTTGATTTCTATGCATGTGTGGATTGGATGGGTCGCTACCGACATCTGGTGAGAATTTGATGTCAATAGCACCTTTAGAAATATATTTATAAATTGGTGACATGTTCAATACTTATTTCAACCACTATGTATATATATATATATATATATATATATATATATATATATATATATATATATATATACTAATAACATCCCACAGCTATAAATAACATACAGTTTTGTACAGTAATATAAATTATGAAATTAAAGCTATGATCTTACCTTCACATATTGCCAGACAGACAAAAGATGAGAACAATTGCATTTGAAACCTTATGAATTATTGATTTTGCATCCCTCCAACATACTTTTGTTATACAAGTTGTAGAAGGGGAGAGTGTTCAGGGTAGATTGCTTTAAGCTAGATGCCTTCACCCCCTCTTCTCCAACTCCCCAGCCTACCATATCAATATTAATGAACAGAGGTACTCAGAGCAAGAACTGATTGAGAGATTCGGGGGGGGGGGGTGCAGAAACTTTGTAGAGATGAAAAATAAACAGGATGTGAGGTAGGAAGGAGAAGGAGCTTTATATGTGGTCCTTGTCCCAAACTCCCAAAGTTCTTTTTGTATGTATGATAGCAATAACACAATCAACAGAAACTGTGTAAGTTGTTTATGCTTTAAAACATGTTTAATGTAATGTGATTTGGGAGATCAGCCACAGTTTATCTATGTGAGATGAATAATGCTGCCTGTAGAAAAATAAACATCAAAGCATTCTTTGCTTTTTCCCAGCTGTGCTTTTTTTAATTCAGTGTATTGGTTGAAATGCAGGGAAATCAGAAGATTGAAGTGGAGTTGAAACACATCTGAAAATTCGCCTTAGTTTTGCTTCTTGATCTTGTAGTAATATGAAGGAAAGAAATATGACTCCCCATTCTGCTCCTCTGTATTTACTCTACTTATTTCGACCCTTAAGGAAGGTCTCCCAAAATCAATGGCTTCTGTTTTAAAATCCATGACGACTAAATGACTCTTCATTCATGCCATTTTTCAGCGATGCCAAGCAACTGAATGCACCGACTTTATTCTTCGCCTTTTTCGACCAGAAATGCTGGGATGGAACGTGAATACCAATCTCCACTCACTTCACTCTCCACTCCCTCGCTCCTCTGTTTGTGTGATATGTAGTGAACGCCTGATTCCTGAGTGAAGAATCTTGCAAGGAAAGCGATTCTTCTTTATTATGCTTCTCACTCGCTCAAAACATAACACCGCAGATAGATGACTGCTATCTTTTATTTATTAATTCATCTTCCTCATTTATCTTTCCTCCCCACTCCTTCCCCATCATGCCTTATCTCAGTGCTTCACGCATTCCCTCTTTTATTCTCTCTCTCTCACTTCCTCCAGATGTAAACAGAGAAGAAGGAATGGTAACAGCTCAATAAAGATGCATGTATAATGTGCTAAGACTTAACTAGTCAGCAGTTGGTAATTACCAGGCTGTTTTACCCTAATTATTGCCTAATAATTAATAGTAGTAATAAGCAGGTGGTAACTCATCAACTACAGGCTTATTAAGACTGAATAAGAGCAATACAAGTGCACTGGATAATGCTTAAGTTGCCCTGGTTAGTGCTTAATAATGTAGTAACAGTCTGTTAAGTGCCATATACATCATAAATATAAGCATTTCCAGAGCACTTTTATTTCTGTATATATACATCATAATCTTTTGCGCAACATTTTGCATTATTATAACCTTATTAAGCCTTATCTAGTCAATGTCTTGGTAACTTATCATATCAATAACTTCAAATGAACTTCTAATTACTAAATTATTAAGCAACTATAATGAGTTAAGTGTTCTCCAGAGCATCTTATTTGAGTTTTATATTATGTCTAGTTGACCACTTCTGGTTAAAATTGATTTCCCTTTATAAAGCTGTGTTCATATAGTTAACTATGAAAAAATACAATGAAGGAGGCTTTGCACTAAAATGGGCTTCACCCTGAGACCAAGTCAAGACCAAGACCAAAACTAAGCTTAATGCAGTGAATGGTGGTTTGTTAGTGTAGTGGTTAACACCTCTGCCTTCTACGCTGTAGACTGGGGTTCAATCCCAACCTATGCAAACACCCTACACTATAACAATAAGAGTCCTTGGGCAAGACTCCTAACACCACCTTGGCCTCCCTGTGTAAAATGATCAAATTGTAAGTCGCTCTGGATAAGAGCGTCAGCCAAATGCCATAAATGTAAAAATAAGCAACTAGTCAATTATCGGCTTGATAACTTTAAAATTTTATGCGCAATTTTAAGCCCAATTCGCCCCTTGCAACACATTTTCACAATCTGGAGCAGTTTTCCAGGTAAGTGGCTCAATCAGATGTGACAGATAATGTGAGATCTGAAACAAGTCAATCTTTAGCCCTTCGATTGAGCACTAAATTGATCAGAGTTCCCCTGAAACCATCAAATATGTTGGATATTTACAACTTAACATGTTTCACGAGTCAAACCATTCATACACACTGTTATACAAACTGTTATATTCACACTGTTATACAAACAACAGCCGATCAGAGAGCCTGAAGAGAGGAGAAACAGGAGAGCATGAACACCACCTGAATGGCAGAGCGTGGAGCTTAAAACACGGGCAAATAAGAGCCGATATCATGTTTATTATGTATGAATCCAGAGGCCAAGCCATTCTGTTTACAGTTTCAGCTCAGCTGCCAGTTTGTAGTGAAATCTTTCAGCATCTCACAGTGTGATAGCAACAATTTCTCAGTTCCACAGTTCTGCTGTGCACAAATAGGTCTGGTCCAGCTTTGTTTGAGTTGAGTGATTTCTGAGGACATCTGGGAGTTTGAGTTCTTATTCATAGCCCAAACTTGTTATGTGTGTTATTCTATCTTTGCCCTGGGGTGTAGTGCGTGTGCCCTCATGAAAAAAAGACAAGGAATTCTGTGATAAACTGATGGAAAGTTTGTGATGCTCATTTTAAAAAGATTCTTACGATTTCAAGTCATGTAGTGAATGCCAGCCTTAGTTATCAGCTACTGGCTTGATAAAGGGTTTAATAACGGACGCTGAATATTTGCAAATTGCTAACGGTGAACCACAGAGTTGCTTTCTACTGGCCATGCAATGCCACTTCTGATCAACAGTAATATTCACTGTCATAAAAAATTTAGCTTGTATTGGTGTTTTAACTTTCCAGGGCTCTGGTCAACATAAAATATCTGTTATAAACGTGCTTATTCATATCCTGCTTTGAGATTTTATGGTATAAAAACTAGAATAACACATCTCAGATGATGTATCTAAATGATGGAGGGACCAGTGGAAAAAATGACTCTGCTTTGGGGTGGATTTTTGTGGATCATTAGCTGGTAAGTGCAGAGGGAAGGCAGACAGTTAATGCTACTAGGAAGCCAAAAATCTTATTGCAACCATAAAACTGTAGTTTCCAAATCATCATTAAAATAGAGAGATTGGATAATAAACAGCAGAAATAACTGATCAGGTGAAAAGGATAAGTTAGTTTATCCAGTTAGCTAGATATAGTTTGGCTCCTCGGCTGTAAGGGGTTTCTCTGGCATCAAGTTTGTTCTGAATAAAGATAGAGTTGATGTTTTCTTTGCGATTTTGTTTGATGACTGAAGACAGAATAACAATAACACTCCAGTGGCTGTATTTATTAGTCATTTATTTATTAATTTGTTGGTTTTATTGCCTAATCACTGGTCATGTGATTATGATATTATCAACATGGATGATTCAGCTATGACAACAGGTGAAGAGCCTGGGGTTTTGGGGGGTCTGTATCGCTGGTTTCCTGAAGGCTAGCAATGTGATCCCTGGCTTGCTGGAAAGGGCTCTACTGACCTGTGGATTTTGGCGTCTTTCGAATATTTCTCTGCCAATCTACAGAGCTTCAAAGGTCATATGTTGAATGTTGTTATCTCCAATTTCCTGAAGACTACAATATAAATGTCATGTGTCACTGCAGAAGAGGTACACTGCTGTATAATCTTGTAAAGTTTGATGTCAGTTGCTCTTCTTTTCACAGAGTTACACCACTCTGAATTTCTCTAACTTTCTAAACCTTTGCCTTGGGCAAGTGTCTCAGCAAGGCTGCCTAGGGTGCATCTAAGTCAGATACAAATTTCTGAGATTCCTGGGTCTGTATCTTCAGTTCCCTAAAGGCTAGCAATGTGATTCAGGGCTCATTGGAAAGGGTTCTACTGATCAGTGGAGTTTGGCTTCATTCTAATGTTTCTCTGCTGATCTACAGTGCTTCAAAGATCAGATATTGAACATCATTAACTCTGATTTCCCAAAGACTATAGATGAATGAATGTCATGTGTCTTTGGAGAGGGGGCACAACATCCTATAATCCTGTAAAGTTTGAAGTTGGTTCCTCTTATTTTCACCTAGTTATGGCTCTCTGGACGTTTGCCATGGGCAAGTGTCTTGGCAAGGTGTGTCTATGTCAGATACAAATTCTTGACATTCCAGGGTCTGTAGCCTTGGTTCCCTGAAGGGTAGCGATGCAATCCAGGGCTCACTGGAAAGGGAACATCATGCTCTACTGACCTGTGGAGTATGGCTTTGTAATGGATTTTAAAATGCTGGATTTGTAAAGTCGACTTTGCAAAGAATTGCCTTTCACTGTGGTTTTATTCATGACATCATCAGCTATTAAGTGATGCTGACGTTTGTGACAAACATTGACCTTCAAAAATCATGCAACCACTAATTTGTATAACTACATGCTGGGTAATGATGATTAAAAAACAATATAAAATCAGTTTTGTCAACCCACTGAGGCCGAGGGATACAATGCTGCACTCCAGAATACTGCATAACACGACTGATAAGATATTAAAATCTAGTGTTAGTTTGGAATGCCCCTTCAAGCACCTAGAAATAGTTCCGTGCTCACTATATGGAACCGCACAAGCTAATGCCTATCCCTGCCATTTCCGATTAGTACTGAGATTGTGCTGAAGTGCCTGCTGGTTGTTTTGCAGTAGATGACTGACATATTTGTCAGGATGTAGATCTTTTTCTCAAGCCAAGAATCCTCCCAGTGGGGCTATCATTCACAAACATTCCTCTTCCACAAAGCCAGGCATTCAAACCAAACCCAATGTGACAACTTGGGAACAGCATGACTTTTTTTTTTTCTTTCAGCTCTATCAAAAATGCACTCACTGTCCTATTAGAGGGGCTTACTGAAATGGAAGTGCCTCAACTCTATCAGTGCCAAGAGTGGTCTGTATGAGATGATGCGAGAAGAAATCCATTATATCACTCAATCTCTTTCCCATTCTCTCTCTTTTTGCAAGTAGAAAAATAAAAAATGACAGCAAGAAGATTCTCTTCAACAACATCCACTTTGAGCATGCTGGCACTTGTACCTGGCTGGCCTGTAATGAAGCAGGCGTGGATGAGAATATCTCTGTTGTGTATGTTTAAGTCATGATGGTGCCTCCCAACTTACCCTAATGGACCACTTCTACCATAGTGCTGCATTATTTATCTGACCGTGCATGAATAGTTGATAACCTTCAGCTGTAATAACAGAACAAGGTTTATTTAATGGCAGAAAGGTCCAAATGATGAGACATCCTCTTTTCCACAGCCTGGAGCCCAGAGCAGGGGGTGATGACTGCCAGATGTTTGGGGATGTTCAAGAAATTAGCTGTTTACGTGTGAGATGGTCCCTCACAGTGTGAACTGTTAAGTTCAAGACTGGCATGACTGAAAAACAGCACACATATTTACAAACTGGAGTATTTTACGTAATCAGTTTGAATGAGGTTTGTTTTTGTATTTTCAGAAATTGATAGAATTATTTTTATATATTGCAAAGATGCTATTACAGTTTATACAGCTATTTACACATGAAATAATACAGCTTTATGAAGCATTTTTACAGATTTACAAAACACAGATATCAAACTTGCAGATGTCTACATAAATGACTGTCATTTCTTATGTTATTTGAATATAATTACACTATTACATGGGTAATTACATAGTAATTACATTGCTTTATTTTCAAACCTTGTTTGTCTTCACCTCCAACCTGATTGTAGATTTGTTTTCATGTCAAACAGTGAAAAAATGGCAAAAAATGTTCAAAGATCCTGTTATGTTTTGATAATATAAGGCTGTACACACAACAATAATTTTAATGAAATTCAAATCATTTCCTTTGTGATTTGCCTGAAAGTTTAGAATCCGCACTTTCATCAGAATGTTTTTACCAGTTTCAATGAGTTACTAATATAAAATTGCAATGCTTTTGTTGTCACCTACTACAACTGTGACGTCAATGGGTCACCGGCAGGCTACCCAATAATCACAATCAATGTCCATATAATTCCACCTTGGGTTAATGGAATAAAATAGAAGGTTCTTACCTGGCTGAACACATATTCATCACTTAGTAAAGTGATTGCGCTGGTGGTTCACAGTCCCCCTACTGGGGACCCAATGCTCTCAGGTCAATTCTTCAGGCCCTTCATGAACATCGTGTATAGACATAGATGTGTTCATGCAGAGAAAAGGCAAGAAAGGTGAACTTCAAGTCTGGAATAAAGAAGCTCTGGTTTAGGCTGACAAGAAACAGTGATGTGGGGTCTGCTGAGAAGACAGACACTTCAAATGCTCTTATTCTTCACATAATGGGACATTTAAAGGGTAACAGCAAAGGTCAGCAGTCAGTCAACACCTCAGGTCTGTGGAAGCCTCGTTGCATACATTGCATTTGAAGTGTAACAGTGACTTTGAGATTGAGTTGAGAAGTCATTAATATCATTAGCAATATATATATATATATATATATATATATATATATATATATATATATATATATATTCATTCTTGACCCCTTAACAAGCCAGTGGCCCCAAAGTATTATTACATACTCCTACCACCTAAGAACACCTCCATTAGTGTGCACTGAAGTCCCTGTAGCTACTGAATAATAAACCTTTGTATATAATATAGAATGTTTAATAAAATGATTCATGATTAATAAAATGAATATCAATTATTTCTCACAAACACACAGAGGGTTTCTAGTTTTTCAATCAATACCACCCTATTGTTTGTAAATGGAAGAAGCTTTTATCACATGTGTATGTTGTTACGATGTTTTTGAAAGTTTAAATACATTGATCATTTAAAGATCATTTGATTAGTATGACTATTGTGATGAAAAGCTGTTGTCATGCTTATGATATAGTGCAAGCAAAAACATCACTTACATTTTTGGCTTGTTTTTAACATAAATATGTACAACATGCAAGCTCTAAACCTGCCAATACAAATTTTAAAATGTATATAAATGTAATTTATTGAATAACTCACTATGTAAACAATATATGATTACATAAATACAGTAAAATAGTATGACAAAGTATGTATAACAACTGATATGCCGAATGTCAGCTTGGATTTGAGATCATGTACATCTTTCTGGGGTTCAATATGTAGAGAACACAACCCTTTTTAGACATAATTCACTATTGTTGGAGACTATAAGCAAATAGATCAAATGAAACTTTTACATGTTTAACATCTGGTAGCAGATCCATTGCAGTTTATTGCTGCTTAAAGTCTTTTGCCAGATGTTGGGTATCTTCTCTATTGGTGCTCAGGCCAGCAATGAGCCATTTTCAGCTTTAATCCTCAGAAATGTCACAATCATCTTCCTAAATGAGAGTACAGCACAATTGCCATGTCTGTACAGAGCACTGTTTGCCAACTATAGGCGTCTGCAAGCTTACATATACAGTATTGCTCAGCTAGCAGTCTCTTCTAAGTGGGGTTAGCGTGTTGCATGAGCAGCAGCTTTGAAAAGGAGATGGTGCAATTATAGAGGAAACATCTCAGGCCTCACCCTGCAGTCTGTTAGCTATCATGGAATTAAAGAGAACTAGACTGTCCACAGAATTATGTAAAAGCAGAAATTCCCCCACTGTGTGCTCCTTTGTGTTTTATTTCACTAACAATATTTCTTTGGGCTGGACCAGGGGTTGGAAACATGTTGCTCCAGAGCATACAACTCTTTTACTACCCTGTTGCAGCTCTGCAGTATTAGACAGTCAGGTAAAAATAAAAAAATCGTCCTTTTCAGTAAAAATAAAGCTCTTCTGATCATACTAACTCAGGTTTAGCAATAAATGGTCTAACACAATAAAACACTGGAGTTAATGTATGACTGCCAATTCACCTTTTAACCCTGAAGATCGGTGACTGCTGGTCACCATCGCAAAGAGAGATTTAAGACAAGCATTGATAATTTGGAGAGGAGTGGACTGAATTGCATTTATAATCACTCCAGCTGGTTTCTACTACATTTAATCTGCAACGAGAAACTGTCAAACACTACAAAGTCACAACGCTGAAGTCATCTTCTCATTTGTCAGTCTCTTGTTCAAATTTTCCCATTCTACCGTAAAAGGTCAGCAATTATATTTTGACACCTCAGGCACCATTTAAGGTGGAATGGGAAATTTCAAACAAGAAGCTGGCGAAAGAGAGCGACTTCAGCCTCGTAAAAGAGAGGTTGTGAGATATGCTGTTGAGAGATATAAGATTATTTGACATTTGCAGTGAAGTATCCTATAAGAAAATGGCTACAGCTGAGCTAAAGTTTAAAGTAGAGCAAACATCTGTGTTTATATATATATATATATATATATATATATATATATATATATATATATATATATATATATATATATATATATTAGCGTATACTAGTGAATCCACACATACTGAGATATATTTACAGCCAAGACGGACGTAAAATGTTGTGGCTCCCAAGGTGGTTTGATTTTCATTAAAAGGACAGAATGGCTCCTCTTACCACGTGGTTTGCCGACCCCTGGACTACAGTAATGGTTTAACGATCGCAAACACATCAAGCTGTGCTCTTAAAGGTTCCTAAATGGTTCTTTACTTGAGCCTATGCTTCTAGAGGATCTTTAATGAATGCAGAACCTTTACGTTATGAGGAAGCTCTTTCAACTTTCAGAGCTTCTCAGAAAATACATTTACAAACTTTTTTTAAAGTAAGGACAGGCATTAATAAGGAGTTTTCCTCAGTAATGGTCTCTGCTCTTCTAGGAAGGCTTCACAGTTGATGTTGGAACATTAGTGTGAGGAGTTGATTGCACTGAGCCACAGTAATCTTAGTAAAAATTAGGTAATGGTGTTGGATGATTAGTTCTGGATCACAAATGCCCCTCTAGTTTATCCCTAAGGCATTGCATGTTTCCAGAGAGCACAGTCCCACTTCTCCACAGGTCAATGTGGAGCCCTCTAGCTGATGTTGGCCATTGTGCATGGTGGCCTTAGGCTGCTGCATTAACTATCGAGAATGAATGTCTGAATAACTTAACACATACAGAGTATATTAAGTGAAGGAAACAATTTGAACTTGGAGATCTTTAAACAGTTTTCTCCACAACCCATGAGCAGCCCCAGGTGATGGGCTAAGTAGGCTTGTTGTGCAAGGTGGCCTGTTGTATTACAAGATAGCATCTTCTGTACTCAACAAATCCTGCAGTACACTTTCCAGCCAGAGGGCACGCTATCTTACCCTAACAGGAGGATGTAGTTCAAAGCCTGACCTCAGGGTGTCGGGTAGTGTAGACCTGTGGGATGTAAGAGGTGTTGTTTGACCTGGCAGTGCCCTTTACAAGCAGATGGTATGGGTTCCTGTGCAGGTTAACCAGTTGAGCCTAGCCTTTGATTCACCTGCATGCATAATGGATGATGGAGCTGTTTCCCTAGCAAAGTATGCCTCTGCCTACTCATCTGGAGTCTGCTAATCCTCCCACTTTCATCTCCGCTCCAACAGTAGATCTCACTATACCCATCTGGTCCACAGTCCTGGTTGTGCTACTCTGCTACATCACTGGTCATAGTGCCACCCTTTTTTGCAAGTCTTTTCATTTCCTCTGCATGTCATTCCAATGACAAAGCCTTGGACTAGAAGACTGAATATAGAGATGTGAAGATTATATGAGAAGATTGTCTCCTAGGTGATGCTGAAGATTAGGGAAAACTCAACATTTGACATTTGAAATGTCTTTATCATGGACAAGTGCAATGGCTTAAGCCTGCGTACGCTTTTCTGGTTTTGATACCATTGAAAATCTAGCCATATTAGTTTGGGATTTGGCAGGTCCAGGTATAACTGTCACTGTGGATGAGAGGAGAGATCCAATACTGTCAGCAGGGATTTCTTTACACATTATTCCTTTAACTGCGGAGTGAAGCACATAAGCCTGGGATAATACATGGCTCCCTGCCAAGTCTACCTGGAACAATCAAATGAATTTTCATCACTTATTCCCTCGTACACTGAGCCGGCCAAAATCCCCCTGAGATTTTTCATGATTGATATCCGCGAGTATTAAGCTTGCCGCTTTAACTTTGTGTGATGATTTCTCCTCGTGTTTGAAGAGATCCAGCATGCTCTATAAGATATACAAGCTATACCTGAAATAGTATAAGCTCTTCATATGAATTCTAAAGTGAATCAGAAATGTACCCTCACTCATACTTTGCAATAAGGGAGCACGATATGGACAAAATACTGGTGCTGAGATTATACAGCATGCAGAAGTCAAAAAACACCCTTGATTTATTTAAACTTCAGTCAGAACAGCTATGTATGTTTCACAAGATATTTCCACAAAGGTCCGGGATAAGATAATTCACAGGTGCAAGGAAGGGGAAGGCTTCCAAAACTGCTAAAAATCATTAAAACAATAAATCTTTAAAAGATACAGAGAAACCTAAACTCCTAACAATCATCTGCAAGACGTGAGAGACTACCAAGCTGTTATGATCAGATAAGCAGCACTTCACGCTTTTATCTTTGAGAGAGAGGAGAAATCAAGCTGCATCAGATCTGAATACATGCACAGGTGTTTCTGTCCATCCTTCCACTGAAAAGACAACTCAGCACTGTGGGTCTGAAAGGAGGTGTAGCTTTCAAGAAGCCCTCAGAAAAGTACAAATATAAGGAAAAATAGGGAAAAAATTGCCAACGGATCAAATAGGTGTATGGTTCTCTCAGAAAAATGAAGAGTCCACCTCAAAGTCCAGTCCTCAACTGAAGTATTTGGAAATATTTGAATAATGAGAAGCAGCAAACATAACAAACATCTAAGGCTGAACTTTGGAGGTGTAGTGAATCACTGCACAGAAACAGATTGGTTGAAATGCTCATAGCACACTGTAATAAACAGTGATTGGTTAGAGGGCACATTCACATATTGCAGCATTCGGTCCCCCTTCATATTGTGTCTCTAATAAGAGACTCATTAAGAGGGCCAGCTCTGTCCTGGGTTAGCCAGACTAGCATTCATGCTGGACAACAGCTCCCATCCCATGCATGAGAATCTGGCAGCACTTGGCAACTCCTTTAGTGACCGGCTGCTTCACCCCAAGTGTGTGAAGGAGTGCTTTCACAGGTCCTTCCTTTCTGCTGCTGTTAGACTGCACAACCAGCACTACTCCCAGTAGAACCCCCTCCACCTCCCACTAGACCTCACACACCTACAGACCATATTGTGAATATATAACCATTTCCCCATTGAAATATATTCAACACTCCATGAGCAACATATTTTGAATTATCTCTATAGTGTAAATATTCCTGAGTTTTGGAGTTAAATTGTCTATATTGTTAACTCACCATCACATGTGATATGAACAAATACCTCGTGTGCAAAACTCCATGTGAATTTTAGGCCTTACATTTCATTCTTATAATTTAAATATCTTGTTTATTTATTTATCTTTCTTTATACTGCATTTTTGTGAAGGACAGAGTTCATATTTTGTAGCTTATTTTTTAATATTTGTTATGTCCAACAACGCATATGTTGTTTTTTTTCTCTCCTTTCTTGCCCAAGCTTCCACTCTCGTCAAGCTTCCGCTCTTCTTGCTCTCCTATCTATCATCGCTGTCAGGTGTTGCTGCTGAGGGAGGTGTAATGGTGCGCGCTGATTGGCTGTACTGAAATCGGGGCAAGAGCTCATAAGCCTGGTGCCTGGATTCCTAAGGGCCCCTCGTCTTTGCCCTGATGTTGTCACCAGACCAGCCAGACCAAGGCGTTCTAGCACGGAGTAGTTGGTAGTTATTTTTGTATTTTTGTTTCTTTTGTTTTGTTTAGGTCAGTTAGCTGATTTGGGGAGGTATACGTTTCTTTGTTCTGTTGGCTGAGACCACTTCTGAAGCTTAAGCTTCCACATTCCATAATAAAAAAAATAATAATTCGACTAGTAATACGTGTTTGAGTGTGACTGGTCTGGCGGGTTGGTAATGGGAAGTTGGGGGGAGACAGTTTTATGTTGCAGTCTACCCTAGACGGGTCGTAACAGTATTTCATATATATATATATAGTCTATATAGTAACAAGTAATAAACTGTAAAAAACCTTGTTAAGTACTTAACAAAGTTAAATACTTGCTTGTTAATTCTCTTCTTGTTACTTCTTCTCTTTTACTTGAATGCCTTGTTGTCTCTTTGCTGCTGTAACATTGAGAATTTCCCTGTTGTGGGACTAATAAAGGATTAACTTATCTCATCTTAATAACTGTGTAGCTACATGTGAACAACATATGCAACAATTTAACCACTCATGTTTTAGTCACTGTTATAGATGCATTACAGCAGGACACCTTGTGTAATTACACAAGTGCATCTTAATAAAGTTGTAACAGCCTATTCTCTCTTATGTAATTATACGCGAGTAATAACACAAATGTAATTACATTTGTAATCAGATTGTAATGGCGTTTTTTAGAAGGTTTTTTTTTTTTCCAGCAATAAACGGAAGTATATAATAATGTACATTAAGACATTATTTACACTGTATCTGCCAGCTTTCCGAACATTTAACTAGCATTTATTTTGCTAGTGCTGACATTGTAACCAGTTTTGACTTTAAACCATTCTGTAATGTGACAGTACAGCATGTAACTTTGATGACATGAATTACATGTGTTGCATTACCCCCAAAGCAATGTCTATATTACCACGTCATTATTACACAGTGCCTACATAACGACTGCACAGTAACTGTCCACTAATTTTAAAGCGTAACTTTAACTCTACACTACAACACAGTTCCTGTGTAGAAGATACACTTGTGTAATTACATTAGGCTGCACTTCTTTAATCCCTCTGTAACATTGCCTAAATCATCAGTAGTTAGTGTTATTGCATTTGGTATTCATGTGTAATGACACAGTTATTAGAGACACTTAATACAAAGTGGGACTCAGTATTCTTCTATGTACATATTACAGCCCGATATTCTAACACTGATTGGAAAGTATTTTGGACGCACTGATACTGATAGATTCCGACCTATCCCTATCACTAACATAGATAGATCAGGATCATTTGAAGAGGTCCTATGTGGTCAGAATGTGAGTGATGATTGCAGCCTCTGGAAAGGTCAAAGCTCAGGTTTAAAGAGAAAAAAAGCTTCATGTTGGGTTGGTCATAGTTATCCTCCGAGGTCAGAGACACTCGAAAGGTTGTTGTGAAAGACACAGCACTGGGAAACAGATAATGAGCCCAACTCCCATCTTTCTCCTCAGGTCCTGAAGGTCACTCACTGAAGCTCTTCTCAGCCACAAGTGTACAGAAACGAATCCCTGCCGATACGGAGAGGTAGAAAAGCAAACAGCTGCTGACACTGTGCAGCGCTTCTGCTGCTGATGATGCTCTTTAAATGCGTTGCCTGCTACCACTTGCATTACTGTCAGTTCTTTGAGATGGCAGCAATAAAATAGAGCGTAGAGCTAATATTAGCCCATAAAATTGTTTGTGCTCTCATTGGCTTTGAGGCATTTTGACCATTTAGTATCAAACAGATTTTCCCCAGAAAATACAAGCATAACTGAATGGTGTGAGTTTGATTCCTAAAAGAGCGGTTTTCAGTAATTCTTCAGTGCTGTTACATTACTCAAACTACAGGGTTGATTCAAAAATATGGTTTTGTGAGGTCAGACCAACAAATGGTGGTAGTATGAGGGAAGACTGATTAAGGGAGCGAGGAGAACTCTGAGAACTTGGGCTGGAGTTCTGGGCAGCTTCTGCTTGTAGTTAGAAGGCCAGGAACTAGAAGAAGAAAGTGTGGCAGTGGGATTGCAAACCCTTCATCATGGAAATGGAAGGCAAGGATGTAAATTAATAGGGCATTAGTTTCAAAGTAGGAGGGGTTTCAGGCATGTTCGCCCCCCTAAACTTCAGTGATAATCATTGCATTTAAAAAATAGAACACGTTTTTGGTGTCTTCTTTCTTTCTGGCCTTCCTCTCGGGCCTGTAAATGACCTCCATGGATGAGATTGCTGGTATTCCTAGCCATGAGATGGTAGATGGTCATCAAGCCCCACTCTGCTTTCCCTAGTCCCTAAAAAAGGCAAAAAATGACCAGATCTGTGGTCTGGTAGACAAACAAATATCTTTAAGATAGTTGAATCCAAAGACTATGTTCAATGTTAATGCATTGAGTAGTAGCCAACTGTAGTAGTGGCTATGGCAGATGTTTTACGCACTTATGAGTATACATAAGAAAGATTATGACCACTAATATAAAAGTCTCACATTACTATTAATATTAATTGTCATGACAGATTTCATAATATTTCACTTCAATATCAGATGTTTGAACTCAATTACTTGTAACCTTCTCCTGGTTCAAAGGGTGTGATTCCGTTCCATGAGTGAGTTCAGTGTATATTTGCTGTTCTTGCAGTAATTTGGATTTGGCTCTTTTCTAGTTCTATTTGTTAACTGTACAGCCAGCAAATTTGCAGGATTCTGGAGAACTCTTTAACTTTTCGGAGCCTTTTTTTTCAAATTGCTGATAAATCAAGACTTCCGGGGAGTTCAGCTTTCACCCCTGATTTTTCCAGAAACTTCTTTAAAGTTTCAGCAACCAATAAGGCCTTCTGAGGCAGTGCATTTCAGCAGCAGGGTGGCATATGCTTTCAGTAGCACAGCCTGTTCCCCTAAGGCATTAAACTCAATAACCAAGCCTACTGGAGATTTACAGTAATCTGGGGAAAGCAACTCCAGCAGAATTATACACCACATTAACACTTAATACACTTATCCACACAAACAGGAAGCTAAGCAGTGGTGCAGTGCAATTAAATTGCTCAACCAATATCAACAGAGAAGCGAGAGTAATATGTGCAGTGACATTCTTTTTGTTTTGCGGTGCCAACATATTTAAAGTTAACATATTGTTAATTGGGATTTGGGAGGTAGGAATTAAGGAACAGTAGAATGTTGAAACAAAAATAAAGACACACATGAGCTTTTCTCAAAATGTTCAGTCTGATTAGGAAGATTGCAGATTGAACATGGTATAGAAAATGTATTTATTTATTTCATATTATAAATGTGTTTATGCAGTATTTCCAGTATGTGAGGTTTCCATAATTTCATTAGTGTCTATTAGTTTCTATTAGTGTCATGTTTCTATTAGTGTCACTAAATTAGAGGCTAAAATGTGTGATAATATAAAGTGACAATTTTACATGCTATGTGTTTGTATGTTCTACCACTTCATAGATGAGTTGTTGTTTCTAGAAGCTTCCATTTCACAATAATAGCACTTAGAGTTGAGCAGCTCTAACAATGCAGAAGGTTCATGAACTGGCCTGTAGCAAAGGTGGCATCCTATGACGGTGCCTTGTTTAGGCCCAATCTCATTTCACCCATTGCCCCTTACGATCTAGCCCTTAGCCCTCTGTTTGTGCATTCATGCCTACGGACAGGGTGTCTCAATTTTAGTTGAGATAGAGAGGTAGGGCGAAGTGTTAGGGCACAACAAACAGAGTGTTATGAGGGGAAAACAAAGAGAAAACTTGGCTGGGCAAGAGACCAAAGAAACCCACAAATATCAATATTTAAAACATGTCAATATTTAATTCAGTGAATATTATGATAATAATTCTCTGTGAGGGTCCATGGGGGTCCTGATCACTGAAGAAAAGGGGAAAAAGGGGGCTAACAAAGTATGCAGAGAAACAGGCCAGGAAACGTGTTTCTCAGAACAGGAATCATTCTCTCCGCTCTGCGTCCAAACCCAGCTCCTCAGATCACAACACACAATCAGCCCAAAGCACTGCTGTAGTTGCTCCCAAACTTGGATGAGCAGTAGTGTGATATATGAAGCGTGTATATGATCGGAACTCTCCCAATCTCCCTGCTTGGTGATGAATAGCATCAATACCCAGCGTTATTGGAAAAGACTGGACCTGCACAGATCTCATCTTTTAAAACCTCGTTCCCTGCTGGCTGAGGAACCATAATGTTTTCCCCCTGCTACTTTTCAGTCTTCCTAACGCTTACAGTATCACTTTCATCATCCTTCGTTTTCTTACATAACCCGTTTTGAATGGGAGCAAAATGTATTCTCAAATGGAAGGATTTAATTAGGCATTTCTAAAAGCATAATGGAAGCTAGCAACTATCTAAGACCATAAAACTGTATCTGTTCTGTTCTATTCTTCTGACAGAGAAAAAGCAAGTGACAAGGGGACGAGCAAAGAATGCGATGAATTGTAAGCAATTGCTTTGGAGACTACAGGAAGACAGAGACAGAAACAGAATTAGAGAGAATGAGAGAGGGTCAGTTAGAGGTCTCCCTGTAAAGTTAAACAAATGGACACTGAGAGAGAGAGAGAGAGAGAGAGAGAGAGAGAGAGAGAAAGAGAGAGACTTCAGTGGTTTTTGGTGTTAAAGGAGACAGAGCAAACAAAACCTCATTAACTTTGCCTGTTCATATATTCATTATTTGGCTTTTTATCTGCCATCTAAGAATTTTTTACTGCTTAGTGCTGCATCACATTGAGCAAACAGGCACTCAAATTACGCTACATAGACTAAAGTTTTGGGACACACCCCCTAAGTATTCTCAACAGACAAACGCAGGCAGTAGAATGGGCCGTACTGATGAGATCAGTGACTTTAAACATGGCACTGTCATAGGATGCCACCTCTGCTACAGTCAGTTTGTGAAATTTCGGCCCTGCTAGATCTGCCACAGACAACTGTAAGTGCTATTATTGTGAAATGGAAGCACCTCAAAGCAACAACAGCTCAACCGCAACACTCGACAAACACACAAACTCCCAGTGGTGGGGCTGGTGAGTGCTGAAGCACACCATGCTTATCATCTGTTGAATCACTCATTAAAGAGTTTCAAGTTTCTTCTGGAAGCAACATCAGCAAAAAAACTGCGCATCAGGACATTCACAAGATGGGGTCGCATGATTTTTTCAGTAAAGCATGCCACCACCACTGGACTGTGGAGCAGTAATTACACGTTCTATGGAGTGATGAATCATGCTTCTCTATCTGGCAGTCTGATGGACAAGTCTGGGTTTGGTGAATGAAAGACGAACGTTGCCTGCCTGACTGCAGTATGCCAAGTGTAGGAGGCACAATGCTATAACCTCACAAATGCTCTTCTAGATAAATGGGTGAATATTCCCACAAACACACTCCAAAATCTTTCCAGAACACAGAAGTTGTTATAGCTCCACATTAATGCCAATGGATTTTGAATGCAACGTCATGAAAGCTCCTCAGGTATAATGTGTTGATGTCCCATTACTTTTGTCCATATAGTGTATCAGTCACACTCACCCAACCTTCATGCTTTCACCATTGCAGTTGGCACTTCAGTAGCCTGATAGTGAATGTGTTTTGCTAGCAAGCAACAAACTGTTCATCATCATATATCAGTTTGATATATATATATATATATATATATATATATATATATATATATATATATATATATATATATATGAACAGTTCAGTTTATAATGCCATTAGCATCAGCATTGACATTAATGTGCATGGAAAACATCAGATATTCTGCCAGAATTCCCATATCGGTCCATCCCTAGTGGTGATCTAGTGTTTTCACAGGTAGAGCCTAAGGCATATGAACATAGTATGACCTTACTGTGGTATTAAGAGAAGTTACATTTCTCTGGTAAATTTCTCTGTAAGCACACAAATGAGTTCTGGCTTAATATCACGGATAATTCCGATGAATTGGTGTTGTTTATCCAGATGATGCTCAATGTGAGACTAAAGTTCTGATGAACACCAGATGGTTGTTGATTTACTGAATGTTGTGCTCAGGCTGGATAGCAGTAATCAAAACTTTTCTGGCAAGTAAGTGGATGTTAACACAGTGTAACACAACTTGTTCCTTCTCTAGAATTATAGAACACTTTTAAAGTTCATGTCGAAAACTGCCTCCAAGTCATTTATATCAAAGAAAGAGTTTTATAAAGATGATAAAGCTTTTCAATATAACCTGTTGAAAATGATACATTTCAATAATAATGGCTTTTTATTGAACATCATCACTTTCAGGTTTGATAATGATTCGCTATACATATTTAATACATTGTAAATATTTAATACCGCGGTCAGCATGTTTCTAAGCAGCCTTTAACTATACAGATATCAGCCTATCTGCATAATGTAACTTCCCAAAAAGTACAAAGCTTTCAGTAAGAACTCTCCAAAATAAAGATTCTGCGATTGATCTTTGCTTGGATGTATAGCTCTAGGCAGGGGTCGGCAACATGTGGTTGTTTTACTGCCCTGTTAGAACTCCACAGCAAAATTAGATTTTTTAAATTAAAAATAAACTAATACTGCTTTGTAGTAAAATAAAGCTCTGCTGATCGTTCAACACAGTTTTAGGAATACATGTTCTTAAATGCCAAAGTGAATGTAGCCTATACCTGTTAATTCAGCAACATTGGACCCTCAAGGTGGATGTGGAGAATGCTGGTTACATACAACACTCACCTAGCTGGTAACTAACAAAATGATGAATGGACCAAAATTACTTGGACAAATGTTGATGTTAATTGACATGCTAAAAGTAAAGTAGGTTTTTTACATTACCAGTAAAGTTACTTTTGAAAACAGTGCTGTACTAGGACATTAGCACATACTGAGACATATTCACAGCCAAGATGCTAAAATGGGCATAAAATTTTGTAGCTCTCAAGATAGTTAGATTTTTGTTGAAAGGACCTGGCTCTTCTTAACATTTGGTTTACTGACCTCTGATCTAGGCAAATCCTTTAACTGGTACAGAATCTTTACATTGTGTAAAGTTTCTTTAAACTCTGGAAAGGTTCCTCACACTCCAACAGGCATAGCATTTACAAAAGTATTTAAATAACCATCCAGTCAAAGGGTCTTTAGAGAATAAATAAGCAGTTTTTCAATAGCAAAGCTCAAGAAAAGGCACCTTTTTGGCACCTTAACCTTTTAAAAGTGTACATCCAGGGGGCAGATGGAGGCAGAAGAAATAAGAGTCTGTTTGAGAACAAAGAAGATGTTTTCATGCTTATTTTGCTCAGCTAGTAGCTGTTTTCCTGGAGGCCAGCGGCGGCAGCCAGGCTGTTTATGTACACTCATGTAGAGTCATGGAAAGAATCCTTGGCAGGGTGCTGGTGTTTCACTCTTTGCCTCAAGTTTACACTGAGAAAAACTGATATGAACTTCCCTCTTGTCATAACCAATATTTCAACTCCATCTAATTAGCGAGGAGCTCCCTCTGAACTGGGATGCTAACAACTCCCATGTGGTGATGGTGTGATCTTCAGTTCCGACATAAACGAGCTTTATCTCTCTGTCTGGCTCTCTTTTAATTCTTCCATTGCTCTTTAGAGGCTCATATTGCTTCAGGGTGGGCGATAGATGACTGAGAGATTTACACATGTTCTTAAACAAGCGCTTTCCCCACTTCGGCCCTTTTGATAGTAGCTCAGGCTGTTGATGAGGCAACAGCATTAGTGTGGAGCTAGCATCTGTGTGCGAATGCATTCCCTGACTCACCTAAGCCTCCTGAAAAGTTCCCACCTTTATTAGGACATCAGTCTCACATCAGACCTCAACATAATCAGTATCTGGGGAGGAAAGTTAAGAGAGCAGAAAGGGGAAAAAAAAGCAGGCCCTAAAAACAGCAACTTAATCATTGTTTAATGTTTTTGATGACAGCTGTTCCCAATTACACAGTGCATTAATGAATCCATTTGAATAATTAGCAATGATTTTGAATAGTAGATCCATCCCTAACCATTAATTATAGGTAGCAATGATTTAGGGTCCCACTTTATATTAAGTGTTTCTAATAACTGTGTAGTTACATGTGAACAACATATGCAACAACGATGTAACTACTAATGATTTAGTCACTGTTACAGGTGGATTATAGAAGTACACCTTATGTAATTAAGTAATCTTAATAGTTCTAACAGCCTGTTCGCTCTCATGTAATTACACAATGGTAATAACATAAATGTAATGACATTGTATTCACTAGAACACTGGAAAGTTTTGTTGTTGTTGTTTTTTCCAGCAACAAAAGTATGTAATAATGTACATTAAGACATATACTGTCAGCTTTTCTAATGCTTAGCTAGCATTTATGTTGCTACTGCTACATTGACTAAATCATCAGTAGTTAGTGTTGCATATGTTATTCATGTGTAACTACACAGTTATTAGAGACACTCAATCTAAAACGGGACCTGATTTAGTTATTTGATACTTATAACTCAAGAATTTCATAAAACATTGCATAAAAAGAGTTTATAGTCATTCTGATTGACACATGAAGTAGTTTTTTTTGCTATTTTGCTACTTTGTGATGCAGAAATGTTTCCTTAATGCTTAGTTAATCTTTGTTAAGTGGTTATATATACTTTTTAAAACATTAATAATCATTAATCAAACCCTTAGTATAAAATTACAACCTTATGTATATATAAAGAAATGTAATATTATTTTGAACACTTTAATACATTAATGAAGAGTATTCACAGTGCCATTCACTTTTTGCCACTCCATAAGCAAATGGTTAATCGTTCAAATGACAGGCCTTATTGACACACGAGTAACAAGTATATAATGATTAAATATAATTAACCAACTATTAGACAATGGTGAAGTTTTGGGAAGTGTGTATATAATGCATACATAACATCTTACATATGTACTTCATCATATGTACTACACATACTTCATATGTAAATCAACATTTATAACGCACACATATTTTCCATTTTATAAAATAGAAAAGACCTCACTTATTTGTTTGGAAAAACTTGGAAAATATCTCATTTCTGGACAGACAAAATAAAAATGACCTTGCTTTACCCCTTTGGTCATTAAGTTTACTGACACTTTAAACTTCTTTTTAAGCATTTGTTTCTTCTTCTTTCTACTCTGTCTTCTTAAAAATTTCAATATGTTGTAAAGTGTTTATGTAAGATGTTATAAATGTGTTATGTAGATACCCTTCAAGTGTTGCCGAAGTTTCTATATATAGTCTCCTGTTGTTATAAAGTGTTACCAGTGCTTCACACAATTGCCTCATTTGTGAAAAATGATTCTTTGAAGAACCATCCATTAAAAGGTTCTTCACAGGAACCAAAGTGGTTCTTCTATGGCATCATTTAAAAATCTTACCTGCCATTTGTACTTTAATACCATCTAAAAGTACAGTTTTAGGTTAAACTAAGAGAAAGTTGTTTGCACTCTACTGGAACAAAGCTGTGCAATCATTAGAGCCTTTTGTAATTATGGAGTGTGATTGCTGGTATATTTGAGTGGCCAGTGCACTCATGTCTAGTGTTCTCATGTACAGCCAGTCTCAAACTGAGCTATTGAAGAACAGCAGTAGAGCAGACACATCCACTCTCATCAGTCTCCTAGGTGTTTGAGCTCAATGGTGCTCGCGTAATCCAGTCAACAGCGGTCGCCACGGGAGACAGATGCTCCTTCACACTCCTCTGTGGTCATCAGAGTTTGTTCTCACCTCTTTAGCATGTCTGCCGCCATGGAGACAAGTCTGTCATTACGTGATGACGAATCACTCATATCGCTCATTGCTGGAAACATGCTTGAAACCACAAAGGCTGTCAGCAATAATTACTATAAATGTTTGATTTTTGGGACTAACTATTTTTCAAGACTTTCAAAAATGTCACAAAAACATTCTTCACCTACTTTATATACTGCATAAAGACACATAACACATAACACAACGCATTTCCCTCAGTGTTGTAAACACCCCCCAACCTCGATGTCTGATGTGCCAATGAAAACACTGTTAAAGTAAGGCTGTTATGGACAACATGTTTTCTTGCATTCTCACAACTTTTTTCCACTTTAGATTAAAACAAGATTGACATTATCACCATGGCGATGTTTACACAGCTGTATGCCATAGTCGGATAAGCAGAAATTCCCGAAAAGACTTTTTTTTACCAAAGCTAACAGCAGCTTTAGTCTGCTCTACTGTTTCTCTTGATGGTGAAATTCTACAGCTAGTAGTAATCGACTGTGATAAATAAAACAAGTTTAATACTGTGAAAAAGTGAAAAGAGCATTGCCTCCTTCAACCATTCTGCTCAGACATTTACCTGGTGCTGTTAATCTGGCTAAATATCTTCCACCTGCCATGGTATGCCGTCAGTTGTTAGAGTCAATAAATCTAGCCATTAAATCACTGTTGTTGGAAGAAAACCTCATATCTCCATTTTTTGACGTTTTTCAGTTTTTGACATATTTAAAAAAGAACTGTTACTTTATACACTGTGTGTAAATTTCATGATAAATGGACTAAAAGAAATGGCCCAAAATTACTTGGAAAAAAGTCTGGTTCTATTGTCTTCCATTAAGAGTAAAGTATGTTGTGGCATATGCCCGTTCCCCAGGCCCCGACGATGATGGTTGAAAGGGCTGGCAGAAAGGCAGGGCCCGAACATTCAGCATCCTTGGCGAGGACGCTGAGGAGAGAGCCACAAGGGTAGAGGGGGCAGAGCGCAAAGCCCGAGCTCCCTGGACAGACACGAGTGACGGGAGTGACGGCAGAAGGAGGAGGACGATGCTGGTGCCGACCACTAGAGGTACCAGAGGAAGGAGTGAGTCCCGAGCTCCACTGTCCAGGCCCCGCTCCCACAACCTGTTACACAGCGAGGCCGCTACATTCGACCCAGGCGGCTGAGTTGCCATCTAGGGGATAATGAGGAGGCAGAGCGGCGAGCTCTTGTTCCTCTTGTACCTCTCGGCTCCAGTGCTCTGATCTGGTGGGCAGCATAAGCACCTTTAAATAGAGCTGAGACGGAACAGAGCAAGAGAGGGACAAGCAGCAGAGACTGAAAGAGCTGAAAAGCTTGAGACAGAGACTGAAAAGTCTAGCTTAAGCCACTGAAAAGTGGCCAGCATAGCTTAGCGCAGTGATTGGTTTGTGTGTACTTATTTGGGTGAATAAAGATAATGGCTGCTGCAACCCTGAATCCGGCCTCCAGCATCCTCCTTGAGCCTGGGGTAGCCTATGCCATGCTACAGTGGTGCCGAAACCCAGGAGGAGGACACCAATACATCGAGGATGTCTCCATGGCATAAAAAGAAGCCATCAAGACCCTGGTCCACCTGCACCTGGCTGGCTGGCGGGAGCAGCAGGCTGTCTTCCAGGATGCTGAAAAGCACTGGAAGCAGCTTGAGGAGCAGCAGGTGGCAACCTGTCAGATGGTCAGGAGCCTGCTGGCAGAGCGGCAACCCTCGGTGTGCATGGGGGCAGGAACACCCCTCTCACCACTCCTCATATGCGTTTTCCTTCTCCTCTAAAGTTACCATTCTGGGGATACAAGGTTTTCTTTCGTCAACACCCAAATGCAAGGCAAACAGTTGTGGTGCTTTGTGGTCATCAGAAGATCATTAGAGTCATTGTAAATAGGTGTGAGTGTGGATGCTGAGATATTTGAGTGCTGGGATTATTTGGTTTTCCATTAGGCAAACCTGGTACCTGGTACTTGGTAGCAGGTACTATTTTTGGTATCACCTCCATCAAGGTTCCAAGCAAGCTGATCCAATACTAAAAGATTACGTAAACTGATAAAGACTTTAAAAGACTACTGATTGGTCAGTGAGAATCAGTAATTACATAGACTAATGTTAGCTGCCACCTTAATATACCCACTTGCATTTCCTCTTAGAAATTGTCATATAAGCTCGTATTATTTCCCAAACTCTTCTGTTTTTTCATCCATCTTTTGTCTTGCTGCCACCAGCCTTTTCTGAACAAAAAGTTCTTTCACGTCATGGAATTTTCATGCAGTGTCACTATGACGACCAGCTACATGGGGGAGGGGGGGGGGGGGGTGCTGGCGCTATATTTGCAGTGGAAAATGAAGTAGCTGGTACCAAAAGCAAGGAGAGTCAAGTGGAGTTGAACAATACCATGCAGTGTAAAAGTGGCTTAACATGCTCAGAAGAGCAGAGGTAGAGGAGGAGTGATGTTGTGAGATCTGATTGGCTTGTTCTACTTCTCTCTCGCTCATTGTTTTCCCTCATTCGCTGACATAATTATGCCTTACCTTACCATTCTTGTAATCTCGATAAGCCCCTCAGAGACATTTCTGTTGATGCAAATAGATCAAATGTTATGACTAAGATGGCTAGAACAGCACACAATGCCCTCTCTGGAATTGTATGTCTCTTGATGGAGGGGTATGCACTGTCTTCTATGAATCATCAGGCCTTACACTCCTTTCCAACGTGGCTACCTCTCTGAGAGGGAGAAATGAATGTGTTTTCTGATCGTATTCCTACGCATACAAAATTACATATTTTTTGATTATTCCACATAATTGAGTTGGCTGTGTGATGCTCATCATCCTCACTATAATGATGTCTCCATTTGCTTGCTAGCTGGGCCCATAACATGTGAGCTGCACACCTTAAAATGAAAATCTGGCTACATACAGTGGGGAAAAAAAGTATTTAGTCAGTCACCAATTGTGCAAGTTCTCCCACTTAAAAAGATGAGAGAGGCCTGTAATTGACATCATAGGTAGACCTCAACTATGAGAGACAAAATGAGGAAAAAAATTCAGAAAATCACATTGCCTGATTTTTAAAGAATTTATTTGCAAATAATGGTGGAAAATAAGTATTTGGGCACCTGTTTGACCTCGTTATCTGTATAAAAGACACCTGCCCACAACCTCAAACAGTCACACTCCAAACTCCACTATAGTGAAGACCAAAGAGCTGTCGAAGGACACCAGAAACAAGATTGTAGACCTGCACCAGGCTGGGAAGACTGAATCTGCAATAGGCAAGCAGCTTGGTGTGAAGAAATCTACTGTGGGAGCAATAATCAGAAAATGGAAGACCTACAAGACCACTGCTAATCTCCCTTGATCAGGGGCTCCACACAAGATCTCAGCCCGTGGGGTCAAAATGATCACAAGAACGGTGAGCAGAAATCCCAGAACCACACGGGGGTACCTAGTGAATGACCTGTAGAAAGCTGGGACCAACGTTACAAAGGCTACTGTCAGTAACACACTACGCCGCCAGGGACTCAGATCTTGCAGTGCCAGATGTGTCCCCCTGCTTAAGCCAGTACATATCCGGGCGCGTCTGAAGTTTGCTAGAGAGCATTTGGATGTTCCGGAAGAGAATTGGAACAATGTCATATGGTCAGATGAAACCAAAGTAGAACTGTTTGGTACAAACACAACTCGTCGTGTTTGGAGGAGTGAATGCTGAGTTGCATCCAAAGAACACCATACCAACTGTGAAGCATGGGGGTGGCAACATCATGCTTTGGGGCTGTTTCTCTGCAAAGGGACCAGGACGCCTGGTCCGTGTACATGAAAGAATGAATGGGGCCATGAATTTTGAGATTTTGAATGCAAACCTCCTTCCATCAGCAAGGGCATTGAAGATGAAACGTGGCTGGGTCATTTCAAGGTCCTGGAGTGGCCTAGCCAGTCTCCAGATCTCAACCCCATAGAAAACCTTTGGAGTCCGTGTTGCCCGCCGACAGCCCCAAAACATCACTGCTCTAGAGGAGATCTGCATGGAGGAATGGGCCAACATACCAGCAACGGTGTGTGCCAACCTTGTAAAGACTTACAGAAAAAGTTTGACCTCTGTCATTGCCAACAAAGGTTATATAACAAAGTATTGAGATGATACTTATTTTCCACCATTATTTGCAAATAAATTCTTTAAAAATCAGACGTGATTTTCTGATTTTTTTTCCTCATTTTGTCTCTCATAGTTCAGGTCTACCTATGATGTCAATTACAGGCCTCTCTCATCTTTTTAAGTGGGAGAACTTGCACAATTGGTGACTGACTAAATACTTTTTTTCTCCATTGTATACCATATAAATGTTTAGCAGTTTGGAGGTGCAATAAGATATTTGAGTCTGAGGACATATTGGGGGTATTTGTGGCTGTTTTGTGGTGTTTGGGGTACTTGAAGCTGTGTGAGCACATTCACTGTATTTGAGACTGTTTAAAGGTGTGGGTATTTAAGGCTGTTTGAAGGTTTGTTGGAAGTATTAAGGCTGTATGTGGATGTGTTGGAGTATTTGAGACTGTTAAGAGGTGTGGTGGGGTATTTGAGATTTAGATTTGCATTCAGGGAATTTAAGAATGTTTTGTGGTGTTTGTGGACATGTAAGGCTCTTTGGAGGAGTGTTTGGGGTATTTAAGGCTGTCTGGAGGTGGTTTGAAGCTGTTTGGAAGTGTTTTGAGGGGTTAGGTTTGGGTTTGTTTAGATGTGTGTTGGGATATTTGAGACTGTTTAGATTTGCATTTGGGGTCATGTAAGGCTGTTTTGTGGTGTTTGGGGACATATAAGGCTGTTTGGAGGTGTGTTTGGGGTACTTAAGGCTGTTTGGAGGTGGTCTGAAGCTGTTTGGATGTGTTTTGAGGGGTTAGGTTTGGGTTTGTTTAGAGGTGTGTTAGGGTATTTGAGACTGTTTAGGTTTGCATTTGGGGTCATGTAAGACTGTTTTGTGGTGTTTGGGGACATATAAGGCTGTTTGGAGGTGTGTTTGGGGTATTTAAGGCTGTTTGGAGGTGGTCTGAAGCTGTTTGGATATATTTTGAGGGGTTAGGTTTGGGTTTGTTCAGAGGTGTGTTGGGGTATTTGAGACTGTTTAGATTTGCATTTGGGATATTTAAGGTTGTTTTGTGGTGTTTGGGGACATATACGGCTGTTTGGAGGTGTCTCATAAAATGTTGACAGAGCATGTTTGTCATTTGTAATAAAGCTGTGGAACATATTCACGTGTCACCAAACAAAATGTCAGTATTTAATTCTTTAATATCAAAACTAAAAAGAGGTCACATGATAAGAAATTTAGTTGTATGTGTTTTGTATGCTTTTTATTTAATGAATTTTATATTGTAATTATGAAACCTGATTAAAATGCTTGTCTATTAAATAATGCATAAACATTATAGTGTGCGTAATAATATATACAGCTACTGATCATTTCATAATAATATTACATAAAGTATGTCATGAATTCACTTACAATGGATTTGAAAAGCTTATGAATGTGTTATGAAGCCTTCATGTACAGTGATTTAAATGTTGGCTAACAATTTACTGTAGGGTGCTGTTCATAAGGCTACATGACACCTACATAAGCTTGTCATGATAACTAACATAACCCTACATAACTGTTTATAAACGCTTGTTCCAATAAGTGTCATTGTTTATAAAGGTTACATTTGCCAGTTTTGATCAAAGTCAGCTAAAGTAGCCTTTATGACAGATAACACCTGTCAGTTCTACCTGATGGAAACTGTTTGCCTTCAGTGTTTTGTGCTTATGATCATTTTAATAGACATCAACGTCACTAATTAATGACATTCTATAAAAATATTGGTGTTGCAAGAATGACAATGGAGTATTTTCACCTCAAATGATTTGATAAAGCAAGAGTCTTGTTATAAAAATGATAACAGGACATTAGAGCCATAAATAATCTTTTAGTACTTTTACTTTGATACTTAAGTATATTTGAAGGCAAATACATTAGTATTTTTACTCAAGTGGAGGAACTTCTACTTCTACTGGAGTAAGATTTTACCTTGGGTAGCACTGCTTTAACTCAAGTACATCATTTTTGTACTTCATCCACCACTGATTAACTTGGCCTGAGTTGCTGCAAACCTGGAAAACAGAATTAAAACTATCTACAGCCACAGAGGTCTGGTTTCCTAAGATTGCTTTGCTAAACCAAGGACTGCTTTTCTGAAGAGTGATTGATGAACATATTTCTGCCATC
The DNA here is from genome assembly GCF_015220715.1 of Pygocentrus nattereri. NCBI lineage: Eukaryota > Metazoa > Chordata > Actinopteri > Characiformes > Serrasalmidae > Pygocentrus > Pygocentrus nattereri. The sequence goes on along the minus strand of NC_051218.1, from coordinate 38,626,424 downwards.
TTCACAGAATTCAGTAATGATATGATGGACATCAGTCCACCAATACCAGAAAGATCATTTCCCTGCATATTTCATATGCCGAGATTTTAACTGTGTACTTGTTTCTGTAAATCATAAATCGTGTTGAATTATGATTCTTTCTGACTCTGACATATTTCTAGCCTCTAATGAGCTTAGATAGGGCATTCATCTCATCCATCTCCTTTATAGCATAACCCAGCAGATTTTTATATTTTTTTTGCTGAAGACGAAGAACCACGAACTTCCTCTGCAGTTATGCTCAATTTTCTTCCCAGGCCTACATCAAAGCATGTCTTAACTGGCCAAAGAGCTGTTTTTCGAGGAATAGTTTCAGAGGGAGTCTACCCATGTCAATGAGTTTAAGTTACATTATGTACTGATGTACTGACAAATCTTGTGTTTAAGCACAGTTGATTTCTTAGTCTTTACATGACTTGTCTAGACCTATGGTTGTAGAACTTGCACAGAAACATCAAGGATCAGTTTTAGAAATCCAGGAACGTGGTGGAATCCAAAAAATGAATGGAGTTCCACTTTAATGGTGGAAAATTGTTGAAAGGGATTTACAAGGGATTGGGATTTATAAGAATTAAGGAAACTGTGAGCACCTTTCACAGGTAAATATTTAAATATTTAACAAACATCCTACCTTTGAAGGTTTTCATTATTTCTGATGGTCCATGACAACTTAAGTTAGAACTGAATTTAGGACAGAAGCTATTACAGAACAACAGTTCTTAAGTTTGTAATCTCATCCTGTCTCTAGATATAAAAAAACATATAACAAAAAGACAGTAAGTTGTGATAAGACCCCTGAATTTCACATTTTCCCTGAATTCTACTTAAGTGTTGGAAAACTGTTAAAAGGTTTATGGATTTATGAGAATTACAGAAACTGTGAACACCTTTCACAGGTAAACATTAAATATCTAACCATATTGGTTGCCTCATACCTAATCTTGGGGTTGTTACTCGAAGGATGTCTTCCATTACTAAGAATTTCTCTCAAACTATACTTACTTTATGTATATTGTAAAAGTGTAAAACACTTTGTTGGAATTCTGCTATAGCTTTGATAAAAGCATGCTATGTCGTGTCACGGCATGTTATATGCTGTAAGAGTATTTTGTTCAGCAATAAAACGTGTCATGTTAACATTCTTGGTCACTGTCATGACAGAAGCCATTATATTCGATGCCTTTATGCCTTTATACACTTTATGCTAGGGTACTGTTCATATGGCTATATGACACCTGCATAAGATTGACAACTGACATAACCCTACATACAGTGCATCCGGAAAGTATTCACAGCGCTTCACTTTTTCCACATTTTGTTTTGTTACAGCCTTATTCCAAATTGAATTAAATTAATCTTTTTCCTCTAAATTCTACACAAAATACCCCATTGTGACCATGTGAAAAACGTTTTCTCGAGAGTTTTGAAAATGTATTAAAATTAAAAAACAAAGAAATCATATTTACATAAGTATTCACAGCCTTTGCTTAATACTTTGTAGAACCACCTTTGGCAGCAACTACAGCCTCAAGTCTTTTTGAATATGATGCCACAAGCTTGGCACACCTATCTTTAGGCAGTTTTGCCCATTCTTCTTTGCAGTACCTCTGAAGCTCCATCAGGTTGGATGGGAGACGTCTGTGCACAGCCATTTTCAGATCTCTCCAGAGATGTTCAATCGGATTCAAGTCTGGGCTCTGGCTGGGCCACTCCAGGACATTCACAGAGTGGTCCTGAAGCCACTGCTTTGAGATCTTGGCTGTGTGCTTCGGATCGTTGTCCTGCTGAAAAATGAACCGTCGCCCCAGTCTGAGGTCAAGAGCGCTCTGGAGCAGGTTTTTATCCAGGATGTCTCTGTACATTGCGGCATTCATCTTTCCCTCTATCCTGACTAGTCTGCCAGTTCCTGCTGCTGAGAAACATCCCCATAGCATGATGCTGCCACCACCATGCTTGACTGTAGGGATGGTATTGGCCTCGTGATGAGCAGTGCCTGGTTTCCTCCAAACATGACGCCTGGCATTCACACCAAAGAGTTCAATCTTTGTCTCATCAGACCAGAGAATTTTGTTTCTCATGGTCTGAGAGTCCTTCAGGTGCCTTTTTGCAAATTCCAGACGGGCTGCCTTGTGCCTTTTACTAAGGAGTGGCTTTCGCCTGGCCACTCTGCCATACAGGCCTGATTGGTGGATTGCTGCAGAGATGGTTGTCCTTCTGCAAGGTTCTCCTCTCTCCACGGAGGAACGCTGGAGCTCTGACAGAGTGATCATTGGGTTCTTGGTCACCTCCCTGACCAAGGCCCTTCTCCCCCGATCGCTCAATTTAGACGGCCGGCCAGCTCTAGGAAGAGTCCTGGTGGTTCCGAACTTCTTCCATTTACGAATGATGGAGGCCACTGTGCTCATTGGGACCTTCAACGCAGCAGTAATTTTTCTGTATCCTTCCCCAGATTTGTGCCTCGAGACAATTTTGTCTCGGAGGTCTACAGACAATTCCTTTGACTTCATGCTTGGTGTTTGCGCTCTGACATGCAGTCAACTGTGGGACCTTATATAGACAGGTGTGTGCCTTTCCAAATCATGTCCAATCAACCACAGGTGGACTCCATTTAAGCTGTAGAAACATCTCAAGGATGATCAGTGGAAACAGGATGCACCTGAGCTCAATTTTGAGCTTCATGGCAAAGGCTGTGAATACTTATGTAAATATGATTTCTTTGTTTTTTAATTTTAATACATTTTCAAAACTCTCGAGAAAACTTTTTTCACATGGTCACAATGGGGTATTTTGTGTAGAATTTTGAGGAAAAAGATTAATATAATTAAATTTGGAATAAGGCTGTAACAAAACAAAATGTGGAAAAAGTGAAGCGCTGTGAATACTTTCCGGATGCACTGTAAATGTTTATAATTACTTTTTCAAATAGGTGTCATTCACCATAAAGGTTATTTGAAGTTACCTTTATGACAAATGATACCTTTTTGTCAGTTTTCAGTTGTCTTTACAAGCTTATGTTGGTGTCATGTAGCCTTATAACAAAACCTTGATGATACAGCTTACATCACACACTAATGTTAATTCTCATTGCAATTTCCAGTCAAAGTAAAATCACACCACTGTATTACTTTTTATAGCATGGTACTGTGTTACAGCAGGGTTTAAGTAAAGTTCTATGGGGGGAAAAAACAAAAAAAAACTTTTGTACAATTTTAGTATTATATTTACAAAGACAGCCAGACACAGTAGACAATATTTAACAGGGATATCAGTAACCTTGACTTTGAAAAAGACACATATAATTATGCATGATTATTATGAAAAGATAATGTTTTTGAAACCTTATAAACTAGCCACTAGAATCAGCTCAAAATCAGCTTCCTTGAAATCAAATCTTAAAGGAACATGCACTGTATTTTCTGCATTCAATTATAAAATAACCATGATGTGTCTTCAAGGACTGAAGAAATGCTAAGACATACTGGCTTCTCCAACAACAGTGCTACAGCAGGTCTGCCCTTCGACACCTGGGTTGCCATTGAAACAAATTGGCCAGGTGTTAGGAGAGAAAATATTGCTTTTTAACCTAAAATAAACACGGTTTTGTTCAGTGATGAAGAGCACTGTATACGACAATTAAAGTTAAGATTGTCTTTTCTAAAGTTGTCAATATATCAGCACAGTGTCTGGTGTGATTTTTACAAACCTGCCCAAAATTATGACCCTCAGCTGCTGTCCAAAGCTAATTTACTAACACAGGCTTATGTACCTAGAGTAATGTATACACAAATTTGGTCCAAAGTCCCAAAAACGTCTCTTTGCAGAATGTGTGTGTGTGTGTGTGTGTGTGTGTGTGTGTGCCATATACTTAGCTCAGAAAGGTCTAGCTGCTGGCCTCAAACTGAACTCCCACATCCTCCATTTTGTGTAGTTAACTTTATGCAATTTCCACAATTTACTTCTGCATTTTCTATCTTTGAAATATCTGCTTGTTCCATTCAGCAAGAACCAAATGTTCAGATAACCTGTTACAGGCACCGTTTTTCCAAATTAGTCCTTCCACCAGCAAGCACAGTGTGTTGCAGCCATGGAAGTAAGCAAACAAACTGGGTCAACACAGATAACCTTAGATCATATCCTTCCAAAAAGCTCCATGAACAGAGATGCACTAAAACACAAATATCGTCAATGCTTTAAAAAAAAAGAGACTGTTTAGAGCCAAGAAAAAAATTAAGACATATGCCAAGTTGGCTAATTTTCTCCTGAACTGGTAAGCATTGAGCTTTGGCTAAGGTTAGCTGACTTTAACACAGATACTAGTAAGGATGGACATTTTAAGTGATTTTAACATTCAAGTACTCACATTCGTACACTGTCATCCATGTGAAGCTGAGTTATCATGGCAGTGAGTATTTGAGACACTGCCGACAAAAGTGATCCCAACTAGTGCTGGCTAATGTCATCAATGCTAACACTCAAAAATGTTAACTGCAGTCAGTCAAACTGGAGGCTAACAGGCTTTACTTTGGCAAGCATATCTAGACAGCCCATGCATCTAGCTAATATTGACAGAGTCATAAAAAATCCACCTGAGCTGGTTTCTAATATGCAACCAATAAAACCTTGCCAACATATACATTAGCTAATCAATTTACAGTGTAGGACTATTGCTTGCCAATGTCAAAGTTTTAAATGTTGCACTCGTCTTGCCCTTGTTTGTGCAGGCTCAGTGTTCTCAATCTGGCAACCCATGTGAGCTTTGAGTCTGGGAAAGAGATGGCAGGGCAGGCAACTCTCTCTAATATTCCGAATTTGGACTGCAGTACTCATTCCTGTCAGTATTACATGTAGCTTCTTTAATTAATAGAATGAAAATCTTACAGGGTTGTTTCTAAATGAAAATGATCACAGATCAGAGATTTCCATATTAGCATGATTAGATCCTTCAGTACTTTTTTTTTTACCACAAATTTAGTGCTTTCCAGGCTCACTGTGCTCACATTCATCATCAAAGTCTCAGATGATACAGGAAAGCACATGTGGAAATGACAGGACAGACCTAGATAATCTACATAGAGAAAATTTATGTTTTAAATGCATACCATTACCATCTAAAGGTTTGAAGAACCTTTACATCCTTTAAAGCCTCTACACCCATTTATTGTCTGAAGGTTCTTTAACCTTTAAATGGTTCTTTATAATTATACATTTTGTTCACAAAAGTTTTTGTGCAACCAAAAGAGATTCTTCTATGATAACACACAGAACCTGTTTTGGCAGGTCTATGTTGAGGTTCTTCAAACTTTAACCCTTTAAATGGCCATGGCCTACCAGCAGGCCCAAAGTCTTATTGCACAATTCTATAACCTAAGAGTAGCTCAACCAGTTTGCATTAAAACTGTAATCACTGAATTATAAGCCTTAGTATGTAATAAACCTGGGACTTTAAGGAGTTAAGAAGATCTACCAAAGTAAAAATGTTTTATGGCATCACACAGAAATAAAAAAGAGTATAATAAAAAAAAGCCCAGCACTGATAATATTCTACACCAAATCTGTGAGGCCAAATGCAATTTCTGGAAGAGTTTAAACTTCTCAGACAGCCTCATGTTCTCTGCAGTCAGCATTGCTTGGCTGCAGTTTCTCTGTGCTGTTGGTAGGAGTCTAAGCCATGGTTGGCTGATCTGTCAGAAGCAGAAAGCAAGCTGTCTCTGTGGTCCAACACTCTGAGGGATGCCAGCAGGTCTCTCTTGCCACCTGTCCTCCCTTGGGTTCCTCAGGATATATCACGTTGCTGTGCCATGAGTCATACACTCATTATTTGGTCATCTGGATGTTTGGCTTGGTTACCTTAGATTAGCAAGAACTAATTAGCCACCTGATCCATCAGAAAGGAGGCTACTGTTTGCTGGAAGCATATACAAGAGTAGAATGTAAGCCTTCCTTCAGCAATGTGATTAAACTGACATTAATATCGTCTGTGGTTGCTCTCTATTCTGTGTTGTGTTTGCTAAAGTAACACTTGAAGCAGGTGTTGTTGACAGGAATGAGAATGAGCTCATAAGTGGAAAGGCAAACTTCTATCACTGCCAGTCTAATCCTCTCAAGGAGGAGGAAAGCTGCAGTGAAAATGAAACATAATGTGCACATCTGTTCCCACAGAAGGGTTCATGCATGAAGACTCAAGTTTTGTCAACAAAAACCTATTCTTGATGCCAGACATCTCGGGTTCCACAAAGGCTTAAGGATCTAAAGCTCTTTCACTAGAGAATCAAGTTTGGCGCTAAAAACATATCCAAAAACTTCAATGATGATGCTGAGATTCCGTCTAATATTCATTAGTATATTTATCTGTAAAATTTTATTCATCAAGGCAAAGTTAAAAACTAAACCAAATGCTGAAGAACAATCACTTTATTTTTCCTTGAACCTTTTAAAGGTTTAAAGAATCTTCATATAATGTAAAGTTTCTATTCCAATGTAAGAGCTCTTCCAAGACCCTTTATACTATGTCAGGGTTCTAGAAACCTTTAAGCGTAGAAGAACCACTTTTGGGTATTTCAAGAAACCTTACAGTGGCTGTTGAGGTTCTTCCAACTTTAACCCCTTAAATATCCAGGGCCTGCTGACAGGCCCAAAGTCTTATTACACAATTCTAGAAGCTAAGATTAGCATTTGCACTGATGTCTCTGTAGTTACTGAATAATAAGCCTTAGTATGTAACAAGAGGTTAAGAAGGTTATTTGAAACATCTCATTGACCAAACTGTTTCTTGAAAGAACCCTCCATCAATCTAAAGGTGTTTTTTAATGGCATTAATTAATTGGAAGCTTTATATTTTACGTTTAGCACTCATACAGGCCAAATGTAATTGCTCAGACAGCCTGAGGGCCTCATATTTTCTGCAGTCAGGATTGCTTGGCTGTAGTTGTTAAAATTTCATAAATCTTCAAGTAATGTAAATAGTCTCTTTAAATTGGTAAAGAACTTTTACATTTTGTGATTTCTTATGTACTTGAAATACAAAACAGGACATATTGTTTCCTTTATCCTACAACCAGCAGCCACCTCTTGCAAATTTCTAGAGGTTTCTACTCAAAGTAAATCAGTGAAGATTTCCTTTTATTGATTACTACTCTAGAGCTTCATATATCAAGTTGCTTCCGGCTTTCGTTTTTTCACTGCACAGATTGGTATTTTCCCTCCTATAACACACCTAAATCACTTTGTGAAAGACTTGATAATTAGCTAATGAGCTGATTGGGCCTGTGGCTGGAAAGTGGTGCGATATGCTGTTAGCAGTTTCTACCTTCATATATATATATATATATATATATATATATATATATATATATGTACACCGATCAGGCATAACATTATGACACCTCCTTGGACTACCTACACTGTAGTGCATCTGTTTCTCTGTTTGCCCTGTTCTTCAGTGGTCAGGACCCCCATGGACCCTTTGGTTTCTTTTGACATCTAAATTCCATTAAAACTAGCAGTTGTATTTAGTTTGCTGAGGAAGTTCTTGGCTAGTTTTTATTAGAATACTGTGCTCTGATTGCTCCCAAAAATAATAAAAAATTGGCTTCAAATTTTAATTATTACATTTTTTTATTAAGTTTAATAGTACAGTACCTTTGAAAAGTCCTGTGTAGTTGGATTACTTTTTTGCATACAATATTATGTCATACAGCCATAAACTACTAATTAACTGTTATAAATAGTGTATATTACAATTATTATAACTTAATAGCCATTAATTAGCTGAAGAATACAGACTGACTCAAAGATTAGGACTTGGGACTCAACTTGAGACTTGCCTGTGTTGACTCTGGACTTGAATTGAGACTTGACTGTTTTGACTTAGGACTTGACTCAGAAGTCAAGATTTGAGACTTACTTATTACTTGCTGTTACTTGTTAATGGTGCTGTTAAGGATTTTCTAAGAGATGCCAATTTACATAACATTGACATAACCATCTCATAAACATGTCATAGCAGATGATGTATGCTATCATGAGTTGTCATGAAAGAGTAGGTCAAGTAATATAAAGGTATCATGTTACACTTACAGGTAATTGTCAAATGTCAAGTTGTTTGACATCATGACAGCCAACTAAAGTGCAATTGGCAAAAAATAGCAAAAATTGTCATGTAACATAAGCTGTCATGACATAAAAAATGCCAGCATCTGTCATGAAAATGACTGATAATGTTGACATAACACTTATTTTACTGAGCAAAATCAACTCATAACAGTATGCCACATCTACCACATATTTATAGTATATTAATTCAATGTGACAGGGTTCCTTTAAACTGTATCCAGGAGTTTTCTGAGGTTGAAGGACCTTTTCAAAGGGTTAATCAACCTTTTCATAATGTAAAGTCCATTTAATGCTTAGAGGCATTAGAAGCCATTGATTGGATTCATCAATAAACCTATATAAGGACACTAAAACTTGTCGTTGTACCAGATTATAGTAGCAGTAGCATTTTGTACTAGTTGTAAATGAGCAAAAGACATGTTATTGCCCTTGACATAGGGCATTACAGTAATATATTCAGAATGGAGCAAAAGCATTAATGACTTTTTCCATATCAAGGCTAGTTTGGTGACTTCTTGGGTATTTTTTTATAGTTAAAGGGTATTGACTACACACCTGTGTAGTGGTGAGTTGAGTTTTTTAGACTTTTTTAAAAATTTCTATCTGAATAAGATGGCTCTATCTATTGAACAATTAGGTTAGGTCCAATTAACTGTCCACAAATTTAAGAGGCATTCTCAATCATAATGACAGAGCATTGCAGCTATCTACCCCTCGATACTTCTTCATATGTTCTCCTTTGACAAATAGATCCCTATGAGCATGTTTTCACAGTTTTAGCTGACATTTTTAGGGCACTTACAAAAGAGCTCAATTTGAGTGGGGATGCAAGGCGCTTTAGTGCACTTACAAAGGAGCTCGATTTGAAAGGGGCCTTTTCCACTGTTTTAAAAATGAAAAAATATAAAGAGAGAGAGAGAAATAGAGAGAGGAGAGTTTGCTTTAATATAGACTTTCCATTGGCCAATTCAACACCTCTGAAAGGGCTGATGCAGCATTCCCTGCTTCATTGTAGGCAATATGTCTGGATTTAAATTGAAATTGAAAATGTGAGTTTCTGTTTGAATCATTGAAAGAACTATGTTAAGGCTATTAAGGTGAGAGAGGTTGGGTCTTTTGCTTAATAATTAAAAAAAAAACTTAAAAAATAACTTTTATCCAATCCAGCTACGCATCTCTGCTACAAAGAAAAGCCTAAACTTTTTTTCAAAAGCTACATTTTACGAACAATTTAGCAAAAAGTGGCAGGAGTGCAAAAAATTACAACTTACTCCATAGTTCTTTTGGGTCTTCAGGCTCGTGATGGTTGTGATATCTCTGATTGTGTCCATCCATCTTGTTGCTGGTCACCTCCCTCTTGTACCTTCAACTTTTCCAAGAATAATTTAATTTTCCGATGAACTGATTCTTCTCATTATATGTCAAAAACCAAGGGAGCTTAAGTTTGGTTGTCTGTGAGTCGAGTGAATAGTGAGGATTGATTTAGTCATCAAAGGTAGTCTCACAAGTCTTCACCAGCGCCAAAGTTCAAAGCCATCAATATTATTACCACCTTTTCTATTCTACTGTCCAGCTTTCACATCCATAAAATATGATGTTAAATTCTCGTAATCTTGCTGTGGTTATTGCAATTCACTGCTCCTGGCTTGCTACTCCTTCTCATAAATCTAAATCCAAAATGCCACCACAAATGAATGCTTGGCCTGTGAGAAGTTCACGCTCAGATCAAATAAAGTTCATGACTGGAAACCCCTCCTATGCAAAAAGCAACCACTCCACTCACTGACAAACAAAGTTTGCATGCTTCTGCTCAGGGAGCGCATAAACGATTCACAGTTGGGCTTGAAAGTATCTTTCAGTATCTTGAAAATGTTGAACATGAGAATTCTTTGATTAATATCTTATGAGGCAAGTTCAACAACCAAATAATTTACATAAACAAATTTGTCTTAGTGGGATCAGTAGTTTAGGAACAGCTGGAACACCCTGTTTCAAAATGATGGTGGATTTCTGTATTCCTCTGTCAGGACTTGCCATTAATGATATAAAAGAGAAACAGAGCAGGAGAGGGAAACAGAAACAGAGGTAGACCCAGTTATTGATTGACCCCACAGAAAAGGACAAAGGAAGAGGAATTAAATAAGATAATTTAGCAGTGTTCTGTACTGTAAGATGTCAATGTGCTGTATTTAACACAGAGAAACACATTTTAGTTTTTCCTTTTACTTATTTTTATTTAAATATATACAGGCAGCATCTCTTTGGTTTATCTCTGCTACAAACAAAAACATAAACAATGTTTTGTGCATTTACCATTTATGAAAAACTGAGCGAAAGTGAAAATGTGACTGACCCCATGGGTGCAGTTAATTATGACAGACTGAGGGGCTTGTCGCCTTAGCTAGGAAAGGCTGATTACTAGATTCAAACCCAATTAATTCAATAAAACTCCACTTTACTTGAACCAATGGGCAAAAGGCATAAAAATACAGAGTCTTGCCAAAGTATTTATCCCCCTTAAAGCCATCAGATTCATCTGGATTACAAATAGCATGCAAAACATTACAGTCAGAACCTTCACTGCAAACCAATATGCTCTTAAATTAATTTTAAAAGACACAATTCATTTTTGTCAGCAGATCTTTTAAAAAATGAAAATGAAAAATGCTGCTTGCATAAGTATTCGACCTTCAGACAACTTCAGGTTGGTTGGATGATGCCTGTGGCAATTTTTAAACAGAGCTACTGATTCATGATTGGATTGAGATCTGCACTTTGACCTAGCTATTGTAGAATATTTACCTTTTTGTTTTACCAAATTGATTTTTTGCAGCCCCTGCTGAGGAAAAGCATCCCTACAACATGATGCTGCCACCCCCATACTTCACTGTTGCTAGGGTGTTTGTTGAGGTATGACAGTCTCAGGTCTTTGCTGGACAGCATTTTAGATTTTAAGAAACTCAACTTGTCTTCACTGACTACAATAGCTTTGTGTGAGATTTCAGTTTGGACACCTTGATGCTCTCTGGCAAATCCTAGACCTGCTTTGATGTTTTTTCCTCAGTGATGGCTACTTTCTTGCCATCCTCCTATACATGCCGGTTTTATGCAAAGCTCTTGAAATCACTGACTGGTGCAGCTTCTTCAGAGTGATCACTGATCTCACTGTGTCTTCCTTCAGAAGTCCTCTTCTCACTCTGATACTGAGTTTTAAGGGGCGGCCTTGCCTGGTCAGTGTCTGGGTGGTGCAGTTTCCATTGCTTCAAATTTAATCCAGCAGGGCTCACTGGGATATCCAAACACTTGGGTATTACAGGGTGATTCAAAAAGATTCATCCAATTTCAAAGTACCATATTTTACAACCGTGAGGTGCCTAGGAAACAATCACATATCAATTGAAAGAGGGGGTCATAGAGGTTCTGACTGTCAGTGGAAGATGGCTCCCTTCAGGCTGTGAGGAGATGGAGCATTTTGTGTTCTCCACTTCAATAAGAGTGAATTCATCATAACTGTGCAACACGATTTTTGTGGGCAGTGAATGTCCAATAGCTCAGAGCACTGGAGGTTCACTGCCCACAAAAACTTTTTCTATCTTGGGCATCCTTATAACTTTATCTTTCGTGTCCTAAGAGTGCTCGTTGGGCCTTGTTTTTACAGTCTGACCAATGGTACTTGAAGTAAGGCAGTCTTTTGTTCAGAAAAATGTAACTTTTTTAATGATTTAAAGTAGATGCCACTTGTGTCCTTACCTTTCATCTGTGTAAACTTGGCTCTTCCACAGCACAGGGTTTGAATACTTATGCAAATTGCATTTTTCAGCAATTTTTAGTAGGTTTTTCCCAGAAAAGACCAATATAAATTTAAATTACTTAATTTTGAGGGTCATACAGCACAAAATGTTCTCACAACATGTTAAAAGTAGCCCCACCATATGGATACTCAAACATACATCTTCAAAGCCGCTTCTCCTTCTGGGTCGTGGAGGGTGCTGGAGCCTATCCCAGCGGTCCCATATCGATACTGTACTTTCAAAATATGTCCCGAGGAGATGCAAAAGATACAAAAATATACTTTCATTATACAAAAACAGTCTGTAGAGTGAAATTCAGGCTATGAATAAATGATCAAACTTCAGACTTTTTTCTGAGAACATAAAAAGGTACCAGAAGCACAGTCAGTCTACTCGAACACATTTAACTAAACTTCTTACTGACAACATTAGAGTATACCCAACTACTGCATACCACATAGAACACAATGAATCATTCATAAGTCTCTGAAAAGACTGTCTGAAATGTGTCAATGTGACCCTCTCTGAGAAACATCAGTCCTTTGAAACCCTGTTAAATACATTCACTGTCACATGTATTTGGGGAGAAGCTTTAGTTACTCTTTAGCTGTCACAGAAAGACAAAAGTGATGAGTTTAAGCCCTGAGTAAACAGCACAGGAGAACTGGCTGGAAAGGAGAATCTCATTTGATTTGATTAAATCTGGGCTGAAGATTACTGAGCATGTACCTCTGATCCTCTTCTTCTCCTCTGGTGACAGATGGCTGTTTGCTTGTGACTTGATGCCATGCTAATGTGAAATAATCACTTAGTTTTAAACTGATGAGCCATTAAAAACAAAAGTTTCTTTTCTCACTGTGCTTGAAGCTTACTCATGCCGTGAGATGCTATGAGCAGCCATGAGCAGAGTTCAGAGCACTTGAAATTAATTAGAAGTTACAGAGTCAGCTATGTCAGAGATAAATGGTTTCCCACTGTTAATGTAAGGGTACAGCAATGTAATAAGACAACTGGATTTGGATGAGTGTAAATCATAGTTTTGAACTCAACTGAGCCATAACACTACTGAACATGGGCCACCAACTAGGTTACCCTATAGCTAAGAGAGGCCTATTTTTGGCCAGGCAAAATGAACCAACACAACCTGACAGTTTACTGATGAGTTAAATTAAGTTGCGAAAATCACCAAACTGTGCTGGATACTCCACTACCAGAATTGAGGTACCCTACCACTTTTGGTTTTGTGAAGAAAGTTTTTTTGTCAATACAAATATGAAGAATGTTTTTTTTAACATTTACTTTCACATAATGTACTTTTTTTTCCTAGAACTACATCAGAGCCAAGATCCATATGGAACGTTTTAAGGTGCTTTTACATTTGTAGTTTTGTTCTCTTGGTTTGAACCAATGCAGAAAAATAGACATTGAACTTTAAAAATATATAATAAAAATGCAAACAAAAGAGGACAATAAACCCCAAAGGATTAGACAGATATTATAATGTAGATTTGATGAAAATAACTCCAAACATAATTCAAAAAAACTTTCTTCAAGCTGTACTCTGGTTAAACTGAGCTTGTGAGTGTTACACATCCCTTAGGCTTAGAAGAATAACCAGTTTTTAGGTATGTCTTGTTTTATCTATATCAGCTGATATTCTAGAGCAGTCAAACTCTACGAGCATATTAGAGAATCTCACTTTATTTGTATAGTCCACTTTAGATTCTTTGTTACATCCAACTAAACATCTACAAACTGACCATGATTCTAAATCTGGCTGTAATCCTAACCCTAACATTAATCTCAACTCAAAACCTAAACCCAACCCTTACATCCTAGACACCTGCTTACAAACTTAAGTGTTAATATTGGTAGAACTGCAGCTGAAACGAAGCAAGTGTGTTTGGTATTATAATTGGTGTGGAATTGTGTAGAACTGAGTTGTAAAAGCTGTCCCAAAGATTGTTGTTGGGGTAGGAGAGTTAGAGTACATGTTGCAGTGCATGCTGGAGACTGTAGTGCAGTGCATTTTGAAATGGGCTAATATTAATACAGCATTAAAGTACAACCCTATTTCCAAAAAATCAAAATAAAAACAAAATGCACTGCATTAAAAACAGACATGATTCTCACTGCACAGGCTCAGAAACACTTCTGAAAATGGCTGTCTGTGAAAACAGTTTGTCACCGCATCCAAAAGTGCAAGTTAAAACTTTAAAATTCAAAAAAGAAACTGTACATAAACAGGATCCAGAAATGCTGCCACCTTCTCTGGGCCCAAGCTTTTGATATTCAACATTTGATATTCTTTTTGGAAATCAAGGACGCTGTGTCCTCCAGGCTAAAGATCACTCAGTTTGTTATTAGAATACAGTTCAAAAGCCAGTATTCATGATGGCATAGGGGTGCATTTGTGAAGATGGTATGGGGGCACCATTTATGCTGAATGATATATACATGTTTTGGCAACATATGCTGCCATCCAGATGATGTCTTCAAAATTGGCATATATTTTTCAAGAAACAATACAATTTCATTTTCAACATTTGATTTGTTGTCTTTGTAGTATTTTCCTTTAAAAATATGGTTTACATGATTTGCATATCATTGCATCTTTTTATTATTTACATTCGCCACACTGTCCCAACGTTTATGGAAATAGGGTTGTACTTTTGCGGGCCAGATCTGGGTTCTAGAGCAATAAACTATTTGTGCATTATGTTGCCTTCCCATGAAATAGCCTCTTGGTTGGTTTCGGCCACTTCCAAATCATCTTTTCTGGATCTTTGAAATGGTAAATTGGAAGTTGACCAAAACTAATCTCCTCAGGGAGTCTACATCCATTTATTTGCACCACACAAATCAAAGGGCAGCAATCTCATGTTTTCTTAGAAATCACACCAATAAGAAAATCACACCAGTGTTTATTTTGATCGAACCAAATATAAACAGACCGGATTAAATTTTTTGGTGAGGGATTTGAAAAAAAAAAACATTCCAAAAAACTAATCTGTGGAGCGATGCTATAGAAAAGCCATGTTTGGTTCTAAAACCTGTGAATGGGTGGTTCTTTAAAGCAAGTTTTTTTTTTTTTTTTGGTGTAAATGAGATGTGCAAGTGTGAAGGTTGTAAAGTTTAATCTCTTTGTGCTGCCTCTCAAGTGGAAATTTCACAGTGGAGTCAAACTTCATCTGCATATTTTCCTAATTACTATAATTAATTAAAATACTCAGATTAGGACTCTGTTGGCTCCCTGTGTGTGAAAAAGCAAGCAATGAAGACTGAAAAAGGAGGAGTGTGAACCCCTTGCTGTGGGAACAATTCACACTCCTCGACAAAGATGGCTGTGCTGAGCAGAGCCATAAGTAGTATTAGTACTTTAGTGAGGTCGATGTTGCAGACAAGCGAGCTACATCACACATTGACTAAACTAACTGCAAATATGTGTATTACTCACACTGTCTCTCCTTAAGTCCAAATCTTTTTTTCTTCTTTTTTATCTATAACCGTGAGCAGCTACTGGAAGTAGACTAAAGCATGCTAGCAAATTATGAGTGCTCCAAATCAAAAATGACTTATAGAGTTTGCATTTTACAATCATTAATCATTATTTCCCCTCATAAACGTAGACGTTTTATCATAGCTATGTTAGATGTTAGCTTATAGTAAGTATGTATCCTGCATAATTGAAAATCTTAAGTGGACAAAGTTGCTCTGGGTAACGTTAGTGTGGCATGTAGTCTTATTAATGTTTCCACATTGAATCTCATTAAACCATTTCCAAAACAGCCAAATACCTCAGTGTCTTTACACTAATTACAACTTCAATGGGTGCTGATAACCAGCTGAAGGCTTAAGGCAGTTGTGGATAGCAACAGTTGCTAAACAGTGATTGTAGAGGCCTCATGAGAGCAACTGGTCATAGCACTCACAGAAAACATATCAAATTTAATTATTTAAAAAATTTGGCTTAATAATATTATCTCACTTGATAGGATTGGCCTGTCAAGGCTCCGTCTCTATTAGGCTACGATGTTATCAGAATGGCTCTGTTTCAACATTAAATCTTATGAATATGTGAACAAACCTTTCTGAAACAAATGAGGTCCTCCTAGTCAGTTGTATCAATGGTGCTAGAACAAACCAGAAAAAAGTTAAAACAAATAATTCAAATGTTTCTTTCCTATGGGTATTGTGAAGAAGAGCTTCAATATGATATGCAAACAAAGAACCACCTAGGAACCACGTTTTTGATACTGCATGGTAGGTTACAGGTCTACAGTCGAGAGCTCAGATTTGCCTGTAAATCCAAGCTGGGACTTCATGCTCCAGAGCTTGTGCCAGAGATACAGTGCAGGGCACAAAGCCGGTTTAATTTCCAATCCACTGAGGCTGCAGATAACACGGCTTACACACTCACACGGCCTTCTCAGGGAACTCCCATGCAACACTGCACTTCCGTTTGACACTATCAGCTGTGCATGTACTGTGTTTTAGAGCCTCCATGTCCTCCCTCCGTAAACCAGAAAGAGCAGCTATAGTGCATTTGTCTTATAATGCATTACCTCCTCACACACACAGCAAAGTCTGATATACAATTAGTTGCTTAATACGCTCTTAGTGACCTCTGTGCTCTGAGAATTGCCTATTTGAGTGCACTTTAGCTTTGCGCCTCCAGAGTGTGATGACATTTATCAGCGCTGTCCTTTTCCTGACCCTCCTTGGTGGTCTAATACGTCTCAGAGCTGCAGGTCAGCAGCATGTTAAACTAGGGCAATGCAATGCAACTGAAGTTTCATCCAGTGAGTGGTCACTGGGGCTTAGTGCACTGTGCTGCACAGCAAACTGTTACATCAGCCTGGGGGCACAGCAGTGTATTCCATTACTAACTAACTAAAGAGCCTTAATGTATGTTAATGTTATGATTTCATGTAATTATTATTTAATTGTAATTACCATTTCCACATTGAATCTTATTAAACCCTTTCAAAACTGCCAAGTACCTCAGTGTCCTTACACTAATTACAACTTTTGTTGTAATTTCTGACCATTCTTCCAGAAGCACATTTGTGGGGTCAGACACTGATGTTGGACAAGAAGGCCTGGCTCGCAGTCTCTGTTCTATTTCATCACTCTGTTCTATTTCATCACATCATGGACCTTGCTTTGTGCACTGGTGCACAGTCATGTTGGAACAGGAAGGGGCCGTCCCCAAACTGTTCCCACAAAGTTAGGAGCAAGAAATTCCAAAATCACTTGGTCTGCTGAAGCATTAAGAACTCCTTTCACTGGAACTAAGGGGCTGAGCCCAACTCCTGAAAAACAACCCCACACCATAATCCCCCTTCCACCAAACTTTACACTTGGCACAATGCATTCAGACAAGTACCGTTCTCCTGGCAACCACCAAACCCAGACTCGTCCATCGGATTGCCAGATGGAGAAGCGTAATTCGTCACTCCAGAGAACACGTCTCCACTGCTCGAGTCCAGTGGCATTGCTTTACACCACTGCATTCGATGCTTTGCATTATGCTTGGTGATGTAAGGCTTGGATGCAGCTGCTCAGCCATGGAAACCCAGTCCATGAAGCTCGCTATGCTGTTCTTGAGTTGATCTGAAGGCCACATGAAGTTTGTAGTGATTGACTCTCCAGAAACTTGGTGACCTCTGCGCACTATACGCCTCAGCATCCGTTGAGCCCGCTCTGTAATTTTACGTGGCCTACCACTTTGTGGCTGAGTTGCTGTAATTCCAGTTTGTTATAATCCCACTGACAGTTGACTGTGGAATATTTAGTAGTGAGGAAATTTCACGGCTGGACTTGCACAGGTGGCATCCTATCACTATACCACGCTCAAATTCACTGAGCTCCTGAGAGCGACCCATTCTTTCACAAATGTTTGTAGAAGCAGTCATATGTGCTTGGTTTTATACACATGTGGCCATGGAAGATGACTGGAACACCTGAACTCAATGATTTGAATGGGCGAGTGAATTCTTTTGGCAACATAATATATATGTTAGCTAGTTCTACCACTGCCATATGCATAGGCATGAGACTACCTAGCCTTGGGTCCTCTCAAGTGAATGGACAAAGATTTTAAATTGGGGTTTTTGTGGGGTGCTCCTGTGAGTTGGAAGGTGTTTCTTTCTGCATTAATGTTTGGCTGAAATGGAATTGCCTGGCCTATGAGGTTCACTGCGTTCAGCCTTCCATAGTGAGACAGGGAATAAACTTCTTCATTGATAGAACAGTTTTGAATACAGGTACCAGTATTATTGTAGCTTGTACATGTGTTCATCACGGTGTTAATTATCTCCTCACTATGTAGGATTACTGCTAGTACTACTAGATACTAGACTAGGAGACATCCCTGTAGATGACTAGGGTTCTCAGTTTAGATTTAAATTTAATGACAATTCATCAATGTACCAGCAATTGCTACCTTTATCGCTATCTGAATTTGCTGAACAATAGAGAAAGGGAACATAACATATTACATTTCACCCATCAAAGGGTGCAAGAAGACCTATATTTGAGCCAGGTGCTCTATCCTGGTCCTGGAGAGCTACGATCATAGACAGTTCAGGTGCAACACACCTGGCTCTAATAAAAGTTTTCATTACTTGGATCAGGTGTGTTAAATTAGGGTTGGAGCTAATCAGAGTGGTAGATTTTCAGCACCAGGATTTGGCATCCATGATTTATGGTAACAGTCATAAATAATAGATCCTTATTCCCACAAACTTTAGATGGAGTTACTTTTACATTACATTCTTGCAGGATTCATGGTCCAATAATTAATACATTACTTTCTTATTTGACATGCAGGTTTCTGTTTAGTACATGACAGATGTGGACCTCACCTTTCGCAGTGAGTTGGCGTAAACAACTCCTGGCTGATTGCCAAATCCATTCAATATTCGTGGACTTGCTCATTAATAACAGCTGGAGAAAAATCTGACTTCACAACTCCCATTCATTAAGTTTATTGAGTTTCTGCCATACTTTTATCCAGTACTCTGTAAGTGAACAAACCTATCTGTTTGCCAATGCAGTGCAATGTATTGCATTTGTGCTTTGTTTGTCAATTTATTTTTGTTGTCCAGTAAGCTTTGGCAATTGAATCCACCGGGCATTATTGAGTGAAATGGTGCTGATGCAATTTGTGTACTTTTCTGGTGAAGAGAGAGAAAGTGGCCGTTTCTGTTAATGAAACTTAATCAACCAGTTGGACTTAATTTATGCAGCAAAATCAACTTTAGACATTAAACTCTTACTTTATTCAAAATTGCTGAGATCATGTCCCCCCCATTCTGATGGGTGATGTGCATATTGTCTGCTGACCCATATATGCATGACATTTTTTGCATATATGTTGATGATACAATCCAATATCCAATATGCATGATAATTATCACTTAAGTTTAAAGGTTTTAGAATGTTCCATAAACTTTATATGTGGTGCTCTTAACTGTAAACCATATGAGCTGTATTGCTTGGAAATGATACTCGCTAATGCTGTAACAAAGATCCTTCAAAAACAATCTTTACTGGCATAAGCTGATTATAAATGTTCATGTCCTGCTTTTCAACTGCTTATGCATGTGCTATATAATCCTTATGTATTAATCCTTTAAATGAAATGTTACCATAAATTACATGTATAGAAATATGGAATATTCAGTAAACACAATATTGTGTTTACATGCTGTTCTACACAGTGACAGTGTGGACCAGATACTGAAATGAAGATAAACTCTCAGATAAACAATGTGGAAAATTACATCACCAGAAATTAGAATCCAAAGGGAGCCGATCATTGACACTTTAAGGTGTCTACTGTGGCATTTGGTTGGTCATGCTTAAATGGGAATTAAATAAAAAAAAATAAAAAAATAAAAAAAATAAAAATAAAAAAAGTAAATAAATAAATAAATAAATAAAAAAAAAAAAAAAAAAATATATATATATATATATATATATATATATATATATATATATATATATATATATATATATATATATATAAATTGCATAATTCAAGCACTGAGATGTAAACAGGGCCATTCAGAGTGGTGTGATGTGAAATGGTTTACTGACTTACTGACTCAGATTTCTTAACAGTGGTGGTGATAGTAAGCATATAACCATTTTATTTACCATCCAAAACCAGCAGTGAATCTACTTAATGTTCAAGATGGCAAAATACTGCTATATCAGAAAATATGTGTTTTCGGGGGGGAACTATTTTGCCATGTATGTATCTCTCCACCATGAGTTGATTTTGGAAAATATATTTTTGGCCAAATTCTTTTCTCAAAGCTATTGTGAAATAGTTCACAGAAAACTGTCTCATTCTTTACACCATGTATTCGTAACCTTTTCATGGAATAACTTTTTGTGAGGGAGCTTTCAGTGGGGTCACACACTCTGGACATCTGGTTCCTATCACTATTGTAAACATCTCTGAATTGGATCTCTGAGTTTCTCTAGAAAGGAGCATTTTTCTCAATGAACAATTCTGAATGAGTTTGTTTACATCTGTTGTAAATCTTTGTCTTTGCCACAGAAAACAGTCAGGAGACCAAGGTTTGCAGGAATGATGCTTTTCTTTGAAGAGCGCTCTGTTCATCTCTACCACCAAAACCCAGTCAAAAGGCCAGTTTTTGGACCCAGAGCTTTATACTCCAAATCTCTCCACTCCCAACAGGGTCATTTGAATCCTGTTGTACACTGAGAAATAAAGGGGTCACACTTCATTTGGATGGTCCCCTACAGATGCTCTACAGATACCTAAATCACTAACAAACCTTCTAGTGATATTCAGTTGGTTATCAACAACAGTTAGGGTTAGAATTAGGAGTATATGTAGGTTTTGTCTTGAGGATAAGGTTAAGGCTAAGTTTAGGGTATTAGGAATAGATTTCATAAAATCTTTCATACTGAACTTGAAGTGAACTGAACTCCTGCGATGGACTGGCGACCTGTCCGGGGTGTATTCTGCCTTCCACCCAATGACCGCTGGGATAGGTTCCAGCACCCCCCCACAACCCTGAGGGAGAAGCGGCTTAGAAAATGTGTATGTGTGAACTTGAAGTTCCATTTTATTTAATAGATTTTTAGTTGAATGTTACTTAAAGATATACTGAACACTTACAAAGCATCTACAAAGGACCATCCAAATAAAGTGTTACCAATAACTGTCACTGGGTCAGTTCCCCTCCTGTCACTCAGGTGGTACCCTCAAGGGAACATAATTGTACCTCAATCTATTGAAATGATATTTTCTAAGTTGTATTGACTCCACACCCCATCACATCTCCAGGCTTTTTATTTTATTATTCTGTTTTAAAACATTAGGTTATTAGGTTATTATATGGTACAAATATGTCCTTTTCACCTGACATTTAAGGTACACAATCACTGTTGTACCTTTGAGGGAACATTTACACTGTCTGTACCTTGATGAAGGAAAAATGTACCTGCACAGAACCTTTATTTCTAAGTGTTATAAAAATTTCTACTGTTATAAAAAGAACAGCATTGATGTTTTAAACCGAGTGTCCTGTTCCTGTCCTTAGGAATGTCATAAAAGACAATTTGCTGTTATTGTTTAAACCCTGAAAACAGAACATAGTTGGCTTCTTAAAATAACCATTCAGGATTACCATGCTTAACTACAATCACACAATCAACTACAAAAACCACAATCAACTAAAACAAGAAAAAGAAAACTAGAAAATGAAACATCTCCCAACACACCTTAATTATTTAATGATGTAGACAATATAAAACACAAAAAAAAGTTGAAAAAGTTCGGCATGTGTATGAGAATAACTCTTTTTCAATGACTATAGTAGTCATTGAAGTATAGAAGTAGATAAAAATGAGAAGAGCACATGCAGTAGAAATAGTTTAAAAACACTAATGTAGGTACAAACAACAGCAAAAGAGCCTGAGGGAAATCATCACTATACATCCCAACTCAACCAAACAAATTATTCAATGTGAGAATTAAACAACACACAAAATAAGCAATGCAAATAACATCACAGACATAAGATCCTCAGAAAGCAAATAAGCCAGTGCTGCTGGCTGACGCAACTAGCAGGGCACCATGCTAACATCACCGGTCTGACAATATTATGACATTGACACATAAACCACACTGGATTTATTACACTTAGTTAGGCAAAGCGAGGCAGTTGAAATGTGAGGGTAGAGACAGTACACTCTTAAAAATATGTTTTCTCAGGGTTTTTTAGTAAAGACAATGGTTCTATACACAACCATGAACACTCAAAGATCTATGATGCTTAAAGATTAAATGCATCATAAAAATAGTTCTTCAGATAGATGGAGAGTGTGCTGTACATGGTTTTATATATATATATATATATATATATATATATATATATATATCACCAAAAAGGCTTCTGCTATTGTTATGAAGAACCCCCTTAGAAGAACCCTTTTTGGTGCTATATAGAACCATGTTCAAAAAGGTCCTATAGACAGCAATATACAACGCATTCTCTATCAGCCTGAAGAACCATTTAACCATTCAAAGAACCAGTTAAGCATGAAATGGTTCTATACAGAACTCATGGTTTTATATAGAACCATTGCCTTTGCTAAACAAGCCTTTGAAGAACCATCTTTTTTTAAAGTGTAGCCAATCATCACTACGTTTTATGCTTTCATAGCAGCAGATGCACTAAAGCTCAACTAACCACGTGTCAATTTTCAGTAGATAACCATCCAAAAAAGAGGGTGAATAAAATTGAAATAAAGCGCACACACGACCGTACAGCATGACAGCTTTGCTTGCATTTGTGACTTAAAAAATTTTCAGCTCAAAGACAAACATTCATTCACTGGCATGTAATATTCTCTACATTGCTATCATTATAGTTAGGGATTCTTGAGAAATAGATGAGTACCCCTCACCACCAAAGCATGTCAAATGCAAAGTTGTGTCACTTTATTTGCTGGGTGTGGTGTTCAAGACGCTTGCTAACATTGCTAATGTTCACATGGGCTGAGCAGAAGGAATTTGTCCTGGAGGACCCCCCAGAGAGGGTCTTGTGTCCCAATTCAGAGGCTGCATCCATTAAGGATGCGGTCTATGAAGGGGTGCCCTTTGAAGGCTGAGTAGACCCACGTAGGCTGAACTGAAATGAGACTTTCTGCTCTGTGGCAGATTTAATGTTTGCGTCATAGCACTGATGTTCATGCCCTTACTGTTGCGTCTCAAAGCGTAGGTGCTGTCAAGTTCTTTTAAAGTTCTTTAACGATGGAGCCAGAAACTTTCATTTTATTTTTTATTGTATTTTTCATTTATTAGAGCTGGAAATGCGTCTCTCTCTCTGCTCATAGCTCTATAAAACAAAACAAACATTAGTGTAAGTTTAGCTTGGCTTTTTTTAATGTTCTAGAATCCTTGCTGGTACACAACAGACATCAGGATATGTTGGCTGGAGAAAGATCCACATATTGGATCCTTCATGGAAAAGTATGCATTTCTTGTCTGCATATGAGGAAGCCTTTGAAATGGGACAGCGTAGTCGCACCACTTTGACACCATCAGCCTTCAAATGCAGCCTCCGAAGGATACAGTCCCTGAACTGGGACACAGCTAATATGTCCAAATTAAACAAAAAGAGCTTGCTGGTGCATCAGAACAGTGGGCTGACCATCCCAGAGTCCAGATCTCAGCATTACTGAATGTGTTTGGGATTATCTGGATTGTGAGATGCAGAAAATGCAACCAACTTCAATGCCTGAACATTGGAGGTCTGGAAAAATATCCTTGCAGAATTATTTGAAAATCTGAAAGCAAGTCTCTGCTGTAATAAAAGTGAAGAGTGAACAAAAATAGTTTTATTAGAGGCTTTGTGCAATTTCCTATGTGTTCTGCTTCTTTTCCTGAGTGAAAAACTAATTACTTTGTACTGAATGGCCATTTTGACTGGGAATGAAATAAATGAAGGGTAGTCTCTGATTTTTGCACACCACTGTGTGAAAATGACAGCTAAATGTAGCTAAAGCTTCACTAAATCCTTGAGGTGAATAATGTAACTAACAAGCCATAAAACTGTGCAGTTGCCAGTGAGATACAAACTATTTCAAATTACTGCACACGTTCCTCAAACTGTATCAAGCTGTTACATAATCTCAAATAAACTTGCTTATGTGGTTTAAGGCACTATATGACCTACTGTTATCTATAAATGAGGGAAGGATATGTTCATCACATAGATAAAAACTGTATCAGCCTGAATTTTGTCAGTATGTTATCGATGTAAGTAAAGAGCCAGATGTCAAGTGACATCATGTAAGCCTGAATCCAGGGGATCAAACAGGTGAAAGCTGGGTTCCCTGGATCTCCAACTGCTGATGTGCAGATAGACCTGAGAGGCAGTTTCAAGGATGAAGAATTACAGGCAAGATATGCATTAATAATGGATGTATGAGGACAGAAGGCAATAATGGGACAAAAATGACGTGCAGTGACAGAGCTTACTGATTGATGAGCTTCACTGGAGCTAGAGTCAGGCAGAGGGCAGGGCATATGGAAATACTGTGGGTGAGTCTCATAGCACTCAAGTCAAGGCCAATGGGTTGGAGCATTTACAGTAGATTGAAGTTCCTCAGGTTCACAGTTTTTAAGGATTTTTGCTCTTCTGTGTAGGTCCGATGCTTTTCATGCTTAATTATATTTGAGAGGAAAGGATTCTACTTTTTTTGTACAGGTCATATTTAGTTCTTAGTTCCTCAGGGTTTAATATCACCCAGTTCTATTGCTTCAGCACATGAGATGCTCTGCTGTTGCTCACACCTCTCACTTTTGAACTTCTGTGTTTTATTTTAGGAAAAAGAGCATTGTGGCGTTTAAGAACACTCCTTGAGAAGTTCCACTGCAGGTCTAAACTCTGAAAAAGTAAAGGTGCCAAAAAGGTTCCTCTGATGCCATAAACTAGATTTTATTCCCTACAAACCTTCCAAACAATGTTTTTCGTAGAGCATTATGTGGTTGTGTTTGTGGTACAGAACTCACAAATCTCTTTTCCCAGTGATTTTAAAAGTGTCCTTCAAGAGAAACTTGCCAATTTCACTTTTTGACTCACAATAGTGGTGATAGGAACCAGATGTCTGAAATATTCACTACTTTTGAAAGCTACCTCACAAAAAGCTGTTGTACTGTAGTTTTGAGAGAACGTTTTGGCCTTAGTTATATTTCATACAACCCACTGAAGGCAGACTAGTACATGAAAGATGATTTAAAGCAAAAAAAAGTCCTGAAAGAAGAAGGATTTTCTTCAGATTTTCCTCTGTTTAACTGTTATCATTGTGTAGGTTCATAAGTCATTCTGAATGGTAAATTCAGAATGGACCCCTGGTTCCCATCACCACCACTGCAGAAATCAGAGTCTGAGAGTTTGTCTACAATTAATTAATATTCCACACTAGATCACTGAATGGCTTTGTTTACATCTCAAAGACTGAATTCTGCATTTATTTTAGAAAGTCACTGAAAGATGTATACCCTACTGTAGGGCAGCATTCCTAAGGCTACATAAAGCCTACATAAAGTCATCATAACAACTAGCTTGAACCTACATCAATATTAAAGGCTTATTCGATTGGTATTGATGATATGATAGCTTATAATTTTTAATAACTTTGGGGGCAATTGTGGGCTGGAGTTAGTGGCCCTGTGTTAATGCATGTTTTTAAAAGGTGTCATGTAGCCTTCTGAACACTGCCCTCTAATAAAGTGTCACCGTTAGTTACATTAGCTTCACTGTTCCAAGGCAAAATAAAAGAAGTGAAACGTCAAAATATCAGAAACCCAACAGTACTGTTAGGAGTAAGGGAATATGTGTACATCTGACTCTTTGTCAAGCTACACCTTTACCTTGAAGGAAAAAGAGTAGGAGAAATACAAGGCATGTGAACTCGATGAGATATCAGCACCTCGACCTGTATCACCATCATTAAGTGCGATTGGAAGTGTTGTCTCTAGGCTCGGCTGTAGATGGGCCCTGGCCTTTTTGCTGAGTCTCCCATCAATTTTATCCCTGTTGAGAAAATAGACACTCTTTGACACCACAACATTCAGGCTTTCCCATTAGAAAGCTGCACCATACAGCTAGAAGCGCTGACTTAATGGACAGATAGCATCGGCCAATCGATGGAGCTCGTCATCACGGATGATAATGTGCCCTATCAATGTGCAGCTGTTAGTCGTAGCCTTGCACTAAATCACACAAAAAGAAAGAATGATGACAGATTTGAACTACGTGTCAGAATTGATCAGAGGGCATTTGAATTTAATTGAGGCTTGTCGGCACGTCACATTTCACCCTCCTTTTTCCCCTGAGTCTTGTTCTGAGAGATATCTAATGGCCAATTATTGGTCTCTTTGGATTTTTAATGGGTAATACAATATGCACATGATTAATGTTTGAATAGAAGTCAATTAAGGGGTCCAGGCATTTGGCAGAAGACTTTTCGTATCTGGGAGCTCACCGAAGATGGACAGAACTGTACGAGAGTGCTGCGGTCTTCGTTCCCCCCGAAGGGTTTGACCTCGCTTATTAGGCTTGGTCTGTCTCGGCTCATGATCTGATCAGTGTGTCTCGCTCTGCAGATAGGCTCTGAGACCACTGAAAGGCTGCGGTCTGCTGGAGAAAGTCATCCTCCCAAGTCTCCAAGCCCCTGGGCACAGGTACAGAACCAGTACTGACCAATACAGCCCAACTGTAGAGAATGTAGAGAAAAGATAAGACTGTTTTCTAGATTTCAACACAGAATTTTTACCATAAATGCTTAGTACACACACACCAGTATAAACTGTATGTTTTCTATATCTGATTTTATACTAGGTTGTTGTGGTTGAGATGGAAGGTTGTAACCTAGATAGCATTGTGATGTTGTTGCTTAAAATAATCATTTAGGTTGAGGCAGAAAATTTGAACGCCAGTAATGTGTTGAATCAACATTGATGAAAGTTGCCAGCTTCTCATGATGGCACTGAATATATGTTGACATATAGTGGACCATGATTTTATGTATTTTATGAATCAACTTAACAGGATCAAAACCTTTATAACCATGCAAATGTTTTGAGCATTTAGCATTACATATAGAACGACTGTGTTTACTAAAGAACCCTTGAAGAACCACCTGTTTTAAGAGTGTAAAACACATAGCTTCACTGGCTGGCGACTGTGGTTCAAACCCCTGCATAAGTAATAACATTAGTGCTTTTTGGCTTTTTGGGAAAAACTCTTAACACTGCGTCTGGTTTTATCTGGAACATGATGACACTCTTGATAAGAGTAATTGCAGTGTACTCTCAATTAAATTAAGCCTAATTCATGTTCAATGTTCCCTTTTTTTCCCTGCTGCCTGCCAAAATGTCTATGCACAGGCTCACAATTGCTATGATTACTTGATTGATTGCGATTAATTACAAGCATTTACTATTTTTACAGCTTTTATTGAGTATGGAAATGTGAATGTCTCATTCAGCACCTTACAACAAAGAATGGAAATGAGATGAAGAATTGCAGCATATCCATAAAAGATAAAAAATATTTAACCACCAAAAGCAGTTAAATAATTCAGTGGTCCAAGAAAACAGAACGTCTTCCAGAACCAGCTTGTTTAGGTGCGCACATAGTGCTTTTCCATGTTAGCTGGTAAATTGCTCTCCATTTATTGCCCTGTTATCATTGGAAAATATGAGCAAATTGAATGCGGAAATCTGAGTGATGGCGGATTCATAAATAGATTTATGGGAAATCTCATTTCCACATTGGCTGCTCCAAGTAAACACATGCAGACAGATGTTTTAGACCATGGTTGTTCCAATATTGTAAATAAGCAAGCAAATTGATACTGAGATTGATTTGTCATTTCAGAATTGATGGATGAGATGAAGAGAGACAGAGAAAGGCAGACCAAGAGGCTCGTGATGAGCCCCTGTCACAACCGGAAAGAATGTAATGTCCTTTTCCACACATATTCAAATTTGAAATCTCCATGTGGTCAATGATATGCTGCTGCTTGTTGGTGTGAATAGAGGCTTCTATCAGAGGGGCCAGCCAGTCAGGGCATGTCTTCATTCTCTAAACTCTCCAGTGAGCTCAAAGAGGCACAGCTGACCAGCATTTATACAAAAATGAACAGTGCCACCCAGTGGCCTGGAGGTGAATCATAGTTCATCAGGCGTGCAGGAAGCTTTGTCTCCGAACAGTGGATATTTAGACAGTTTGCAGATGTGTGGTAATATGCGCAACCTCAAGCTCGGGTCCAGTTTGCTGGTGGTCTTTATTTTTGTATATAAGCCTGGACATTGGTGCTGTGAAACCATTCAATCTCCCATATCTGATATAAAGCTACAGCTGCTTTTTCTTCTTTTAATCTCTCATCTCCTCCCCCTCCCCCTCCCCTCTGTCTCTTAATGGTCTCTTCGGGTTTGATCCTGCCCTTGAAACTGCCATGTGAACAAGATCCAGGAAGCATCGCAATTATCTATTGTCACCTTTTCATCTGTTCTCCGGTTTCCCCGCTTCTATTTTTCGAGATTTTTTCTCTCATTTTATGAGTCACGGAGGCGCATGATTTTTGCAGTCTTATTGGCAAGACATGGTAGAAAATCTGGAACTATTTAGTTATTTAGACTCTCCTACTTCTCAGCTCCATGTGAATTTTGCAAAATAAGAGATGCAA
Organism: Pygocentrus nattereri; assembly: GCF_015220715.1. Lineage (NCBI taxonomy): Eukaryota > Metazoa > Chordata > Actinopteri > Characiformes > Serrasalmidae > Pygocentrus > Pygocentrus nattereri. The sequence continues at coordinate 38,597,733 of NC_051218.1, read as the reverse complement.
CTGTATATGACCGCATGACTCATAACGAACAGATCATGCATTCTGAACAGATGTGAATGCAGATACAAATAAGTGAAACACTATTCATTTTCTTATTTATTTATTTATTTATTCTAATTTTATACGTCTAATTATACACTGTTTTATACTTTGTCATTTTCAATGATCCACATCTCTGCCGCAAGCGAAGTCAACTCAAATGGCCCAATAATCATAATTAATCATAAAGTTCTGCTTACTGTTAAAGGAATGAGGTTAACTTGAATCTAATACTCTTTCTTTTGTAAACGGACTGTTTCATATAATAATGAATACAAGGCTTAGATAAGACCAAACTCATTTCTGAGGACTCTAATAGCTTAAAGCAGATTTGCCATTCTGTTAGCATTCATCGCTGTAGGCTAAACACAAACACCATCATGGTGAGAAAGACAAAAACATGAAAAATGCATCCAAGCTTCACATTCAACATGAGAGTAGGTTATGACTGAAAAAGAACATTTTGCAAAGAGAATTATGTTCATAAGTTAGAAAAACAAACACCAACAAAACTGCTAAGAAAGCTCGGAAGCCTTTTGGACAAAAGACTCTTCAGTCTGTAGAACTTAGCCAAAGTAAATGATCTTAACTAGATTTACCTTAGGAACTAAAGATTGTACAAGAAAGATTGTGAAGTAAACCAAATAACAAAATACCAAAAAAAAAATGTATTAGTGCAATTAATATGTCTTTCTATGAACAACTGGCATCACAGCCTTTGCTCATGCATTTGCCCTTGTCACGTTTGACCAATTAAATGCATTTATAGGTTACACCTAGAACATTTTGATGTGTTGCTAGCTCGATCAGACTGAGTGACCCACTTGGTGAAAGAAAAGTCGTTTGAACTAGCACCGAAATTGAACATTGGAAATGGATTGTGTGAAGATGAAAAAACTTCTAGACTGAACTTTGAGTAAAATATCCTGCAGATTTCTGTAAAAAACTGCAAGTCTCCAGACTCACTGTCAGAAAAAAGGTATGAAACTGTCACTTGGGCTTGACTCCTCACACCCTACCTTGCATTCAGCCTTTTTATTTTATTGTTTTGTTTTAAACCATTAGGTTATTAAAGTTACAAATATTTATTTTTCACCCTGGACCACTATTGTACCTTTACATTGTCTGTACCATCAAAAAAGGAATAAAAATGTACCTTCACAGTTCCTTTTTGTCTCATAGTACATGCATGAAGCCTGTAAAGAGTGGACACTGAATACCAAATAATTAGATGTGATATTTAGTTGCTGAAAATAATAACTTGTATTTGGCCGTTTTGACTGGATAGTGCATAAAAGAATAGCCTCTAACTTTCACTGCACTGTGCACTTTCAGTCATTTCCCAGCAGGGCGTCAATGCACATAGCAGAACACATCCACAATGCTTTGTTTACACCTCAGCCATTTGTGGTTCAGTCTGAACCATTGAAATATGGGTGCAGTTTACATGACCAAAATTTTATTACCCACTTTTACGACCTAGTAATAGCTCAGCCAGTTTGAAATCCCTGTAGGTACTGAATAATAAGCCTCACTATGTAATAAACCATGAATTTTATAGGATTAAATGGAGACTATAGGACCACAGGATGGGACAGACCTTGGTCTGGAGTTCTAGCTTCTGTTTTGTCTTACATGGCTGGACCACCCCTTAATGAACAGAGACAAACAGGGAGGAGATGGGTAGGTGTTGTGACTTCTTCACAGAAAACGAAAGGTAGAGATGGAAATTAAAAGCAATTTAGACAGGAAGGAGGAGGCGCTTTAGACGTCCTCCTCCTCCCATTAGTTCCTTACTCTATTTTAAAATAAGAGTTATGTTTGAGGTGTGCTTGAGATGAGTTATTTTAGGGGTAAGCACTTTGTGGAAACTTCCCTTCCCCTGCTGATGTTGTGCTGAGAGTGGATCAGGTGCTTGGCCCCCTGCAGGTGAGCACCCATCAGCATCAGGCAGTGGAGCACTGATGCTCAGGCAGAGTAAAGCTGGAGTCCTCCTGCTCTCACCTCGCTAGCAGCCTGCTTTTGTTTACCACACATCAAAGCTCTGCGGCACTCGAACTCAGGAAGTCAGCCTGTCAAACTCAGCTGGGAACAAATGTAAAGTGTCTGCAAGCCTACGGTGACAACCGTCAAAACACTGAACAGAGTTTGCAATGTCACTAGCAAACAAAGCCATAGTTAAACACAGCTGTTAATCCAACGATTTGGAAAAAGAGATATTTGAAAAGAAATATCCATCATTCCTATTTTGCAACTTTAAGTCCAGTTGTGACCCTGAGCTATGTCCAGCACAACAAAGCATTTCTCTGCTTAATGTCACTTCACATTTAAGCTAATGAGGACTTTTGATTGGACTTTTGTGGCACTTTTTCATCATGATTGCACAGGTGTGAAAACCCACAGTGAGTAAGCAGCATTCCCACATCTGTAGCTTCATTTTTTATTTATTTTTTGTAATGAACGAAAGTTCAAATGATAAACAATGACATCTTGTCATTACACCTGGGCTCATTAACCGTACACTTGCAGGAAACGGCCTCATTAACCATCAACTTGCAGGAAATGGCCTAGAGGATACAGCTGTACATTTCACCTTTAGTAATATCATATTTTGTCACCTTTTCAAATCAATTTAAAAACCAATAGGCAGATTTTCAATTCAGCTGCTAATGTCAGTTGCTGAACTATTGAACTATTTGCCCAAACTTTTTCTTTCTGACATATCTCAGAGTGAGTGTGAAAGCCTTAAAAAAGTCTTTAAAAAGTGGCTACTTTAACTCCTTAAATGGCCAGGGCCCTCTGGCAGGGCCAAAAGTTTAATGCACACTCCTGTAACCTCAGAAAAGCTCAAACAGTTTGCATTGAAGTCCATTAGTATGTAGAAATCCTTGGATTTTAAGGGGTTCATTGAATAATGACTGAAGTAGATGTGAAAGTAGGCTAACCTAGGTCAAAGTCTCCTCAAGTAGTGAGTTCTCTATAGAACTGCTGGGGAACTTCGTAATACATCTAGTATCCCTCAGTATAGGAACTGAAGTTAGGCACTTCCCTTTTGGAGATTTAACACTTAATAAAAGTTATAGCACGGTATAAACAATAATTACTAAATGTTCTACAATGCAAAGGAACACACATTGGAGCTGATTATGCAAGTGTTAGCTTAGCAGGGTAATAGCTCAAGACATCATGGCACATGTTAGATTATGCCTTTCCTTGACTCAAACAACAGTCTTTTCTCTTCACTCACTCAGTTTTAATTCTTAAGTCTCTAAACTTGTGAATGTGTAACCTGTGTTGTGAATGTGTAACCAGCTGTGTATGCAGCTGTTTTTGTCTACACACCAGGCTGACGCCAGCCTCTAGCGCTAACAAGGATTGTGTAGTGGAGGGTAGCTAACATAACAGCACCACACATAAAAACAGGTTTCCTCAAAACTTGCATCAATTAAGCATCAGTGAGCAATAATTGATGTGTTTACTCTGCTTGTTTTTTTTTTTACAGAAGTGTTGAGAAACGTTTATATTTTAGTGGAAAATGTTAATTTTGCCCAATGATAAGTCATTGGGCACACATATTGTGAAGTCCTAAGGTTTAGAGTCTAACAAAATACAGGAATATTTAATATATAATTAATGTAAGGGGGCTTTTAAGAACTATGTAACTCATGTGGTTCACTCTGGAGTGCTGGTCAGAGGGCAGATGGGCAGAGAACTGCACTTTTAATCACAAAGGTAGTGAGCACATATTGCTGTCATCAGAACAAAAACTCGTATCTCAATTCTTTACAGTTTTTGGTTTTTGACATCCCTGGTGGACATGAATTTCACGATGAATGGACAAATAGAAATGACCCAAAATGAGTTGGAACGATGTCTGGTTCCATTGACTCCCATTAAAAGTAAAGTAGGTTTGTTCCTTCTACTGTAAAGTTACCATTTTGGAGATATAAAATAACATGAACACACAACAAATAAGGATTATACATACTTTAACAACTGTTAGTAAAAGACTCTCACAAACAGCACAATAAACGAATGAGTGACTTTTCTCCAGTGCAGTCTTTTACACAAATAATAAAATAAATAAACAGCAAAACCCTCAGACTTAAAGTATTCATTTCATTCATGCATGAATGCATACATTCAGAAATATCAATATAGCCATCACTGTGTCGATACACATATCAGCAGGAATTTATTCATGATGTACGGCTGTATCGATGTTGTGAGCACGGAGCTATTTATGATACAGTTATTTGAATATTTGCTTTTTGCTGTTTTCCATCTCACCAGGCTTCCGGAGTGGCACGTGGCAAAAAGTGAGCCTGAATTCCGTGCATGCTGCTGCTCTTTGCTGCGTGTGCCTATTATAGGAGCCATTTAACATAGGAGGGAGTGGATGCATCACCTTGTACTTGCTGATTTTTAGGGATGTACTGGAAGAAAAGGATCAGCAGCTTTCCTAAATGAATAGACCTTTCATGATTTGACACTACTGTGGCTATCTTGTTCATTTTCTCCTGTAGCTCTATATCTACCATACACTTATTGTCTGTATTTATGTTTTATTTGGCTTTAATTTTTATATACTCTACCACCCACCTAGCAATAGCTATCCCACCCCTTGTACCTGCAGTCAGGGATGCAAGAAGTGGAGGTGCTGAGGGTGCTGCAGCACCCCCTGATTTCAGGATTGCAAGTGTTCAAAATGTGGATAATGTTCTGAACTCTTTGATTCATGTTTGCTTGTAATGTTTAAGGGAACACTATATTTTCATTACAGTGAGATGAAAACTGCTGGCCATTTCGGTGCATGCTGCTCCAATGCACGCAGTTCGATTTGCAAAGAGGGAAAGTCTATGAGTTATAGGCCAATTCTGAAACCCAAATCAACCTAATGTTGCTTTTTAAACATTAAAAAAGTATCCAACATAATAATATTTTATCAGCTGCTGTATCTCCCATCCTGTGCGCACTCCTGTGTTAAATATCACAATTTGTGACTGTGACACAACTGGTTACTGCACCATATATCAATCATTTGATTGGTCGCCACTCACATGCCTCTTAGCATAAGGTTCATCCAGAGCAAGAGAGAAGTGGTGTGATGTGTCAGTTAGATGTATACATAACTTCATCTCATTATAGCACTTCATGACACGTTTGGCTTGACGTACAGTATATATGCAAAAAAAAGGGCAAATCATTTTGCATGATCTCTTAGGTTATGTCACATATATACTGTTTAAAATGTCAGCACCTCCAACCTATAACATGTCTTTTGGGTACCCCTCTCAGGATTTAGGATCTCAGGATCTGACCCCTCACCTATGTAACTCCTGCAATTCCTTTGCATCCCACTAGGGGGACGTGCCCCACAGGGTCACCAACCCTGCTCCTGGAGATCTACCTTCCTGCAGACTTTAGCTCCAGCCCTAATCCACCCCACCTGATCTGTATGATTACTGCCTTCAGAAGTCTTTGATTAGCTGAATGAGGTGTGTTTCCACAAGTTTTACCCCTTTGTTTTCGAGTGTCACCTTGCCCCTGGAACTGAGTTCAAATAGGCAGTGGTTGAAATCTTCCCCTATGAAGTAGAACAACCCTCAAATAAAAAAGAACACTACTACATTAACAAGCTACTAGTGCTGCTCTGAAGGCGACCCTGCCAGTCTGTAGTGATAGTAGAGGAGGGTAAAATTTAGTCACCTCACTACTGGGTTTTAGATCTATTTAGGGCATCATAAGCATTCAAAGAGGGGGGGACACGACAGTATATATTATTGCCCACCCCTAATTTTTTGGGGAAATGAAACTGAAGTCAGCTATTCACCAGCTTCTCGTTCTAAATTTTCCCGTAGAGGGAAATTTAGCTGGTTAGCTACCGATACATCAGCATACTATTAGCAGTTTTTTATGCTTGTTATGAAGAAAAGGACCATAATACATTGAAACAACATTAAACTAAGAGAATACAAAGATTATTGGATTTTTTTAAACAGAGAAACTATTCACATTTGTGGGTTTCTCTTGTTGCTTGTGCAGCCATCTTGCTGTTTTTCCTTAGTTCTTATATCCCATAACACTCTATTTGGAACGGGACTCTGGAAAACCTGTAACACTAACACTTCCATCTCAACAAAAATTGGGACACCCTACCCCTAGGCCCCTAAAACAAAGAGGTAAGGCTTACTGGTCACTGGTCTAGAAATGAAAGCAATAGATTTGACTTTAACATGGCAGTGGATGGAAACTAGCCAGGCACTTACTAACTCTCAAATCAAGAAGAGAGAGCCAGTGAGGTGAACTGAATGAGAGTGAGGACGAAGGTGCTTCATCCTGGGCTTCATGCCAGTACAGCATTCTGCCACTTGAACCCGTACACACACAACCAGCTGCCCAGCATCTCTCTTGCATACACTCTCGTCAAGCCTGCCACATGTGGGGAGAGAAGATGTTCTCATTAAGGGACAATGGCTGGAGAGGACCGAGCACACACACACACACACACACACACACATACCATATGCATGGAAAACGAATTCATCCAATAAAGCCAGCGCCTAATAGTGTCTACAATTAGCACAAGTGTGCTCAGAAGTACATAATGGGCTTCCAATGAATCTACAGGTCAGAACATTCATTTTCTGTGAAACTCAAACAAATCACATAAATGTGACCAATTAAACGCCATTCACAGAATCAGGGAAACTGAATGGCAGTGTGTTACTACAGTGAATCAGCACTACGTTCTTAGTGGCAAACATGATTTGGCATAAATAATCAAATTTGATAAAGAAACAATAATGCAGATGGCAGAATATCTCTTCACTCAATGCTTGGCACAAGATCCATGATTAGGGTGAATTTACTAAAACAGCATGCAACTCCACAGCAAGCAAACACAACATGAGCCAGATGGTACTGACAAAAGATGGATCTTCAAATTAATATGAACATTTGACATTTGTGAACTTTTTTTTGTATAACACACTTGATTGCTTAACTGAAATGATACAAGATTTCCAAATGTGCAAATTTACTGAGGAAACTAAGAAACTAATTGAGTAACACAAGCTGTCTGAATTAAATACATTAATAACTGGCTATAATTGTAGGCTGTTGATGATTGGATGCTTGTTTGGGGTTCTAATAAGTTCCCAATTAAATTACACACAACCTTCTTACTTATTCTAACTTACCTCTTAAACTTGCATCCAGCTCATCTGCTAAAAATCTTGGTGTCGTGATGGACCCTGATCTGTCCTTCAATGCACATATAACTAATATCACTAGAACAGCCTTCCTGCAACTCCGCAGTATTGCTAAATTAAGAAATGCATTATCTCTACAGGATGCAGAAAAACGAGTTCATGCTTTTATTACTTCAAGGCTAGATTACTGTAATGCCCTGCTGTCTGGTGTAACGTGGAGTGAGGAGGCGGTGAGATACGCTGAGATAAGCGACTTTTATTATGGGCAAATCCAGGGTCAAAATGGTCCAGGTTCAAACAGCCGATACGGAGAGCAGGAGGGACAGACATGACAAAAATAACACAAAACCTCAAACAAGAAGCAAAGACCATGAGAATACAATACAATACAGCCAACACTTCAAACATGATCAAACATATCCAACAAATCAAACAAAGTCCAGCAACCAGACAGGGGAAAACACAGGGCTTAAATACATGAGGGTAAACGAGGGACAGGTGGAAACACAGGTGGAGACAATCAGGGGTGGAGTCACGAAACAAGAGGGCAGGACTGAAAACCAAAACAAAGCACATGGACTATCAAAAGGTAAACAACAAGCACATGGGGGAGTGGGAGGAGCCAAGCGTGATATCTGGCTGTCCCAGCAAAAGCCTCAACAAGCTTCAGCTAGTTCAGAATGCTGCAGCCAGAGTCCTCACAAGAACCAGAAAATTTGACCATGTTAGCCTTCTCGTACAAAACCCCCAGCTCTGGAATGATCTTCCTGTTAATGTTCAGGACTCAGACACAGCCTCAGTCTTTAAGTCTAGGCTACAAACTTACTTGTATAGTCAAGCCTTCAGTGATTAGTCTTCCTTGTCAGATCTAGACCTGCTGGAGTCTCTGCTGCTCTGTTATACTGTGATCTGTGGTCAGCCACTCCTTAAAGAACTGACTCTGCGTTTTCTTCTTTTCTTTGCCGAGTTGAACAGCTGCCCACCCTGTGCGTCTGATGCCCTGATCGGGTGCCACTGCTCACCAGCCATCGGCTTGACCGCTGCTGTTGCTGCTGCTGCTGCATAATCATACACTAATCAAATTAGCCACTGCTTTCTTTTCTTTTTTTCCCCCACTTTCTTCTATAATACTTCATAGTAACAATGTTGGCTATCTGGTGTTGACCAGAGGAGGATGGGTTCCCCTTCTGAGTTTTGGTTCCACTCAAGATTTCTTCCTCTTTTGGGGAGTTTTTCCTTGCCACTGTTGCCACTGGCGACGCTCATGGGGGCTTGGACCCAGATTTTTCTTTCTTTTTTTCTGTAATACTGATTTTTCTGTAAAGCTGCTTTGTAACAACACCTGTTGTAAAAAGCACTATATAAATAAACTTTGCTTGCTTGCTTGCATTCAGGATCCAGGGGTCTGTCTCACTACAATATTTCTTGCTTAACCAGCTTTTTCATTATTATTATTATTATTATTATTATTATTATTACTATTATTATTATTATTATTCTGCTTTTACATCTTTAGGTAGTTTTATTGTTTTATTTTTCTTTTTCCTTCTTTTGTGGCTCTACCTTATGTTTCATGTGTTTGGCAATTTCATGTGCATGAGGGTTAATCACAGCTTGAGTGTCAAAACTCGGATTAACAGAGAAAGTTGTTAAATGCTGTCCTGAAAGAATTCACTGTGATTAACCAGTTCCTTTGTCCCCTTCACTTAATCCTTTTAGACAACATAGTGGTTTCAGTAATATCCCAGAAATGGTTATGGGTCCCCGGTGGTTGTGCGGACCATAAGCGGCTGCTTAATAATACACTACTAATATAGCAGCAAACAAATATTTTCTATTTAAATATATTGTGAACTATTGGTTTGTTCATGTTAGTCCCACCCTGGGAAAACACTGACCTTCCCCATGCTTTGTTTTGCCATCTCCAGACAAAGTGACCACCCACAATCACCCACCACACCCACATTGTGCAGCAGGAAACGTTCAGGTGAAACACAGTTTCAAAATATTCCACAAAATATTGCTTGAAGTTATTGAGGCTTTTAAATACTCTTCCACCAAATTTTCCTCAAGGTTGACAAAGCTGAAGTTACCTATCTATTTGTATTTTTCCCATTCCACCTCAAATTGTGCAGCAGTTCCATCTTATAGCTGAGTTGCCTAAATGTAACTACCAATCTATTTATGGTGGAATGGAAAAATGCAAGCAAGAAGCCGGTGAGTAAGTAGCTGACTTCAGCTTCATTAAAAGAGATGGATAGCATGAAAAGGGATGAGGTGGTCTGCTTCTGCTTGACAGGTGGGCAACATTAACTTATTTTTGCTGCTTCACAGGCATAGTAGGTCAGCATTGTTTTGTTCCATTTGCTAATGTTTGTAACATTAACTGGATAGTTTTGTGCAGCAATGGAAGTGACAATGTGCTAACCCACAACCTAGCTAATGTTAGTTACATTACTGGCTGTGCGGTTGTTTGTCTAATCTTGTAGCTTGGTATTTGTCCATACAAATCAAGTTTGCTAGCCCAATGTCGTTCACCTTGGCCTCCATGATTTTGGAGGGTGAGCTTCTAAAGGAGCACTGAAGAGAGGGGTAAGTTTGTTTTGGCTATATTTCAAACATCGACTTTGGCTGTCAAGAATGTTATAGTTTTTTTTTAAGACACTTATGCTTTTGTTGCAATAACATAATATAATTGGTTCATTTTCAATATGAGCAGAATTTTTGCATTTTTCACTCCTGTTAAATGTAAGATTTACAAATATCATGATCTTCTCTCACTGCCTTCCGCCCGATGACTTCTGGGATAGGCTCCAGCACCCCCCCACGACCCTGATGGAGAAGCAGCTTAGAAAATGGATGATCTTTGTTTTCTCCCTTTTTTAATGGCTAAAATTGTACAAGTTAAACAAACAAAAGTAATAAAGAAGAATGAAATTACATTAAATAAATAAAAACAATGCTTATTAGTTCTTAGATACTTGACCAATTCTGTACATTGAATCCCAACACTTCTTGCTGGTTGCTGTCTTCAGTTGCCTTAGGGCAAGTCCATATCATGTGCCCCCAAATCCCAAACAGTATTAAACTCCTGCCCCAGACACCCTATTAGGCAAGTAAATTTATTGGTGCTTTGGAGAAAAGGTGTAAAAATGCACAAATACTTGGACCAAAGCAATCTTGTTAATATATCAGTGTCTAATATGTGCAGTATTATACATAAAAATGATCAATAATTTATCAATTAATTTTATTATACAAGCTTCTCTAAGAGCTTCTGTCCTCAGAAGGCCTGCACTAATTGGAGCTCTTTGCAGTGTCAGAGTCATCTGTTAGTGGGTGTGTCTGCTGGGAGCAGCTTTTCTGAGTGATTTCTTCCCCTGTCAACAGACACTGCTGGAGAGCTGGATTTTAATTACAACACAAGAGACAAACAAAGCAAAAGCAAAATAATGAGAGAAAACAGACCACAGAGTCTTATACAAAAGCAGTGCATACTTTTTTTGGATGGTTATGTATCTCTGTTTATTTCACTTTCTCTCATAGTATAAAAAGAATGGTAATACTTTCCATGAACGTCACATTTGTAAGCATCTATAAACACATTCATAACATGCTATAATGCATTCATAAGGCATTATAAACATGGTTATAAATATAAAAATACATTACACATTATAGCCATGCTTATTATGCATTATGAATTGTTAAGAGAATGCATTATAGATACTGTTCATAACAAATTAAAGGTCATAAGTTTGTCCACTCCAAGTAAGGTGAAGCATACTGTACTAAAGCCTCCTGAAATGTACATTTTCCTCTGTAATTCTTACAGACTAACTGATAATGCACAGCTTTTTCCATTCTGTAGCCCTGAACTGCAGCTGAACTGTCCAAGCTCATTACCCTGCTCCGGAGCATCTACACACACACAAACATACACACAAAGAGACCTACTCTAGAATGCTAATTTACCTCAGGACAGTGTCCGTCCTCTGGAGAAATATGCATCATGATCAAAGGGGTCACGCTGGACCTGATGGCCGATGTTCAATTTAACCTCCTCGCTCGTCCTACCACACTCTTTCTAATCTCTTCTCTCTTTACTTTAAAGTGGCCAGTTGTTTTGTACTTCATAGTTAAAATGATTCATTATAGAGAGATCAAAGTACAACACGGCGGTAATTTAATCCAGGCTGCTCATTTCTGATTGGAAATTGAGAGTCAACTTCCAGTGACATCCTGGCAATAAGTTACATGCAAAATAACATTATACACACACACACACACACACACACATATATATATATATATATATATATATATATATATATATATATATATATATATTTATATTGTACTGTCCAGAGCTGCCACGATTACTTTTGAATGCGAAATTAAGTTAACTGTACCATAATCTGTACCATAATCCATTGAAACTATATTTTCTAAGTTGTACTTACTCCACGCACCCCATTTCATCTCCAGGCTTTTTATTGTATTGCTCTGTTTTAAAATATTAGGTACTACACAACTGGGCCATGACTATTTGAATAACTATTTTGAAATTGAAATGTAGACCAGGCAACATACCCTTAGAGTTTAAATATTTAACCATTAGTTTCAGTACATTAGATACTTATTAATACAATACATTATAACAATTAAACATTTATCTTGAAGTTTGTGTAAATGTCATTTTTTCATTTTTCAATTTCAGGCGTTCTATCCATTAATATAACCTTTGAGGTAATCTAGCTTTGGTTGCAGTTTGCAATCAATTTTCCCATTCAATGATTTTTTGCATTGTTAGCAAGATAACAGGATTGATTTTTGCAAGCTTGCCAGCTCTGTTTTTGCAAAATGCTGAATCGCTCATTTTTTTTCCCCAGTTTCCAGCTTTGAAAACATAGTGACTAGCTACAAATCCAGTTCCTATTTGTCTAAAACTACAAAGTATATATATATATATATATATATATATATATATATATATATATATATGACCTTTAGAGTGATTTGACCTAAAATTAGATGTTATAAATCAGAAAGTGTTTTAAAGATAAATAATAAAGTAATTATTTTATAATAAAAAAATATATTAGAATAAAACTAATAAACTTTTATTCATTGATTGATTTTAACAATGGTTAAATGAGAGTAAAGGGTTACTCCTGAATGGTTATACTGTAAAAGCTCAAGTCTTACCGTTTTACCTGTGTTGCATTTCTTCAGTGTTTCAGCCTGAAATTCCAGGTAAGTTAGACGTGTAAGAGTTCACACCTCATAATCAGACTGAATAATATTAATAATGACTATTTGCATGCAGGTGCTCCTCATGGTTCCCTCCTCAGCTCTACAAAGTGATCAAACATATTCACAGCACTGTGAAGAAAGAAAGATTTCAACAGGCCACAGTACTTGGTACCAAGTGATATTTGCTAGATTAATTGAATGCAAGTGTGATGAATTAAAGAACACTCCAGTGGATTATAATTGGTAATTCGTTTAACCATCCAGGCATAAAATCCATTTTTTTCTACTCTTGATGGAAAGCTATTCACGTTCAATTTGAGCAGTTTTCAAAAGAAGGTGCCTGCTGTTGTCACACTAAATTACCAGAAAGTGCTCTTACTGAACAAGCCCAAAAAATACATTTTTATTTTCAAATAAATAAATCCCAAAGTGTACCGCAACCTGTTGCTTTCACTTTATTGGAGATTGGATATTCGCAGCCCAGAATATTCTTCAAAACAAATAAGATACAGAATGCATGTGGCTTGTGGTAATAGTGCATTCAGATCTTCCTTGCAAAAGCATACATTTCTGAGCTTAAGACGAAGTAACAAAGTCATAGATACAGGTGAAAACATCAGGCATATCAAATCAGTGCACCAGCCAGTGCATTCTCAGACCCTATGTTAATGCAGTAAACCAGTGGTCACAAATCCTCTTCCTGCAGATCTACCTTCCTGCCAGGTCCAACCTGCATCTAAAATGCTGCTAATGCATCTAAACCAGCCTATCATGGGCCTAATTTGCTGAAGCAGCTGGAGCTATAGAATCTATAGAATCCTCAACGAACCATCATTTTAAGTGTGTAGAGCTGCCACTGTTTTCCTTTATAACAATTGACTGAAACTATGAGCTCATTTTGCTAAAGTCATTGATGTATCTAGAACTTCTACACTCTTAAAAAAGATGGTTCTTCAAGGGTTTTATAGTAAAGAAAATGGTTCACTGTAGAACCATGACTACCAATAGAGTCTGGCTGCAGACCTGCATTAATCCATTTTTCATCCATAACATGGCTAAAGAGTTACATTTAATGCACCTCAAAAAAAAAATCAGAGAACCCATTAAAAGTGGTTGGTTCCTGGTCATTTTCAGTAGTTGCTAAAGGTATTCTTTGTTTTCCTGATGGGTTGATATCACAGTGTAAAGAATTCTGATCAGGTAGTTTGGGACTGATTTCACGTACATTTGATCGTTTCATAATGTTCTCTAATGGCAACCATCCAGCCAATTCCTGTTAGGAATCAAACCATCAACCAAACCATCAGGTTTTATTCCTAATGGCTCTACAAATGCAGTTACGTTGGACAACATACTGTTTTGGTGCCCACAATGCTCTCTACGTTGTCACAATGTTGAACTGTAATTCCTCAGTTATGACAATGTTGTCTGACAACTTTCTAGGAGGTTTCGACATTGACGAGAGAGTAAAAGTAATTGGTACTATGTTGACTGTATGTTCTCACAACCTTCTCACAACTTCTATTTTAATCAATATTACAGTTTTTGATAACCAGTTCTAATCATCTCCATAAACCTGACATTCATGTCGTATCATCATGGTAGGATTTAATTTGAAAGTTTCCATATTTAATTACCTTATTATCAGTATAGCAACATTGATATACATTCAGTGTAACTCTTGTTGCCCGGCAGTATGTGCTTCATTGTTTTTCCTCATAAAAGTGTTAAAAAATGCACGTCAGGCTGAGAGTGCATGTCTGCAGCCAGACCTTTTTGAAAAGGGTTCTGTGTAGCACCAGAAAAGGTTTTTCTATGATTACGATATAAAGCTTGTTATAATAGAAGAACCTTTCTATATAGAACCATTAACAAGATATTCTCCATCAATCTGAAGAAGCAAAGACATCTTTGAGTGTTCATGGTTCTATATAGAACCATTGTCTTTAGTTTAGCACCTCTGAAGAGCCATCTTTTTCAATAGTGTAGATGATGTAGAGTCTAGTCTGGTGGTATCTGCCTAGATACCACAGAGGAAAAAATCCTGATTGGACAGTGTGGCATGCGCCAGCACCCTGGGCCCCAACAATTACGACCACGAGACCTGGCAGGAAGGCGGGGCCCAAACACCCAGTGACAACCTCAGCGAGGACAGCACGGAGAGAGCCGTGAGTGTGAAGGGGCGGAGATCAAAGCCTGAGCTCCCCTGATGGACGCGAGTCATAGGAGTGACGGTGGAACGAGGAGGACGAGGACGCTGGTGCCAACCATGAGACGCACCAGATGGAGGAGTGAGTCCTGAGCTCCACTGCCCAGGCCCCACCACCTGTTACGCAGCGAGGCTGCTTCACTACAACTCACGTTTGACCCAGGCGGCTGAGCTGCCAGCGGCGAGCTCTTGATCCCTCTCAGCTCTGGTGCTGAGTGCCTTTTAAAGAGAGCTGAGAGGGAACAGAGAGAGAGGGATGACCAGCAGCACCAAGAGAGGACTGAAGAGCTGAAAAGCTTGAATAAGAGACTGAAAAGTCTAGCTAGCTAGCTGAAGCCACTGAAAAGTGTCCAGGATCCCGTTGGTTTTGTTTGGTTTGTGTTTATGGTTTACGAAGTAAAGATATGGCTGCTGCAAACCTGAATCCTGCCTCCAGCGTCCTCCTTGAGCCCTGGGTAGCACATGAGGTGCTAGAGACAGTTTTCCTTTTGGCATTCCAGGATTTTCCAAAACTTTACTATGAAATAACACTATTACTACAAAATTTGGCAGAAATCATTAGGCCTTTTCAAAGGTCTAGAAGGCCCTGAGGGTTCACCGCAGACATCCCACTCAGCCAGTATCCACCTGTGCACATCCGCAGTGTGCTATGTTTTGTGCTCAGCAAATCCTGAAGCTTAAATATTTCAAATATTCCAAGTTTTAGTTGGATTTGGCAAAACAACTGCAATGAATTTTGTTCTTTCATCCCCACGAAGGCAGATCTCCATCGACTTCTCCTGCTTTCTCACTTTATCTCAACTATGTTTCCAATATGGTAAATCAATTCTACTGTTACTAAACACTGTGCTGTGTTCAATATTTGTGGTGCTGTTATTCATCACTAGTGCAGCACAACACTTCAGATATGCTGCCATATTATTATATTATATCTGTCAGTCTGTCATTCCTGCTGCCTCTCACTGTAGTTCCCTTCTGCCAGCCTATTCTGATAAGATAGCTCATTGGTTGACAGTGGGGAAAGGTAGTGACATACTCAGCTGTGTCTTGAATGCTTCTTCCATTCAGTGCAGCCAAGCTTGCATTAAAATATTAATTGAGCATTATGATTAATATGCTGTAATGCTGCAAGATCAGAAGTTAACTTACTGCATTAGTAGTTGTTGTTAATTGAATTTTCGAGTTGTAATTCCTCATGTTTTCAGCAGGAGCTGTCCTCTAGCTCTGCCTGTAGCACAGAATGTGGATGAGGCTCTAGTAACTGGCAGTGTAATTTAGTGCATGAGTGATCTTCACCACAGCACTTTTGATAGGAATATTTCAAAGCGTAGCCTGCGTCTCTGTGTCTCGCAGGCTGCCCGCTCTTATCCAGCAGAATTACACAGGTCAGGACCGAACAAGAGCAGGCTGGAAAACACGATACAGGACCTACTCTCTTTTTAAAGTTAATGTACAAACAAAAAAAGGGCCAGTGAAAGTTTTTTTTTCTTTTTTTTTTCTGTTCAGTTTAAAAATAAATATTTTTTGGCAAATCATGCACTGGAACATCAGGACAAGTCAATAGTTTGAACATTCATTCAACAATGTTCTTTCACAACATACAACCTTTGGGAATCCTTTTGGTGTCTGCCAAACCTTACTTTTAGCTTAGGCACTTAGCTAATACAAGCAAGCAAGTATTGGTAGAATTTTTTCCTCAGTCGTTCGACAAAATTGTCAAGAAAACAGTAATTTTCTTAATCTTTTTCGAGCACAAAATTGGCCCAAGAGAAAAGAGTTTTCTATCCTTTCAGCCAGAGAAAAGCAGCCAAACTGAGGTTAGGTAGGAAAAGTTTTGTCTAATGTTACAAGATCAAGCTTGTTTCAATAGAAAACCCCTTATGGTCCTAAATAGAACCCTTTCAAAAAGATTCTATATAGAACCATTAACTTTTTTTCCCCATCAATCTGGAGAACGCTTTCAGGATGCAAAGATTCCTTTAAACATGCAAAGGGATCTTTGAGTGTTAAAGGTTCTACCTAGAACTATTTTTCTATAGAACCCTTAAATAACCACCTTTTTCAAGAGTGTAGATGACATAGGGCAGGGGTGCACAATTCCAGTCCAGCACAATTTGGTGAGTTATCTCTTTCAAACCAGCTGAATACATTTATCTGTCAATTGCCAGACTAAGTGGGTGTGGGAAACTCCAAACTGTGCTGGACACCGGCCTTCCAGGACCAGAGCTGTGCACCTCTGACATAGAGTGATGTTTTTTTCTCATGAAATTGGTCCCACTCAATGTAAATCAAAACATGTTTGGTTGATTCCACTGTTGTTTCTGAATTATTTTGATAGTTAATTGAAAGTGTAATCTAATCAATGACAGAGCTAGTGTGGTGTTTTCTACCTAGATACCATAGAGAAAAAATATCCTGATTGGACAGTTCCAAGATTCTCCAACCAAATCTTTACTATGAAATAAGAGCAGTACTACAAAATCTGGTAGGAATCCTGACTGTTAGCATAGCCACTGAGCTAATAAATACAACCAAGCAAGTATTAGTGCAACTCTTTCATAAGTTGTTAAACAAAATTGTCACGAAAAATAGTCATTTTATCTTTACTCAGCACAAAATGATCCAAGAGAAGAGTTTTCTACACTTTCAGCCAAAAAAAAGCAGCCAAACTGAGGTTAGGTATCTACATAGCCAGGTAGCTACCTGGCTTACCATAACTTCTGTCATATAAGTGATCAATTTTATCCATTGCAATGATGATTTAAAGGAAGCTTCCTTGACTGAATGGCTGAATAATACAGGGTGGTTCAAACAAATTCATCTAATTTCAAAGCGCCATATTTTTCCAACCCTGAGGCACCTAGGAACCAATCACATACCAATTGTAAGAGAGTGTCGTAGAGTTTATGACTGTCGCCAGAAGATAGTTCCCTTTGGTCTGCGAGGAGATGGCGACCCCTGAGCAGAAATCATTTTGCGTTCTCCACTTCAATAAGAGTGAATCCGTTATAGCTGTGCAACGTGACTTCCGTCAGCAGTGAACCTCCAACAGCTCAGAGCATTTGTTGTTAATTCCACAGCGAAGAAGAAAGAGAGCTTCCAAAAATCCATTGTATAGAGACTTTGGTGAGTAGACATGCTTGCAACAGATGGTTGCATTTTTCATTTTGGCATCCTGTCCATTTAATAAGGCGAATCAAAGACCAGCCATCAAAAGGATGATGTCATCAGATGTCCATAGTTAGCCTTGGAGATTAGCTCTTGGCACTTTCTGATGCTGCGTCACTGAGACAAAACATAGACCGGAATTAGTTAGTCATTTAAGGGGAAGCAAATCGATCCAGGCTTTGTGTTTTTGGACAGACTTCGGATCAAGAAAAAGCTGAATGGAAATTAGCTAAACATAAAGAAGCTTTCAGAAGGCCACACTGGCCAGCCTGCTGCATAATCAGAGCAGATCAAGGCTTTGAAAGAAGAGAGAAGTCACAGTCCGTTCATTAAAATTCTGTCCAGGAGACACTGACCAGTGCAGAGGAGCACAGTCCTGCTGTCCTCTTGCTGAAATATAGTTCTGACTTATCATTTTTTGGTCATTGTATTGGGAAAACATTGTGATGTACAGTTTGTGACGTGTAGATTTTTGTAGTATCCTTCAAGACCTTTGACACACTGAACAAAGATAAGAACAGAAAGTATCACTTTTCATGGCAGAAAAAATGATAAAGAGTTGTTGTGCAGTAAACTGCACAAACCACAGAAAAGATGGTTGGAGAATGTTTAACATCCTATGGGGATCACATCTCATTGCCAGAAAAAGCAGAAGTTTATGGATCCAGGCCATCAAAAGACAGGATTTGGATCCTGATGGTCCACAGAAGTATCAATCAGCTATAGAGTATTTACATCTGAATTAACTGTGCAGTAATTACAACTACGTTCACATATAGACTCCCCGCAATGCTCTGCCAGGCCTTTACTGCAGCATTCTCCAGGGCCTGCTTGTTCTTGGGTGTATTATCTTTTGCCTCTTCAGCAAGGTAAATGCATGTTGAATTGCACTGAGGTCAAGTGAATTACTTGGCCCGTCATGGACATTCCACTTTGTTTTCTCAGTGTGATTCGGGTCATTGTCCATCTGCACTGTGAAGCACCATCCAATGAGTTTTGAATCCGTAACGGGGAGTGAGGAGGCGGATGCACGTGCTGAGATCAGCGAGATTTATTAAGGGCAAATCCAGGGTCATAGTCAAAACGGTCCAGGTTCACATAGCCAACACGGATTGAACGGGGGGCAGACATGACAGACAAACCAGACTAACAACGCAAACAAACAACAGTACATCCAACACAAAGACGAAGAAACACAAGGGGCAAACACAGGGCTTAAATACAACAGGGCTGACGAGGGACAGGTGGAAACAATCAGGGGTGAAGTCAGGAAACGAGGGGGCTGGACCAAAACAAACACACATGGAAGACCAAAAAAGCACATGGAGTGGGAGGGGCCAGTCATGACAGTAGCATTTGGCTGAATCTAGGCAGATGCTTCAGCCAAATGCTTCAATTTATTTCCTTTTTTTTTTTTTTGGTCAGTGGTCACATCTTAAATAAATACCAGCTCATTTGAGAGCCATACATACCATAACACTACCTCCACCATGGATGAAGGATGAGGTGGCATGCTTCAGATCATGAGCTGTTTCTTCTCTTCTCCGTAATCTCCTCTTCCCATTATTCTCAGGCATTAGACAGCACATTTGTGACTATTTCATGTAATTGTGTCCTGTGAGAGTCATTAAAACAATTCTAGAACAATTCACAGTTTCACATGAAACCACTCTAAAGGACTGTGTTTACATCTTAGAGCATGTACCTTTAACACTAGTTGTACATTAATTTTGAATGACTGTCCATAAACTCTCAACAAAGTCATCCAACCTTGTATTTAGCCTTTTCTTACTTTAATTTTTAAAGGTAAAGGCAAAGATGAAGCCATTGTAAGCCTGTAGTATTTGCTGCCATGAATCCTCCTGACCTGCAGGTCATTACCCCAATGATCTGAATCAGGCATGGAATACAACACAGGCAAACCTGAGCTAAAGCTCTGCTATGTCAGATCAGATCCCAGGTTTGTGGTGTTCTGACATTTTTTTGTGGTCTGGATTCTTACACTTAAAACAGCTGTGGAAATAAATCTCTTATACAGCTATGTCTGGTGGTCTGATTAAGATAAAGTGCCTCTGAAGCATATTTTCACTGTATGCATGAAGCCTTACCGAGGTTCATGAGGTATTTAAATTCTGAGAATTCACCCAATTACTACATCCTCAATTCTGGCCTGTAGCTGCCTACATTCCAAAACCTGATGCTTGCCTGCAAATCTAAAAATGGCCTAGACCCTTCTATCTGATGACAGTGCTCAAATCCCATACAGTATTCTAAAGCCCTGCAAGAAACAACTCTTGTAATCTCTAAGTATTCCTCTGTGCAGTGAGAGTGAATTCTCTGGAGTGATGAAGCTCCATCCAATACCTTGGCATGAGTCGGAGAATTGTTCTTGATCTAGAACTAATCATCCAACATCAGTACCTGACCTCAATAATGTTCTTGTGGCTGAATTCAATTAAGTAGTTCTGGTCCTAAAACTTATGCCCACTCTAGTCAACTGAATTGTGTATTAATGAGCCACATCATTGAAACCACAAGTGCACACATAGCAGGCTAAACAGGCTAAAAGATAGCAAACAGACTGAAATGCTTCTACATTAATATTCATTGTTAGGCTTTGAATTGAGGTGTTTACTGGATGGTTGACTATAGCATCAGACATCCCATCACGTATGAACATGTATACGTGTCACATATGTACATATATTTATATATGTCAGCACTTTATTCATCACTCATTGTCGGCAGGAAAGCCAATGTTATCACTATAGCAGTCCCATATACTACTGTTGAATATAAGTTGACTTGATTTAACAGAACCATAAATATTTATTAACCACTATGTATACACTACTAATAATAGTAATTATACGCTTACCACTAATAATAATAGTAATTAGCTATAGTGTTATTATTAGTAGAAGTTGTGGTTGTGATTTGTGGTGACAAAATAAATGCTAATAAAAAACTCACTGAGATGCACTTAAAAAGTGTAAATGTTATATGGTTAAAATTAATACCTGGAAAAAAAATATGGGACAGCCTCCTTTAGAAAAGACCATCTGGCCCCCAAGTAAGTATGAGTTCACTTCATAATGTGCCTAACAATATCCCTTACCTGTGAGAAAATCACAGTGAAACATGGTCTCCTGTGGCTTGTTGTTTTGTTAACATTCTTGTTTATATTTTAAAATTTAAGGTCACCAAAGTTTCTCATTTCCATTTAGGTTTTGTTTTTTTTCCAAAACTACATGGAAAAAGACTGTTTTTCATTTTGCATCTATTAACACTTGACACCCTGCACTTATGGAGCTGATAAACGTGATGCATCAGAAGTTATACGTGATGAAAGTTTAGATTAGCTTGTGTTTTGGAACATGACTGCAGGGGCTAAAAAGTGATATCCAGATAGTGGAAAGGAGACGAAGCGCAAAGAGGGATGAGGAGTCTCTGAGCCTCTTCCCGCTGTGTGAGTGAGGCAGTTGGGGGAATTGAAGCGCAGATTGTTTTGGAAAGACTCCTCACCTGGGCTGCTGCAGGGACACCATTGAGCACATCCTGAAGCCCCCAAAACAGTCCAACCCTGACCTCATTTCTGAAAGCTGGGAGATGAAGAGTCCTGCTGTGAGCTTAAAACGTAAATGACCTACACTCACCTGGAGCCTGGAACCCTACTGAGTCTCAGAGAAATCTAAAGCTTTTTTCCAGGTTCTGTTTGCTTCCTGATGTTTATTTGTGTAAATGAATCTGCCATTGTGCTGCACACCTAACTGCTATAAAAGTGCTCGCAAAATTCTGCAACGGTAAATTGGAACAATAAAAGAATCAATAAGCACATAAAACTGCCACTACTTTGCTGGACTTTCCTGAACTTTCCTGGACAACTTTTGAGCTAAGGCCTGTGGCAGCTTGAATGTTTGGCAGAATTATTTTTTTTAAGTGTTAGTGAACAGGAGAAAACAATGCTCCCCTTGTGGTGCTGGAAGGTGTTCTATTTAGTGTTGTGTGAGTTTATCGATCTCCAAAACAGGGCGTAAAGAAGCGTTGTTGTTTGTCAGCAGGCTGGTGGATCTTCCAGGGCATCATTTATTTAAGCCTTAGTCACCTCTGCTCAAGGGGCAGTTGTTTTATGGCCAAGATTCAGATGTTTTGTGATTATGGCCGGAGCTTGTTCCCATTTCACAACTGAACAACTCAGTCTATACTCCTGCTGTGGGAGAAACCGACAGAGACAGGAAGAATATCATGCAACTCACTTCAGGCATATCCATTCTCTGTTTCCTCAAGCCATTAAAATAAAAACATATGGATAACAAAACACAAGAATGTTGACCAGGATCTTGTAGGCTCTTTTGCAAAAAAATGCCCCCCATGTGGCATGTGCCAGGCCCGACAATGACAGCCGCGAGAGCCGGCGGGAAGACAGGGTCCAAACACCCAGCAGCAATGAACCTCGGCAAGGACAGCAGTGAGAGAGCCACTAGTGTGGAAGGGGAGGAGTGCAAAGCCAGAGCTCCCCTGACGGACACGAGTCATGAGAGTGATGGCGGGAGGAGGAGGATGAGGACGCTGGTGCCAAGAGGTGGTCAGACACATGCCACACACCAAAACTGCTTACCATATGAAAATCAATTTCAATTTCATTCTAAATGCAAGTTACTTGTTTACTCAATTAACAAGTTTATGCTTTCAAGATATGTCATTCTTTCAGATTTCCTAAAGATCGTTCAGGGCCCACTTATGCCATGGACCCCTGTCCATCCTTTCCCAGTAGTAACACCAGCAAAACATCCTTGAGCAACTGGTAGATTAGCCTTCTTTCTGACTGAACTTTTTACATGGAATTATTAATGCCTATACCTTCCAATCCAAAGTATTACTCAGATGGGATTAGTCTTATGGGAAGGATAAAGAAATTATTACTAGTGTTTCTCAGGGATTTTATCCCTCTCCAAATCCACCATGTCAGAAATCACTATGAACTGGGCACTCTCACACCAGCAGCTTTTACCTACTATCAAAGAAACCGTAAAAATAGCACCCGCTAATATTACTGCTGGTTAGTATTAGGGATGTAAATCACAAGTTTCATCACAATGCAATTCTACCTTGATTAGACAGATTGAGTTATTCTGTTCAGTAGCAGTTATTTAGCCTTTTGTTGTGAGGACTTTTATTTTGGCCTGCAGGGCTACGTGCTGATGTAAGCAGTGGCAGTCAGTGTGTTAGCTTGAGCTCTGTTTTTTATGAGTTATTCAGTAAAACTTATTTATGCACCAAATTTATGCTTTATAGAAACCACCCACACCACCTTTTCAGAAGAGCTGACCCGAGTTTGTGGTATTATGTGAGATCTTAATTCACACTTACATTCTTTGCAAGCAGCAAAGGTCTTGTCTGTCTGTCTGTCTGTCTGTCTGTCTGTCTGTTTGTCTGGTTTTTTTCTTTATATATAAAACCTAAATGTTTCCACAGCCTTGATTTGTTATTAACAAGGGAGTGTAAAATTTTGTGCAATGCATAAACTCTGCGGCTCTTCAATTTAGTAAAACTAATCCTGTTTAATTAATACTTAAAAGATTAAAGCTAGGAAATTAAACTTAATCTGACATTGTCAGTGGTCCTCATATAAACGCATCCAGTCTGTGTTTTGTTTCCTTCACCTGAGTACATAGTTCTGAGGCCTAAACTCTACAAGAAGGCATACAGTACTATGCAAAAGTCAAAGACCACCTTTGTTTTTTATTTCCAGTTAAAAATGGCCATTAAATACAAGTTCCCACTTTTTCAGCATCAGAACAAAGCCAAAAACGATTTCACAGGAAATTACACAGAAGCCTCAACAACTAAATATGTCGATTTCTTCCGTTTTTATTGTGTCTACTCTTTACCTTTATTACAGCTCCTATACCACTGTACACCTTCAAAGTTCAGTCCTAGAAGTTGGATTTGCATTTTCTGCTTTTCTCAATTCAAGAAATCCCAAACACATTCACTGATGTTTAGGTCTGGAACTCTGGGGTGGTCAGTCCATTGTTCTGAGAACAACAGCAGCTTCTATGCTTAATTTACAAATGCTCTTCTGTTTAGTTTATGTTTCTTTTCTCAGTTAGAGCTTGACAGTTACACTTCCTTTCAGAGTCATAAATGAAATCTTAAAGCGCTGTTTATCTGATGGAGATGATTTTGGTGGCCTACCAGGTCCTGCATGGCTGTTAGGAGTTCCATATTTCTATAGCGTTTAATACGTTTTTGAAACTCCATTTTTGAAAATCCTTATTTTTCCTTTATTTTTCTCTGACTTTCTCTTTCATTGGGAAATGATTATTTCCAATTTTTTTAGTCTAATTTCACCAAAACATCTCCTAAAAAATGTATACCTTTTGACTGTTTTGACTGGAAATGACCAGTTCTTGTTGCAGTCTTGATTTTGCTGCTACAATGATGGGGACTAAAATAGTACAAATCTAACTTACAGTAAGTTCTGTGGCACCTTGTAAAACAATGTATTTTCTTTCTTAGTTACTTTTGTGTACCATCCACTGAAACGGTCCTTCAGGAGCCATTGAGGTTCACATAAGGGTGTGCTCCAAAGAGCAGTTTTAGGGTGCCTTTATTTCTGAAATAAGATGTTCTTTCACTAGTTTTGCTTTGATTTTAGGAAAAAATACACATGGCATTTATTTATTTATTTTTTAGACACCTGGCCGTATCAAGTCCCGGCTGCATCAAGTCATGGATAGGTAAAAAACTCATGTAAATAAATATATTCAGCCTACTTTGAAATAAACAAAAATGAGAATGGCTCCAGAGGGTTCAATTCAGTTGAAACGAAGCGGAGGTGGGCAGTTATACTTAACTGTCAGAAAAACGGGATGCAGTGAATGATAATGGAAGGTGGAAGGGAACGGGAAGGCAACATAGTGGCCCGTTTCCTTCCATTCATTTTTCTGCAGTGGCACATTCAATACCTGCTGGGAATTAGCTTGTCGATAACAAGCCATTACAGTCAGCCCAGTGGGACTGCACCTAGCATTCAATTGTCTCTGTGACCATTTATTCGAAAATCGCCTCCCTCACCTCCACTGAGAAAGAGAGGGAGAGAAAGGAAGTAAGTGAATATGGATGGGAAGAGGTTGTAAAGAGAACAACAAGTAAGCCCAAATGGAAATCTGCCTCAGTCGTTTCACAGCTTTCAGTTTTCAAGTGTGAAAATGCTAGTCACAGCTGTGTGTATGCTAAGCTTACCCAAACTGAGCAGTTTTTCTTTCTGGCTGTATGTCAGCACACATATGCTTGTTATTTTAGGACACAGGAAGATTCTACAGCTATAAAAGGCCTGTCTATCTATCTATCTACCCATCCATCATGTTTTGTGACACCGCATAGCTGCTTGTTTTCTTTTTTTCTCTTTTACCCGATTGCCTCCCCAAATTAACCGTCTCCAATTCCACCCATTACATTTACATTTATGGCATTTGGCTGATGCTCTTGTCTAGAGCAACTTACAATTTGATTATTTTACACATGTAGGCGAAGGTGGCGTTAGGAGTCTTGCCCAAGGACTCTTATTGGTGCAGTGTAGGGTGCTGATCCAGGCAGGGGATTGAACCATAGTCTACAGCGTAGAAGACAGAGGTGTTACCCACTACACTACACCCACTAGTTAGGACTCCCTCAGTCACACGATACTACCAACACTAGGAGGGGGGAGGCTAACACAGGCTACTTCCAAGACCTGTGAAGCCAGCTACTGCATCTTTTCGAACTGCCGCTCACGCAATGTCATTGGAGAGGTGAACACGCTCCGAGGAAAGCACAAAATGCCAGATCTGTTGTATTAGCTAACAGACGTCTGCGCTACCTAGAATTGTGTTGAGTGATGGGGGAGAAGGGGGGCCATTCTACACACCCAGAGAGAGCGAGGCCAATTGTGCTCTCTTGTACTCCCAGCCACAGATGGCTGTAGCAATAACGGACTCACAATCTCCTGACGATAGGGCCAACGCTTAGACGGTTGCGCCACTGGGGAGCCGCTGGCTGCTTGATTTATGCTACACTGCAGCTGTGGGGCTGCCTGGATCCGTAGTGTTCAGTTACACAAGCAGCAGCTGCCTAAGCGACGCTGCATCACAGCTACGTGATGTCCTGGGCCAGCCGCTTGGATGTCACTGCACTGCAGCTATGAGGCTGCCTGGACTGGTGGTGTTCGACTGCAGGAAAATGCTCCCCCTTGTGTTCTGTGTTATGTATAGTTTATTATGTATTTTGTTACTTTCTGATTGAAAAGAGCCCTTAAGATATATAAATAAAAGTGATGATGTTTTGCAATGGCCTGAGAGGCAGTTACCAGACTGTGAAAAAGTATTAGTCTCCTCCAGATTTCTTCTACTTTTGCAAATTGATCAGAGTAAATTGGTTCAAAATTTAACGTAAGACAAAGACAACCAAATACATACTTTTCACCTGGAAAAAAATTATTTATGGTTCACAACTGGACCTTAACCACTGTTGTACCTGGGAGGGAACACTTGCACTGTTTGTACCTTGATGAATGAAAAATGCAGCTACACAACCTTCATTCTAAAAGTGTAGATGGATAGCGATCGTTAGATGAAAAAAGCTTTTATTTTATTGTTACAGTTCCAATTTGCAATATAAAAACCTTCTGCGAAGATCAAAACATTACTTTTCAGACCACAGCCGCATCACACATAAAACACTGCCATTGTTTGCGCCCCCTCAGACTGTGATATATCAAGATCAGAGCCATAAAGAAATGAAAAATATCTCTGTAGAGGAAATGTGAGGCTGCAGCACTTAGAAAGAAGCTCTGTTATGAGAAGCTCTGTTTCTGTTCATTTTAATAGTTTTTCTGCATTTTTCTTCAACATATTTATCACTGCTGTCTTTTTGATGTTATTGCTTCTGCTGCTGTGCCGCTATACATCTGCCTACATGGAAAAGTTTCACCCTCCAGCCTCCAGACGACATCTAGAATGTTCCTCAATTAACATTATGGCTACCAAACAATTCCAATTACTTTACTACTGTTGCCATTTTCTTTGTTCTGTGGAGGTTATCCTTGAACTGATGGATGAAGTGTGGTATAGAAATTGCTGTGAATGACTGAGAGGTGTGTCAATTGTTATTGTGCAGATATACTGTAGTATAGGCATAATACTGTCACTGGGGCAGTCCCCCTCTTGTCACTGGGTTGGTACCCTCACGGTACATCTCAGTACCTTTAGTCAGGAAATGTAATTGTACCATAATCAATCGAAACTATGTTTTCTAAGTTGTACTGACTCCACACACCCCGTCTCTTCCCTAGGGTTTTATTTTATTGTTCTGTTTTGAAACTTTAGGTTATGAAAAGTTACAAATATGGACTTTTCACCTGGAAAAACATATTTACCGTACATAATTGGACCTTAAAACCACTGTTGTACCTTTGAGAGATCATTTAATCATCGTTTGTACCTCAATGAACATAAAATGTACCTGCAGAGTACCTTTATTTCTAGCAATGTGCACCGGTCTAAGGTTTGTAAAGTGTATTTGCCATTTATGAGTCCTGTTTTGCAGAAGCCCAGACAGTCAGGTGGCTTCTCACCCAAGTCTACCATCAATCATGCACCTATTAACACATACCCTTATTAAGTCCTTGGGAGCCTATTTGTTAACAGCTATAACATTTTGTTCTGCAGCTCTCTGGTCCTCCAGTTATGATCCAAACCATCTGTTTGACATGAATGTGGCTTTCTGAAAATAAAGAAATGGAGGTTAATGGATTGTTTTTACCTCTTTAATTTTTCCACGATTGATGTGGGCATTAGAGATTATCCAGCATAAGCCGTAGATATCTTCGCTGACAAATACGCTTGCTTCATTGTAGATCAAGCTTAATTTTGTCTGATGGTCTATTTCGCGAGGAGAATGCAGAGTAAACGATCTACAGGATGGACTGCATGTGGGTTAACAACCTAATGAGCCAAAATAGTGCTTAGTCAGCCTTTCAGAGGGTCAGACATGCTGCAACTGCTAATACAGCCTTCAGCACATGCGGTAGGTGATCTGTTTTGTAGTTTCTCAGACAGACGTTTTTAAATGTGCACACTGTATGTTTGCTTCGTTTGACACTATGTAATAGAAGAGTATAACACATTCCTGGAGCAGAGTGTATTCAGTTACTGTTTATTGACAAAAACAGTGATGGCACAATGCGTTCTAATTCTTGGCCCACTTCACCCCAAAAACCCAAGAGACAATAATAAACTGGACCCTCGCCTATCGTGCGATTGGAAAGTGAGAATGTATTTGTGATGATTGGTTTATTTATTTATTTTTTTAATTACTGTATGTGTTAAGGCAGATGGCAATAAATGAGCTGATGGGGGAGAATGTATTAAAAGGCAGAGATGTTCACAAGCAGCTTCACGCATGTCTGAGTCGAGTCTTGTGTCTTTAGTAGAGAACTTTACTTTTAATGTTATTAGTTTCATTGTTATAGCTGCAGGCATTGCACAAGTCCTTGCTAGCGTTCAATATGGCTTCAAATAATGAGCCGTTCATTAGATAATGAGGCTTTCATTAATTAATGAGCCTTTCATTAAAGAAAAAGCTTGAATCTGAAAGACACAGCTAAAGTGCAACTCACATTAAATGCGGCGTTTAACCCTTTGGATTCTGAGGGCATATTCTCAATTTTTGTATATCTTCTTGAATTCACTTTTAAAGGTGCTTGCATATAACATGATACTCATATGCTTCATATCAGAGTGCTCTGTTATCTTCAGCAATACTTTACAAAACTGCTGGAGCAACTTCAGGGAAAGTTTTGTGATTTCTTCAGTATCTATTCAATTTCACACCGAATGTAGATGGACACACAAATCCACCACTCACACAGCGAGAGGTAGGTGACATGTTTCTCAAGCCCACTTCATAGCGTCTTAACTCTGGATGTGAGTCACATATGATCTCGTGGTGAGACGGAATTGAAAGGGCGACTCTGCAGATTCAGGAAATGTTTGAACCGTATTTCTGTGCTATATTATCACAAAGATACAGAAAGACTGATCAAAACATCAAATTTGGCACATGGGAGAGTTTGTAAATGTAAGAAGGTTTAATACAAGGCACAACAACTTGAAACTATTGCTTTCAAATATTTAATGCCACTTCAGAGACCCCAGCATTTGTAAAGATTCTGAAACCACCTCTAATAAGACCCACTTCAAGAAAATGAATATTAAACAATTTTGAGAGAGGATTTTTATTCCAATACTCAAGGTTGCGCTCCACAAAGGAGCTTATAGAGGTTATAAAAGCTGACAAGCTCTTTCTGCCGTTTTCTCCTCAGACCACTTTTCAGTACTAGAAAGAAGTAAAAGAAGATTCAGACGGCCTCCTTAAGAGCCTGCGTAATACCAGTCGGTCTGAAGAGGATGTTTTATGATGCTGTTATGGTGAGACTAGTGTGGTAAACAAGCCACTTTCAATGTCAGATTTGTGCAGGAGCCACTGGCATTATTCAAAGTGATTGTCTTTACATTTCATTTGTCAAGCGTGTGCCCCCTTTATGCCAGATGATTTCCCGTCTCTGGGTTTATTTATTTTCTGATGCAAATCTGATCTCCTCTACATTAGCATGCAAATGCCACGTTGTCTCCTAAAACATTTGCTCATCTTTACGTGCTAAGTTCTCGTGAAGACACGGCCATCATGGTTATGAGTCAACCTCAGGCAAAGCAGATCCATCACCTGGTTTTCTCAGTAGAGCGCGTTAAGAGTTTGGAGTGCCATAAAGCAAAGCGTATAATAATACATCCCCAATCAAGCAGCATATCACCATAAGCACCAAATATATGTTCAAAAGAATCAAGCATGAGGAGAGAAGTTGGGGGGACCATCTGCTTTTTATAACTGCGTTGAGTTATTGCTCACATTTATTGCTCATTTCCTCACACAAAGAACTCTGCTTCATTGTGAGGTTCCGTATGGGTTGTTCTGAGAATGCATTAGTTGCTGACATACACTGTGTCATTTTTAACATGAAAAAGCTGGGAAAAGAGGATTTACTCCTCCAATGAGCCGTAGTTATGGAAACCTATTTTTGACAAAAGATTGCTTACTGCTTCAGTTTCTGGCAGCAGTATGTCCAACTTTCAGCCTATTCTCTCAAAATACTGACTTAGGATCGCAAAATAATTTCTTGTTGTCTATGACTGACCTACTGTATCAAAAACAGTATTTCCAAATAATGAAATTCTGTAATAAAATTATAACTTAATATCCCTCATTAACATAATTTTCTCTAAATTTTCTTGTTTATGTGTTAAAGGTCCACTTATAAGGTTTGTGTGGTTTGGTAGATAGATAGATAGATAGATAGATAGATAGATAGATAGATAGATAGATAGATAGATAGATAGATAGATAGATAGATAGATAGATAGATAGATAGATAGATAGATAGATAGATAGATAGATAAAAACCTCTCTAAATCATTTAACATGATTATTTTCCAACTTCTCTCTGCATCCCCTACAATCAATCATACCGTTTTTCCTACTGTGCCTTTATTACTAATATGTAAATGAGCTTTGTTCTGACTGGCTGCCCTGTATTGTGCTTCATCTGAAAATCACTCCTGGCTAAGAGACGTCAACATGAATGGGTGGAATTCAACTGTAGGCTGTTGTTAATTTTTAAAAGGGTTCTATATAGCACCAAAAATGGTTCTTGTTACAATGCCAAGCTTGTTTCAACAGAAGAACCCTTTTTGGTGCTATACAGAACCCTTTTCCAATGGGTTTTGTATTAAACCATCAACAACACATTTTCCAAACAGATTATATTATATATCATTTACACAAACCGAAAATGCTGCTCAGGCCCAATTTATCCTCTGTAAATAACTCTGCACAATGTCAGCCAATTAAAATTATATTCTGAAATTTCAGTTGATATTTTACTCATAAATAATGTTATCAATTCTGATATTCTGATATTACAAACATTGTGTCATTGCCTATTAGTCTCATGCATTCTCAGAAGCCATGACCAGGTCATGTCACCAGTCAAACAGATTAACTCTCTGATAGCAAATACTGTAAACAAATACCGGATTCTTCAGGCCTTTACGGACAGAGTCAAGGACCAAGTCCAAATGACTAAATTGGGAATATTTTAGCTTACATCTTCATAGCAATGACTGTCATGTTGAGCACTTTAAAATCCATTTATCTTTCCAGTCACATTTCACTTTTAATAACATAAGCAAATTTGACCTGTAAAAACCCACTCATTTTTTCATTCAGTAGATCACTGACATACTGTGACAGAAACGCCCAGCCTTGTAGAGTTTAAGCTTACAGTTTTTGGATGGATTCTCATATTTTTCAAAGCCTGTCAGCTTCATGCAGATCATGCTGGGCAGATCAGCCAGTGAACAACGAGAGCTTTAAAACACTGCAAGAAAAATCTGCTTAACTGTCAGCTTGCAGCTCTAAATCCATGTCAAAAATCCAGAAAAACAACACGCCGAGCCAACCTTTGCGCTACTGCGGCATACGCCGTTTTAAAAGCTCCCTGTTTCAGCAAGCAGCAAATGGAGTGAATAAGTCAAGAGCAGTGCATCAAAAACAACCCGATAAGAAGCACAGAGGACAAAAGCGAAAAGAAAGGACAAGTAATTAAGATATGGGAATAAATGAAGGAGCCACACTGTTTAGCAAAGGTGTGATGGCGCATTAGTTGGCCTTGTCTCCTTGGACAGATGGAGCACTGTGCTTTTGTGTTCAGCCACTGCAGCTCCTCCATCTGCACAAGCAAAGGGGAAAAGGGGCTTTAAAACACTGCATAAACCTTGGGAGCCAACCAGGTTAGCATTAGTGCTTCTCTTTGGGGAAAGACAGATGTATAAATTCACAGGCATGACTCAAAATCAATTCATGATCACTGGAGATTGACATACATGACATACATGTTTTTCTGTCATTTTAAAGACGGTGTAATCTTAAAGCTTTGCAAATGCTTGAAAAATATCAAATCATATAGCTTTTCCCCAACATGTCAGTCCCAGCATGTGGGGAGCATCAAGCCTTTTGAGAAAGCATCCCAGGTGGCTCCACATGAAGCTGAGGATGCCAAGGGTATGTAAAGCTGCCTCAAGGCTAAAAGCTGCTTTGAGCATATAAGAAAAAGAAGATAGTTCAGATGTTTTGCTGGCTATTTAACT
Organism: Pygocentrus nattereri; assembly: GCF_015220715.1. Classification (NCBI taxonomy): domain Eukaryota; kingdom Metazoa; phylum Chordata; class Actinopteri; order Characiformes; family Serrasalmidae; genus Pygocentrus; species Pygocentrus nattereri. The sequence continues at coordinate 38,565,601 of NC_051218.1, read as the reverse complement.
CCATATGTGTTATTCTGTTGGGACATGGGCAATTAAAGACTAGGAATGTAGGAACGAGGAGTACTTGATGCATTCATGCTTTGGTATAAAGGAGCATAAAGGAAAAATCTAGTCTTTAATGATCAAGTATGTTTTTTTTTAATACACGTCAAATAGAATGTATTAATCTTTCCTTTCTGTTTGTAGTAGCTCTTTTGGCATGGGGTTTGTAGTAGGGATGTACAGTGATATTGGAATCATATCTATATTGGTCAGTAGTTACTTTTCTGATATTTCAAACCAGTATTTGAAGACACATTGATTGTATGCTGGAACATTAGCATTAATGTTAACTAACGTTTAATGTTCATTTGAAGCTGACTGCTCTACTCGGAAAAGTCTCTTACAGCATTGCGCACACAAGCAAAACCAGAAGCTACTCAGTTAGATGTGTAGTTTCGTACATAAAACTCTACATGCATAAAAATAACGGTTCTTCAACTGTTCTTTAGTAAAGCAGAACCAATGGTTCAGAACCCATTCATGACAAAAAGAACCCTTTAATCATTCAGTGGGATGTTTGCATCATGAAAGGATTCTTAAGACTGATATAGAATGTCCTGCAGATGGTTCTGTATAGAACCTTTTTGAAAATGGTTCTATTTAGCATCAAAACTGGATTCTGCTATTGTTACAATGTCAAGCTTGTTACAAAAGAAGAACCAAAAAAGATTCTATACAGAACCAGCTACAGCACATTCTCCATCAATCTGAGGAACCCTTTCACCATGCAAAGGGTTCTTTGAGTGTTCACTGTTCTATGTAGAACCACTTTCTTTACCCATGGACCCTTCATTTTTGAGTATATTGGCAGAATGTTTTGATAGTTGGAGTCAGATTCTTTTTTTCGCCAGCTTCTTGTTCAGTTTTTCCTTGTTCCACCTTAAATGGGGCAGCTGTTACACAACTGCTGTGGCTTCTTTTTTCCTCTTGATGTGAATTTATGGCTACCTAAAACTCTAAGTAGATAGTTTTTACAGCGTAAATCTTTATATCAAAAAAACACTACCAGCATTAAAACCTCTCCAGCTTCTTGGTCCAGTTTTCCCATTCCACCTTAAATGGTGCAGCAGATACATTGAGATACTGGCAGGGAGAGCCAACAAAAGCAAGGTTGAGGTTAATTTTTACACTCTACTGAAAGAAATAAAGCATTCAACAGGCCTTATCATGCAGCCTGGCTGTTTTCCAGCTTATATCTTTCAGCTCGAAAAGGTTGGGATAGTAATGTTACCTGAGGTATCTGACCATTAACATTTGTTTGCTTACTTAAAGGACAGGCTGCCTTTTTCTGTGTGAATATCAAGCCCCATGTGATCTACTGTGGCTTTCTGTGGTCTCTGTATGGCTTTAATTTAATGTAGTAATGTCAAAATACTGAGTGGCAGGCTGCAATGTGCTGAGGCATTGAACAGAGCTTGGTGGAGCTCCAGCACAGATGATTAAAATCAATGGTTTCAAACTTTGGGACCCTGCACAACGTGGCTCAAAGAAGGCAGTTTGCATACCCTAGATGTAAATATATGTATGTGGCTCAGAATTCTCATATCCATTTTTTGTAATATTTATAACTTTAACATACTGGCCGTTATTTGGTATTCAAGTTCCATGAATCATGAATCTGTCATACACTGTTGCAACAAGCTGTGATTTGAGCATAACTGATGAATCAGCTTCAGTGCATGAAAATAAATGATCATGCACTGGTGCCTTATTTACATATCATCTGCAAAAGACATGCTTCAATTTGCCATTGTGTACATATAATTGACATGAAGCACACTCCAATTTCCACAGATGTTTCTATAGTGAGCCAAAAAAGGCCAATAAAAAGAAAGCAATTAGCACGACCATGAGCAAATCTTAATTAATTAATTAATTAAATGGTTGGGTTTGGTGTTGAGCGAGGAATGTACTGCCCCCCCTACTGGCTGGGCAGAAACAGTATGATGGTATTAAAATTAAAATGATTGAAAAGAATAAAATGTGAAACGAACAGAATGTCTCAGCTTTATTTAAAATGGTAGAATGTTTATTATTGCAGTGTATGGATGGATTCTACTGTACTAGGTAAGCTATGTTCTGTATTTTGGGGTTATTTACAGTATTATTCATATAAAGTAATAGTTTTTAAGTGATTTATATAATCACCGAATTTGTTTATCACCGTGTTATCTTCTATTGTTACAACTATTGTTGTTTTTAATAATGATATTGTTTATGATAATATTTAGCTGTAAATCAAGTCTTTTTAGGTTGTTAAATAAATCAGAGATTTATGAATAACGAAGCTGTCTGTGAAATTTGTGTATGATCATTTCTAAAACAGTAAATGTGTAAAATAGTAAAAAATAAAGAAAAGAAAAGAATAGAAAAGAAACCCCTATGAGGGGGTGTGCCTAAACTTTTGCCTGGTGCTTCAAAGTTGCCATCTTTAATGCGAACCATCGGATTTAGCTCTACATCAAAGTAGCAGAGCCAGAGAACATAATATCAAGTGGAATGGATAATAAAAGACTTAAAAAGAGAGGCAGAAACACACCAAGCAATTAATGGATGTAGGTGTAACAATGGGTCTTCTTTTCATGTACATTTGAGGTGTATTGATGTATGTGGGCTGTATTTAGACCTGTGAGGGCAGTGAGGGGTGGAAATGAAATGATTTTGCTTGTTGATAATTGAGATCTCGACATGAAACAGGAGCCTAGCATTGCTCTTCTGTTCATCCCCTGATGGAGTGCATCTGTACATGCATTGCTATTCTTAGTTAAAATATAAATGCATGTGCCTCTATCAAAAAGGCACTTGATAGTGGTTTAAGTGCTGTGAGAGCCTCAGCACAGAATAAAAGAAAGCTTTTAGGGGGGAAGCCTAATTTAAAAAAATAATAATAAAAAAAAAAAAAACTTCTGTTCAAGTAAGCCAAAGTTGTTTTTTTTATATATAAATCTCTGGGTACTACAGTCATTCTGCTGAGATGTGTATCTGCGAGAGCTGGAGCACTAATTATGCATGAGAGCAGCGGCTGCTAATTTGATCTTTTATGGAGATTTGCGCTGGAAGAGGGGTCGAGAATCTGATTAATGCTTTAACAGCAAGTTTGGCAAGCACACAGTCATTAGGCATGTTTCATCCACCTCTGCCAAATAAATTAGAAATGATTATGTGCTACAATGCCTAAAGTTTCAGACTTTGTAAAGCTCCAGTAATGGGAAAGTAAAGGAAAGAGTGAGACAGTGTGCTAAATTATGGGAAAACGTTCTCATTTTCAAACAGATGAGCAAAGTCTGATGGTTAATGTGATTTTTGATGATTCATCTCCAATGGCGTAATTACAGGGGGGGAATGAATGTTGATATTTGAACTTAACATCAAAACAAGCACACCTTTCCTTTCAGTGCCCCTTTAAAAGCTCAGCCCCTCAAATTCATGGACGTGCATTACCAACACTGGGTTAGCAAACTTGTTTTTTTGATCTTCGTGACCACAAACCCTTTAACAAACCTCATATGGACAAATACCTCAACATAGCATTAAAGCGAATACAGCAAGTAGTGTAACTAATGTCAGCAAACTGTCACTACAGTTACTGCTGTGAAGCTGACCAGTTAGTCAATGGAACCAGACGTTTTTGCAATAGGTGTTGTCACAAAGCAGATTCACAGAGACATCCAGGCCCAAGCCTCCATGAGTATCGCCAATGGCGACAATGGCAAGGAATGAGAGGAACCACAACTCAAAAGGGGAGCCCATCCTCTTCTGGTCAACACTGGATAGCAAACAGCATTAGTATAAAATATTATAATACAAAACGGGGAAAAACAGGTGGAGCAATGGTTAATTAGATAGTTCGCGTCTGTGCAGCAGCATCAGAAATGTCCGTTCTTGCAGGTGAGCTTTGCCCAGCATTGCACAGCGAGAAGCTCCAAGGTGGTCAAACCCATCCAGAAGGCTGGTGAACAGTGGGCACCCGATCAAGCAATGAGAAGCATTAGACCACACAGGAGAGGCAGCTGTTCAACACGGCGAAGAAAAAGAAAACACACAGACAGTTAGTTCTGTTAAGAGTGACTGATCACAGATTACAGTATCAACAGAGTGCAGCAGAGACTCCAGCAGGTCCAACTAAAACAGCCTAACTGAAAGGGAGAACCAGAAGGAGACATGAGGGCTTCCTGTGACGTCAGGAGGACAGCACCAACACTCCCCGTTTACCATAATACTCTGTATGAACCTTCTATCTAACAGGAAAAGATCATTACCAAAGGCTTGACTAAACAAACAGGTCTTTAGCCTAGACTTAAAAAAAGACTTAGGCTGTGTCTGAGTACTGGTTATTCCATAGCTGGGCTTTATTAATTCCAGGTATTAATTGTAAGCCAGCACCTTGTGATCTAAGTAGGAATGATGTTTCATAATAAGAGAGAAGGTCACTCAGGTACTGATGGTCCATTTTAGAGCTTTAAATGTCAATGAAAGAATTTCTCAATCATTGCAAATTCAACTGGCAACCAGTGCAGATTTGATGCTGGTGTGATATGGTCAATCTATGGTAGATTTCATGGTTGACTACAAGTGTTTATACTACAAGTGCTTTTTTTTGCTATACATTTTTGCATATTTTTCAATAAGCAATGATAAAAGTAAGATGTTTTCTGGCTGACTGGTTTGTTGAGATTTTTTAAATGACCTTTTACTGGTTGAACTTGGCACCACTGTTCTACAAAGACCAAGCTTCTGCACATTTAATCCTTTTTTATTTACTAGACATTATCTACCGCAAATAAATAAGCCCTTAAAATGTGCAGGAAATATTGCTATATTTAATATGTAGTGTTTTGTTATTATTGTTCAATGTTATATTCAAATAACTAGATTGTTCTAGATTGTTCTCTGAAGAAAACTTGTTTTCACTTTGAAAATCAACATATGTCAAATTTCCAGGGCTATTCAGACTTTTGCATTTGACTGTACATAATTTTATTTGAGTAGAATTTCAAAGGTTCATTTTCACTCTTGGTTCAGTGGTCAGAGCAATTCTGTTACATTGAATTCTATTATAAGGAAACATTTTAATGCATTTTAACATTTTCATTGCTTAACGTTGTTTCTGTGACAGTGTTGAAATACACAGAGTATTGAAGTATACATTAGTTAATTACATATTTACAGTAAGGCAAAATAATCCCACATCAGAAAGAAAATAATAAATAAGATGTGGCACTTCTTTGGAGTCTACATCAGCCATCTGATATGTGAAGAAATCCATACAGTAGCTAGATTGCATGTGCACAAGTCTTTCACAGGGCTTTCCCACATACACCTCTGATTCCATCTCAAGTCCTGGCTGATCTCAATTTCAGGTGGCTGTCTGAGATTCAAAGTAATAGCTAGCAGTTTCACAAGAACCTGGAGATGGTTGTTTACATGGGCACTCTGATAGGCCTTTGACCTCACTACAGCCAAATTTTCAAAAGCTTTCATTTTAAGGGAAAATTTCTAAATTAATTTTCTGAACATATAACAAAGTCACCCAGACTGCTTTGATGTAAAATGCACCTCTCAAGAGACACTTGCAGAATCAAGCTCATTTACACTGGTGGTGATAGGAACCAGATGCCGCTAAAAGCTACGTCACAGAAAGTTATTACATGAAATGGTTACAAATACATTCCGGAAAGGCTGTTTTTGTCAAGTTTAGTCACAGGATTATAGCATTAAAAAGTCCCTGGTATTGTCACAGCACTGTAAGGCAAAATAGTATTCTTTTGTTCATAAATACATATACTGGGTCACACTTTATTTAGATGGTCTCCTACTGATGACCTACAGATACTTAAATTATTAACAATCTTTCTGATACTCAGTTGTGTATCAACAGCATTATGGTTAGGATTAGGTTTAGGTTTACAGTTAGATTTAATATAATCTTTCACACTCAACTTCAAGTTCAGTTGCATTTCATTGATATTTAGTTGAATGTTAGTTAAAGACAGACTGAATAATTGCAAAGCATTTAAAGTGAACCATCCAAATAAAGTGTTACTAACTGAAACTCAAAAGAAACATGTAGGTTCATTGGTCATTTTGGATAAATAAGTAAAATATCTACTTTTGTTTCGTAGACATCTGGACCCCTGGTCATCATCACTGCCACTGTAAAGAAATCCTAGCTGTTCAGTTTCTCAACAGTGAGCCATGTCACTTTAAACCAGTCTGAATGACCTTGTTTACATCTCAACAGATAAATTATGTGGAAACTTTGAAATTATATTGAGCATTTTTGTCTTAATTCACTAATCAGCATCAATCAATAAGCAGAACAAATATCATGGCCAAATAAAAGGTAACCAAAAACAGAACATTTACAACAAGACTTTGTGCATAACAGCGAGGACACTAAGCACTGACACTAGAGAGAAAAAGAAAATGCATTTTTAATTGTAAATTGAAGGATGAAATAGGAGTGATGACTGTGAGGGAGTCACTTCCAAATTTTATGAGGCATAAAACTAAATGACCTGAAACCCAACAAGGACAGTCTAAGCTTGAAGAACATAAAATAAGCAAAGTAAGTAAGAACCCGAGGACCCAAGTGTGGAGGGTAGGTATATAGATGTGTAAGCTAAGCCAGGCATTGAGGAGAAAGACCATGAAGGATATTAAAGGTTAGAAGAGTTATTCATTTTGAAATCAGGATGAGATCATTACAGCTGACACAGAATGGGAGTGAGTTGACTGGTGTGAGTGAGAGATGTACACTCCCAGAGAAAAGGGTTCTGTGTAGGTACATTTTTATTCTACAAGGTAGGGGAGTGCGGGGAACAACATAATGTGGGGCACAGACTTTTCATGTTGTTAAAAAAGGCCAAGCAGCATGAGCTTCTGGCCACATCACTGTCCAACCAAAATTCAGAGCTATTCTTCAGCGTTTTAATGAGATCTATGCCAAAGAAGGTTTTTTCAGTTATTGAGCTGTTCGTGCAAATCACCAAATCCAACCTTACATTACTTTACTCAACTTGTTTCCTAACACAAAGCACCATTTTGAAGCAGGTGACATGCTTACAACAAGTGTTAGCTGGGCTTAGATTCACTCCCTACTGCTACTAAGCCACTTTTAATAAACAGACAAATAAATGTTGTCAGGTGTTTATAACAGGTGTAAAATTGAGTAGATAACCTTGCAACCTCAATAGACAAACAATGGCACTATAATAGGTCATGCTGAAGAGCTCGGTGACTTTAAGCATGTCACTGGCATAGGATGCCACCTCTGCCACAGTTCAGTTTGTAAAAGTTCTGTCCTGTTAGATCTGCCCCTGTCAACTGTAAGTGCTATTATAGTGAAATGGACTACAGCTTAGATATGCAGTGATAGACCATGCAAACACACAGAGTAGGCCTGTATTGTTAACACCTTTGAATTTTGGACAATTGTATGCTCACAACTTTGAAAAGGGTCTCCTTTTCTGTTCCAGCCTAGTCCACAAAGCGAGGTCAATAAAGGCATGGCTAGGTAGGATTTTATGAAAGAACTTGACTGGGCCCTGACCTCAACCCCATCAACACCTTTGGGATGAGCTAGAACGGAGATTGCGAGTCAGGCCCTCTCGTCCAACATCAATGTCTAAAAAAAATTCCGCTGGATGAATGGGCAAAAATTCCAACAGACACACTTCAAAATATTGTAGAAAGCTCCCTAGAAGAGTGGAAGCTGTTATAGAAAAAGTGGGGACCAACTCCATAAAACTGCCAATGGATTTACATCGCCATTTCCAAAGAAGTTTGTACACTGTGTAAAATATAAATAAAAGCAAAATACAATGATGTGCAAATCATTTAAACCCTATATTTTGTTGAAAATCACTGTTGTCAGTGCACAGTTCAAAAGCCAGCATTCATGATGATATACACTGTATAGCCAAAAGTATTCACTCACCCATCCAAATGATTCAATTCAGGTGTTACAATCACTTCCATGGCCACAGGTGTATAAAACCAAGCCCCTAGGCCTGCAGACTGCTTCTACAGACATTAGTGAAAGAATGGGTCGCTCTCAGGAACTTCCACCTGTGCAACAAGTCCAGTCGTGAAATTTCCTCACTACTAAATATTCCACAATCAACTGTCAGTGGTGTTATAACAAAGTGGAAGTGATTGGGAACGACAGCAACTTAGCTACGAAGTGGTCGGCCACGTAAAATGACAGAGCGGGGTCAGCAGATGCTGAGGCACATAGTGCGCAGAGGTCACCAACTTTCTGCAGAGTCAATCACTACAGACCTCTCAACTTCATGTGGCCTTCAGATTAGCTCAAGAACAGTGTAGAGGGCTTAATGGAATGGGTTTCCATGGCCAAGCAGCTGCATCCAAGCCTTACATCATCAAGCGCAATGCAAAGCGTTGAATGTATTGGTGTAAAGCGCTGCCACTGGACTCTAGAGCAGTGGAGACGTGTTCTCTGGAGTGACAAATCACGCTTCTCCATCTGGCAATCCGATGGACAAGTCTGGAGTCAGACAGTACTTGTCTGACTGCATTATGCCAAGTGTAAAGTTTGGTGGAGGGTGCATTATGGTATGGGGTTGTTTTTCAGGAATTGGGCTCGGCCCCTTTGTTCCAGTGATAGGAACTGTTCCAACAGGGCTGCGCACCAGTGCACAAAGCAAGGTCCATAAAGACATGGATGAGCGAGTTCGGTGGGGAAGAACTTGACTGGCCTGCACAGAGTCCTGACCTCAACCTGATAGAACACCTTTGGGATGAATTAGAGCGGAGACTGAGAGCCAGGCTTTCTCATCCCACTTCAGTGTCTGTAGCTGCAAAGGGTGGGCAGATATCATATTAAACCCTATGGATTAAGAATGGGTTGTCACTCAAGTTCATATGTGTGTGAAGACAGATGAGCGAATACTTTTGGCAATATAATATAGGTCTGCATTTGTGTGCATGGGTGATGTGCACATCTGTGAAGGGATCATTCATGCTGAAAGATATATATATATATATATATATATATATATATATATATATATATATATATATATATATATATGCTGTCATCCAGACATCACCTCATTCAGAGAAGGCCTTGTTTTTTTCAGCAAGACAATGCCAAGCCACATTCTGCCTGTATCATAACAGCATTGCTCCGTATTAAGAGTCCAGGTGCTAAACTGCAGTCCAGACCTGCCAACTACTGATAACATTTGGCACATTATGAAATGAAATATATAACAAAAGAGACCCTGAAATATAGAGCAGCTGAAATCTTATGTTAAGCAAGAATGAAAAACATTTCACTTTCAAAACTATAGCAGTGTCTCCTCAGTACTCAAATGCTTACAGAGTAATATTAAAGGAAGAGGTAATTGAACACAGTGGTAAACATGCCCCCAGCCCTACTTTTTTGTAATGCCTTGCTGGTAACAAATTTAAAATGGACATATATTTAAATGTTAAATTATAAGTAAAATGATATTTTATTTACTATTTTAATGAGGTTGCAGAATGGGATATCATAAAAGCTCCTTGTCATTGGATCAGATGCATCCATGATCTGACTAAGTGAACAGAAAAGCTCATTTGCTTAAAAGAGAAATATAAGCAAAAATTCTTCAGCAACCGCATAGTCATTATCAATATTCAAGTCTCTAAGCAGAATAAAGTGAGTAATTCACCAAATCAGGTTGTAGTTCAGAGCGTTGACAGATTAATACCACAAGAAGCAGGGCTGGTCCAACAAATTTAGGAGCTATATATTCCAAAGATATTACACCATGAAAAACAGTGGACATTATTTTCAAGCTGTTACAACAAATAATAACTGGGCCACCCTTACCCTTAGATAAATGCCTGCATCTGCAGGGATGGAGCTGGTTCATTAAAATATAGTCAGCCAAGTTTCTGCAAGAATTCATAGCTTTGTCAGTTGTGGAGCAATTATTAGCAAGTGTCACAGAGTAGTTTCTATGCCAGTTGTAGCACCAAAGTAGAAGCTGATGATGAGAGATGAATGCATTACAATGACTAAATTCAAGCTTGGAGTGTAGACATGGATAAAAGTTCAAACCTAAATGAAAGCAGTCATACAGCAAATACATACAGCAAATAAATAAATTCCACAGATAGCATAGCTGTTCACAGGCAGTGTCCAAAAAAAATGGATAAACCAACATTCAGTAAGTGAGATCCAATACCATGTAAACCAGAACCTCACTAGCCTTTCACTTACAGCAAACAAGAAGAGGCAAAGAGCCCAACTAGATAAAGACCAATCAGACAAAACAAATGGGAGTGGACACTCATTCAGAAAGCATGGTGATAAAGGACAGAACTCAAGGTAGTTGGGTGAGCTTGGGTAAGTGTAGTTGGTATAGTGTAGAGGGTAACATCTCTGCCTTCTATGCTGTAGGCTGGGGTTCAATCCCTGACTTGGGCAAACACTTCGGTAAGCACCATATGTAAATTCCAATATATGGTTAGAAGATCAAGTCCAATAAGTCAGAAATTTGCTACAGCAGGTTACTAGTTCAATAGCATATTGAATGAGAGAAGCTCAAACAACACATAAATAAAAAGCACTACTAAAAACGCACTGTCGGTGTATCCACAGTATACCCTCAAAAGTAACGAGACAGCGCAAGAACTTGCACTCTTCCACATTTAGAAGTAAAGGTACCAGTAAATTGTTCTTTGGAGTGATACCAAAGAAGAACCAGTTTTGTTTCCTTTCCTGCTTTTCAATAGATAACTTTTTTAAATAGCCATTTCTATCAATTAAATGTGCAAAAAATTCATTGTACCCATTTCTGCAGGCCCCCTAGTGACCATTTGGCCAAAGGGATGGAAATAAAATTGGATATTTGTAACACATGTAACCAAATAACATTTTTCCCTGTAACAGATTAACAGATTAAATATAGGCAAAAAAATAGGGCACTGTTGTGTGGGAAACTGTGACTCTGTGTTGAGCTGCTAAGGAGCAATGATGAGTGAAAAGGGAGAGATAAGAACCCCCTGCTGTTAGAACAATTCACACCTCTCCACGAAGACAGCTGCGCTGAGATAAAATGAGCCACCTTTCTTAATATCTAAAATCATGTTCATCTGCCACAATAAAAACACTTTAATAGACGCTGACGTGCCTGCTCCAGATTTGTAAATATGCATTTCCATCAAAATGTATTACATCAATCATGAAGAAAAAGATTTAGAAAATATGCATAGAAAAATTGCATTTTATGGCTACTGTCAAAAAAGGGGGTGGTTTACAGAACCACCACATGGGTCACCACCTCTACAACCAATCCTACCACAATCTACCATCTCTAACTCACTAACCTAACCTTTTAAAATCCCAAGGCTATTACACACAGTGGTTGATTATTTGGTAACTACAGGGATTTCAGTGCAAACTGATTCAGCTTATAACATGGTTATAGAATTATGTCATAAAACTTTGCACCTTTCAGTGGGCGATGGCCATTCAAGGGTTTATTCAAGACCATTCAAGCCAAGATTGACTTGATAATAAGCACTGGTGTTAAGTAAGAGGGGTTCAGTATATTAGATGCAGCTTGGGAACCACTAATGCAAAGGTTTTATAACAGTTCTATAACAAGGTGTTTCCTAGACCTATGCACCCAAGCTAAGAACAGGAACCTAGATTTTTATTCGTATACTTGAAACTGGAATTTAGTGACCTATTTGGGGGTATTTAATTTTCTGCATACTTACCTGCATAAGAGTTTGGGAACATTACATATGCAGCTCTTTAAATTCATTTGCAGTACCAAGCATACAGACTTGAGTGTTGAGTTCACTGGTTAATAACTTCACTTGAGCATTTAAGAGATTAAGAATCTGAGATGTAACTATATCTGCATTCTTGCTACTCAGGGTGACCATGGCCTCATCACCTGAGTAAATCTTAAAGCATGCCTTTAGATTAGGTTTGTGTTTGTTTACAACCATTGAAATGAGAGGTCAATGAGAAAATGATTTCCACTGCCTAAAGTACTTTTCAAAGTCCAGAGCAAGAGAGAAAGGAGACAGGAGAGAGAGATTCTAAGGTCCTTATGTGCTCTTCATCATCCTCTGAACAGCAGGTTACCAGGATAGAAGTATCTGTAAGCACATCATTTCACGCTCAATCATCTCGAGTGCCTTTCCTTCATTCTCACTCTCGACCTCCACAGATTCCCACTGATTGGAGATTTTTTCCTCCGTTTTTGCAGGATGTAGCTTTTTTAGAGTCTCTAAAAATCATGAATGAGCCTTGAGCAGACAGGCCTTCAAGGGGGAAGCAAGCTTGACACCGTAATTATCATTTTCCTGGTATATAAAATTAAAGCAACATGTAACACTTTTACCTTAAACAGCTTATAATAGAGAGAATGGCATTGCTGTCATTGCCACTCTAGGCCCAGGACACCTGCTATAGCACTGTGTTATTTTAGAGGTGTGGGCACAAGACCTCTCACAAGAACTGCATAATGCTTCACTCTTCACATTTCTACAAGAAGTAGCTTGGTGTTCCCAACAGGGACCTCATAGCAGATAAGAGACCAAAGAAGACCTTGTTGGAGGAAGCAAGAAAGATTAGAAGAGAGAAAGACCAAGCAAGAGACTGAACATTTGCCAGAGTAAATCTTGGACTGGCTTTTACTCGTTGGTGAGAACTAAAAGTGATAAGTGTGCAAGACTCATGGTTAACAGGAAAACAAATGAAATCCAGCAGAAGAGTTTACATCCCCGCCAATGTTATTTATCGAAGATTGCAAGATTGGCTGTAACCTTGGTGTCATTCCAGTCTCATGAAGTTTTGTAGTTTTTCTAGATGCTAAAAGTCATGTAACCTCAGTCACACTTCAGGCTAGCATGTAATAAAAAAGAAATAAAATAAACATGTAATTTGGTCAGTCTTTGTCAACCTCATGCCAAAGAAACTTGGAAAGTTTGCAACATCCTGTAATAAAATAAAATTACAGATTACACTTGATTATTTACACATGGAAACAACCAAAATTCATATGCCTGTGTGACGTGTGCACACAAAGGGGAGCTGTATTCTGTATCCTTCAGTTCGTCCAGGAGGTCTCAAAGCGCAATTTGTACAACTTCGGCCACTTTAGGGAGATCCCAAGAGCATAAAATAACAATTCACACATAATCCTCCTTTAAATCACAGATAATGAACATTTTTTACATGAAACAATGGGCCAGACATGAGCTCATTGCAACAAATTTTGGTGGAAACCAAAGTGTGCAAAGAGTGCAAAGTTACTAAACCAATACAATACTTTGTGAAGTCAGAGCTCAAAGTGGGGGCATCAGTTCGCTCGTCAACAATTCCCATCAGACAATAAGCTTAACGTTAGCCCCTAGATGTATTGTAAGTTAAAATTGTTGAAAACTCCAATTAATCATATAGATTTGTGTTACTTGTGTGGAGAACAAAGTACATAGTGAGTAGAAACATAACCTCTTGCAAAGGAAAAGCAGGTCTGCTAGGTAATGTTAGTGTTTCACCAGCTAGTTTATCAATTGCAATTTGAAAATTTTGTTTGCAGCAGATTTTGCCACAATCCAGCACCTGAGATTTGTGTTCTCGTTAGAAGGTCATGTCTGGCCCTGCAAGGCTCGTAAAATAAAAGACTTCTGAAGTGAATCACCACTGTGTAGTTGATGCAATGCCCGTATTTGGAACTCCATCTGTGAGAAAAAAGAAAGAGCGGAGTCTTTAAAATTGCTGCTATCACTCACACTCAAAATGTTCCAAGCTCAATATGCTGTACATGTTTATGTGAACGTTGACATCATAAAACCGGCAAACTCAGCAGAAATAGCTCATGCAAATCAGCAAGCCGTGGTAAAATCAAATGTGGTAAGTGGCTTTAGCAGTTTTAGGCTGCAGTTTGCTGCTGTTGTTGGGATACTGAGGTCTAATTGTAGACTTACTTTCATGTGATGTCTGTTCAATGCACAGCAGGGGTGTCTTGCTTGTAATATTATTAGTATTTCCACTTCTAAAAGACCTTGTCAGAGGACCTAGTGTCATTTGGTGGGGGAGGTGATCTGCACAGAACAGTCTATGATTCTTTTTTTGTTTTTTTGTTTTTTTACCACAAGACAATGGCAGTGAGTCTGAAAAATGTTAATCTCTTTCCCCATAGAGAAAATCATGAGAAAATCGTTCAATCATCACAGAATAAGACGCATCTTCAGAGGTCTGGGTCTCAGCAAGTTTTATTCTTTTTTGGACCAAATCACAGTTCATGCCGTAACAGTTGTATATACATTTTCATAAGCCATAATTTTGCTGTGAGAATGATTACATTTTTGTCATTCCAGCACATCGAACAGTTAATTGCATGAATTAGGGCGCGTCTCATTTGTGAGATGATTGGGCTAATTTCAAAATTGGCCCTGCTGCCCTCTGTTCCCATACTCTTCTATTTCTTTTGGTGCAGAGGAGCAAAATCACTTAGTAAGTGGCATCAGCTTGAAAATATCGATGAATATGACACACAAGACAGGCTTCTGTTTTCACTACAAGAAATACAATACCTTTACTCAGAGAACTCTGATTGCAAATGTGACAGCAGTGGACATGCTGTTAGAGCCGAACACAGCAGGTGCCATCACCCGCCCATGGTACGCTCCACTCAAAGCCAGGAAATCGATACTTAATTCAAGCCAGCATGAGGAAAGAGATGTAGCACTCATCTCAGGATGAAAGAGACGAGCAGCTGGAGCTTGAACCCCTTGATCTTCCGAATGCAGCACCGGTGAACCCAAGAGCATTCAGGCCCAGTTTGACTGCTGGAAGGGGTGGAGTTGCAGGATGCTGCACTTGACCTATACCAGACTGATTGACAGTGAGAACTTTTAACTTGTATGAAGTGTCATTTTAAATTTGAACCCTTAAAAGCCTTACGCTATTGTTTTGCAGTGATATTTGTGTAAGTAGACAATGTAATTGCTCAATTACATAATTAATGGCATAAAAAGTTAGCCAAGAATTACATTTGCACTTAAATTACATTCTGCCCCCCCCGACATGTCTGCATGTTTGTTTCTGTGTCAACAAATAATAAACATGACAAAAAGGTCAAGTTTAGATTCATGAATTTAGATTCATGCAGAAACAGACTAGGCATAACAACAATTTTCCATCAAATTCAAATCATATCACAAGAGCCCCTCTTCTACTTACAAAACTAATTGGTAAGGAATGAGTTTAGAATCTACAATTTTGACAGAAATTCTCACTTGTTTTAAGATATTGGAAGGAAAACCCCAACAATAATATATAAATAAGACTTCAATTCAATAAAAATAGGACCTGAAAAGTGAGATTAAAGAATTGGGTGTATGTACACTTTGAGCAATATGTTTAGAAATAAATAAATTAGTCTCATTAATGCAATATCTTAAACACAGTTTGTGGTTTGTGCTTGATATTGGGCACACGTGTTTAAACAAACAAAAACATATTTGAAGAGCAACAACAAAATCCCATAAGTCAATAATAATAGAAATTTGAGGGGCCCAAGAACCAATAATATTTATTGCATTTACCCATTTATAAATATTCAAGGGATATCTATTTATTCACATGTGCAGTGGATTGTCCTGCATATTTGAACCACTGGCTTAGTAGGTCCCTTGAGACCCCTAGAAGTCAAATGCCCCTGAGAATGGGCTGAGCCCTTCCATCCTCACCTATGACTGGAAAATAATTCACATCAAATTAGTCCATGTTTTTGCTCCTTCAAGTTATGACTGAGACTTTCAGGGCTTATGCATAGAATATTGAGTCTTATTTACTAACATCTTCTTTAATGATTTCTTAAATTTGTTCTTGAGAAAGGTCTTAAAGTCTACATCAAACTGATGACTTAAATCACAGAATTCTTCACATATCTTTGTTGTTGAGTGTGAGTAGATTGTGTTCTTGCCCAAATCTCAAATAAGAAACACTGGTAAATGTGAGAATGTGAAAACTGCTTAAGTGGGTTTTAAGAAGAAATTTCTTCTTAAGAACAACTGGTGAATGAAGCCCATTGTTCTTAGAGGGTGTAGAGTGTATGTACAGTATATACTGTATATACCATTACTGTCATAAAACCCTTCATCATACCATATGTCCTTGGGCAAGACTCCTAACATTTCCTTCTCCTACACTCAAATCTACCTAATACACAATGGTGAGAGGCAGATGTAAATCTCAACCCCTCTTCATAGTCTCAAAACTCTGGACATGAGTTGTACACAATCTCATGATAAGATGCAATCGAAATAAAAGACTACAGATTCAAGGAATGTGTGAACTGTATTTCTGTGCTATATGATCACAAAGACAGAGAAACATACAAAGAAACATTGAATTTGATGCACAGGACTGTTCATAGACCCTAGTACTGGAAAAGCTTAACATCACTTGAGATTGCACTATTTTTATGGCACAGCTGTGATCTACAGCAAACCCCTTCAGCTCCGGCCTGGAACTGAAACACAATTGTGATGTTATTAATGATGAAATACTTAGGGTCCTTTGCTTTTTCATGACAACCTATGACAGTATATGATGTGTCTGACATGGCATGGTATCTATTTATGGCATGGATATGTCAGTGTTATGTGGCACAGTGCAATACACAAAATGTATATACAAACTAAAAGTGTCCAAACAATGTATTTTGGTACAATTTGATATTTTATGTTATGTTTATTATACGTGAGAGGGTTGAAATAAAGTGTAAACACTCATTTATAAAAGATCCCGTTTTCAAGGATTTAAGACACAAAACACACATTACTTGCATCCAATGTAGTGGTCTTAAATGCAATGTAGAGGAATTCTACCATGCTTCTGCTTGCCCCTTACACCTCGTCACGGTGACAGTGGACAGGGCGACACCAGGACTACAGTCACCAGCAGAGAGGGCAGCAGTCTTTAATCATCTCCAACAACTCCATCCACAGCAGGAAAGGGTGATAAGTGGGGAAAGGAAGCAGGAAGGAAGATGTTGGTGCTGCTTAACCTTTCCCTGAGGAGGAACAGCCCTCCAGGGGTTTGGGCTTTGATGCTGGGCCTGCAGCTCTCCAGAATGTCATCCCTAATTGCATCCCAGATCCATCTCCCTCTGTGCTTGACTCACCAGCCTATAAGGAAGTGTTTACTTTGCCACAGGCTAGCCTGTCTGACGCTCAGACTATTTGTTACCCTATCTGGGAAAAACGACAGTCAGCTGTGGACTCGATTGCCGGTTAGAATCCACACACAGTGTATGTTTAGAAGCTCAACAAGTTATTAGGAAAAAAGTTTATATGCATTATGCAAATCATTTCAAACAGCACTTCTGGTTATTATCCATTTCTAACTGAGCATGTTTATGTATTTATGTAAAAATCTACAATGAAACAAGAATTTAATATGAGGAAAAACTTGTTTTTAATCAGAATTTAGAAGCGGAGGTAGTCACCAAATAATTCAAATGGTAATGCTTTACATACAGTTAATTAGTCTTTCTCTCCAAGAACGAGGACAGAAACGCAACATACAAGAAAAAAGGAAGATTTCTTCTTTTAAAAATTGTACGCTGAGAAATCTGCACTATACACCATATAGAGCACCAAGAATAATCCATTAATAAGTAGGTTTTGATGTTTACATGTTAATAACATGTCAATAACATATTAGTAATCCATTTGTGCAGAAAATGACTAATACCACTCACTTTTTATGTCATTAATGCCTTTTCTGTGCTTGACCCTTGAAACTATACTTATCTCCACCCTGACTGTTCAATACAAAGTTACATATGCAGTTCTACCCAGAAACACAGACCTTTGAAGGTTGTAACCCATTCTAGTAAATGCTCTTTATTTTTTATACATCATTTATAATGAATTTTTTATGAAGTAGTTTTTTTAGATAGTAGCCAGGGCTTTATCTTTTATCAATATACAGTCCGTTAATACAGAATTCTGTTGCTGTGAGCTGGTCGTATGTGTGTACTAAATGTTTTACAAGGTGTTTGAAAGCAGATTTTTGTTTGTGTTGTAATTCTAGATGTAACATAAAACTAGTCAATGCTTAAAAATGTAAATCCTTTACGTTCGAGGCTTATCATTCAGAAAACACACTGGACAGGCTGCTAGTCTAGGTACACAAACATATACATGCACACACATACTCACAGCTGGGGCAATTTAGCATGTCCAATTGGCTAGACTGCATGTCTTTGGATTGCGCGAGGAAACCTGTGCAGGTATGGGGAGAACATACAAACAGCACACAGATAGGACCCTCGTCACCCAAGCAGTGAACTGAGCCCAGGCCCTTCTTACTGTGAGGTGACAACACTACCAAATGCACCACCTTCCTAGGCAGATTTTTTTTAGAAAAAGGCATTTTCTCTACACTAAAAACCTTTTGGAATGTGATACCATACAATAAGTATGCTTATTTTATTAAGACAAATGACTAAACATTCTAATTTGTCACTACCAAAAGAATTATAACACTACGCTCTTAAAAAAGACTTCAAGGGCTCTTTAGTAAAGACAGTGCTTCATTATAGCACCAGAAAGGGATCTGCTGTTGTTACGAAGTCAAACTTGTAACAATAGAAGAACCCTTTTTGGCATTATTTAGAACCCTTTTCAAAAACAATACATGCACCATGAATCTGGAGAACCATTTGTCAATGCGAGAAACCCTTTAAACTCAGTGGTTTTTTTTTTTTCGCTGTTGTTGTTGAGTGTTTATGGGTCTATGTAGACCCATTGTCTTTATTAAAGAACCCTTGAAGAACCAGCTTTTTCGGAGTGTACCAAAACTTTATGAAATGTTTCAGTAGTAAGATAGCTATTTTAAACAGAACTCAAAATTATTGGTCAGTATACATGGCTAGCAAACAGAGCTTCGACCAGCTGTTTGGACCCAAAATCAGAATTTTTCTTTGGATTAACACACAAAAAATTGCTTGATTGCTAGTATGTGTTGTAGATGTAGTCAGAGATTATAGCCTATCTGTTGTTGCACAGTTTGTGTTGGTCATCACAGGGCACTGTTGGTCAGAGGTTTTTTTGCTTGGTGGACTGTTCTCAGTCCAGCAGTGTCACTGAGGTGTTCAAAAAAAATTCCGGAACCACTGCTGTGTCTGATCAACTCAGATCAGTGCAACACACACCAATAAGCTACCACCATGTCAGTGTCACTGCAGTGCAGAGAATGATCCACCACCCTAATAGTACCTGCTCTGTGGTGGTCCTATGGAGGTCCTCAGTATTGAAGAACAGGGTGAAAGGGGGCTAACAAAGTATGAATAACAAAAGATGGACTACACCTTTATGGTAAGTAGAGCTGAGAAAATGGACAAAAAGCGTAAACACAACAATTCAAGTTGGGTTTAATGAAGTGGCCAGATGATGTATATACAAGCTGAAGAAATATCAGGGATCTGAGGAACCAAAGTGAATGTGGAATGTTGATCTGTTGGTGATGGGAGGACTATGTGACCCCTAAGCTGGAAGACTAGCTCCAACAGATTGGACAAAATAGTGCACTGTACTCTCAAACTTCCAGGCCTCAGTCTGAGGAAAAGTACCCCACACAGTTAGTCAGTCACAGCGTTTACACATAAACTGTAATGGCTCTCTGTATTTGTTTACAACTCATTTTCTGCTAAAATATTTCATTTTTCAGTTAAAAAAATGAGTTCTTGCTTACCTCCGGTGCATTGTGGGTAGGCCGGTAATGGCAGAGATGGGCATAAATAACCATGTGCTCACTATGGTGCCCACTGTCTGTCAGTTCAATTTAATTCCCCATTAAAATAAGCGAGTGTGGGCACTGAATGAATCGGCCTCATTTCAGCCTTTCTCTCCCTCATCTCACGGTTAGCCAGCGGACTCATTAAATCTGTCAAATACTTGGCCTCGCCTGGCAGGCTTTCTATTCAATGCTTATGGCTTTAATGAATACCTCTGCCAGTGTATGATAAGCTTCTGATAGGGCTAGGTGTTTGGTGGGGTCAAAGTTGGAGAAAAAAATGATGTGCCTCATTATAGAGATATGGATTTGATGAAAATTGCAATACAGATGGATTATAGGTTGCTAATAGCAGGAAATAATATACAGGATGGTAATAAAAAAAAATCAGTTTCATTACAATATTACATAATGATTATAGCAAACTGTTTTTATCTTTCTTTAACATTTAATTCACTGGAGTGAAGATATGATGTGTATAAATTTCACCAAAATGTCAAATCAATTGATGGTGGAAACAAAGTCAGACTGGTTTGATGTGAAATGGGCCATTATAGAGAAATAGTGGTGGTGATAGGAACCAGCAGTTGTGATGTTTATCAACACAAGTATAGCCAGCTGAACTATTGATCAAAGGCCATAAAACCATATGGCGGTCTACAGAAACCCCTTTATGCCAGTCATGTCTATTTGGCAGAAAAGCCTTCATAAAATCTGATTTATTTAAAGGAAAATTCAATCAGATTTGGTTCAAAATTGAAAGGTATCATGTTTTGATTGTGCAGTTTCCAGAACATGATTTATTGCTTGTAAAAGGTTGATTATATATGATTTTTTTAATGATATAGGCAAGGCAAAGCATTGGTTAGCAGGCTAGCATCTGCTTTACCATCACTTTTTTTTGCATTTACATATGGACAATGTGCTGCTTTTGACCTGCTAATTGATTTTGAAAAATAATCCATCAAACGAGAGTCATATCTGGGGTAGCCAATCTTATTTCAGGCCACTCTTTGCATCTTCCTCTGCCTGCAGCTTTGTTCAGACCTAATATTAATATATTTACACCTGCTTTGAGTGATCTGATGATGAGTGGACAGCAAGGCATAAAGCCGTTTACACCTGCCCTTTCTATGAATCTCTGTAGCATCTCCAATGACTGCTCATGATCAGAGTTTGGGACTTGAAGAGTATCGTCCACAATGACTACATTGGTCTCAGGCCTGTTGTAGTCATTGTGTAGTCAGAAGAAAACATCCAACGAGCAGTACGACCTGTCACAAGTGATCACATGTGCTGTTAAAACACCTCAGGAGTGGAGATAAAGGATGAATCTGCACAGCTACTTTAGTCTCTGCTGTGATGAGCCTGTTAATTAAAGCAGTTGGTCGATGCTGTCAGGGACATATCTGGACTCTTTAGCATTCACACTAATGTTATGTGGTCATGCTGGGTCAAATGCGTCCCTGACCGCCTCCAAAGCAGCTAGAGTGCTCAAACTCTAACGACCTTACACATTTTAGTTTTTGCTAAAGAATGTGAGCAGCATTTGAGTATTTAAGCATACACATTATCTAAACCTGCTGGAGCTGGAGCCTATCCCATTGCCATTAGGTGAAAGAAAGGGAACACCCTGGACAGGTCACCAGTCCATCACAGGGTAGACACATAGACATGTACATTCACACCTAAGGCCAATTTATCAAGTCCTGCTGGCCTGATTACATGTCTTACAACAGTGCTACCCACTGCACCAAAGTGCCGCCCATATTTGAACATGACTAATGTCTTTTTTCAATCACATTTCTACAACAAATGATCATGTAAATGCCGTTATTTAGCTGAAAGTGAGAGTGCAAACATTACACCTGATCCCATAGGTGGGGTTAATTGTAGAAGAGGTTGGAACAGTTGCTAAAAGTCTGGTAAAGTGATACAAGCACTATTAATAAAATGTCTTTAGAACCAGATGAGATTTCCCTCTGAAATGTACTCATAAATGGTCACATTTACATTATTACCAGTCCCACTTTATATTACATAATACATCTGTAATGATTGTGTAGTTACATGTTAACATATGCAACAACAATGTAACTACTAATGATTTAGTCACTATCACAGCTGGATTACAGAAGGACATGTGTTCATTGTTCATGTGTAACTACACAGTTATTAGAGACACATTATAAAGTGGGACCTTATGAACAAATGTTTTAGTAACATAACCAGCATTTGAATCAATATTTCAGTTAATTTTCACTTTAATATTGAGTGGTAGAAACCCAATCATTAAGTATAAGCTGTTAATAATAATTTTAGTCATTTGATACTGGTTGCATAAAAACGATTTATAACTGTCATGAATAACTAATTAAAAGTAATTTATATCCTGTTTTAAATGATTATGTAGTTGTTTACTATCTTACAATGACGCCTGGACATTTCCTTAATGCTTAGTTATTCAGTATTTAGAGATTGATGTTCATTAATTATAAAGCTATTATAAAGTTGGCATTTATACATTTATAAAGGCATATTGCGTTACTTATTACATGTAAATATCATTTCATGAATTGCACTTACAGTACTTTCATTACTTTTATACCATTAAGAAAATGGTTAATAAGTCAACTTATAGCGCATAAAGTATTATTAACAATATCATTAAGCTGATATTTATGGGCATGTTATTATAAAGTGCTACAAAATGTTTTTATGTCATTGACTGATTGCCTAATTGATCTATTGATCTATTGATCTATTGATTGATTGATAGATTGAAAGCATATTACCATAAATGTGTAATAGAAGCATAAACCTGACATGACAGATTTTAGACTGAGCATTCTTTATCCAGAGGCTGATCTCCCGTCTTGTCCTGAATGACTGACTTTGTTTATGCTGCAGGGGGTAGAGAAAATATTGGAGACACCCGAAAGTGAATGAATAAAAATCTTGGAACGTGGGCTCCCTTTTGGCATCACATGTCATTTTTCTTTGAATATTTTTACACTGTTTTGAGTTATTTCTCAGGGGAAAATGGGGCCAGGCTCACTGAAGAACAAACTGAATGTCATGCAGAACAGTGAGCATGAAAGCTTCCTTTGGTTTTCTCCAATAAAAATTCAGGACAGCATAATAAAAGACACGTACACTACTCGTCTTGTGCCTGTAGATATGAGATTCCTGACCACAGATATCCATGTTTAATATTGATTTTATTTAGAACTGCTTTTCATATCCATGCAACACATTTGAGTTTTGCCTGTTGTGAATATGCTCTTGCACCCCTCCCCTGGACATATATTAAACTTCCCACATTGCAATCTGAGAAGTTTCAGTCAGACTGATTCTGTCAGAACATAACCTTGTGTGTCCTTTTTTGACATTTTTCAGTTTTTGACATAATTTCAAAATATCTGTTATTCTTTACATTGTGTGTAAATTTCATGATCAGTGGACCAAAAGAAATTGCTTAAAATGACTTGGCAAAAAGTTTGGTTCCATTGACTTCCATTAAAAGTAAAGTAAGTTTTTTCCTTCTCCTGTAAAGTTACGATTTTGGAGATACAAGGTTTTCTTCCAACAACAGTGATATACTGGATGTTTATGAAAGTCTAGTTCTGTGTTCAGTAAAGCCAAAATGAAACGCATCAAACACACATGGTTTACATACAATGCATTCAGCTTTATTCATCATGAACTTCATTACTACATAGAGGTTTGTTATGTAATCATCAAAGGTAATCATCCGAATTCACATCTTATTATTGTATGATTGGTAGCATCTGGTTTATGTAGGTTCTAGATAACATCAAGTGACATTACAGTGGAGCTGTAAATATTTTAATAACTCACTATTTCTTCAAGATATATTCCATATTTATTTATTTATTTATTTATTTATCATTAATTTAAGAGTAAAAACAATAATGTTTTGAAGGCTAAAAAAATACAATCTTGGAATATAAATTAGTTCCAGCCCATTATCTCACCATGTGCAGATATATTAAACTTATAGATGAGTTTTGAATATTTTTTATAATCAAAATATTCAGATTAGTTATTGAATATATTATGCAGATTTTACTGAAAATGGCTTTATTACCTCTAAAGTCACTTGATGCTATCTAGAACCCATAGGAATCATATGCTTCATGATCAATTCTTAATAATGCTCAATAATTTGCATAGCAATGTCCCCTAATAGCAGCACGGTGTGAGTGTGTGAGTGAGTGACTGTCTGTGTCTGTCTGTCTGTCTGTCTGCCCTGCGATGGACTGGTGACCTGTCCAGGGTTTATCCTGCCTTCCGCCCGAAGACTGCTGGGATAGGCTCCAGCACCCCCCCGCGACCCTGACGGAGAAGCGGCTAAGAAAACGAATGGATGGATGGATGGATGGATGTCCCCTAATAATATACTAGTGCAGGTGGTAGTGAACAGGGCTTGTTAAGCTCACTTTCATTTTTAATAGTGTAGGTCATGAATAATGTGATGCAAATTGACTTACTGAAAGCTTGTTGAGCTCAAAAGTCACTTTATGCCATCTAGAACCTAAAGGATTAAATTGCTACAATTGTGCACTAATAAGTTGTGAGTTTGGATGATACCTATATGCTCAATAATTTGAATAACAGTGTCTTAGCCCAGTGCTTGTTATGCATGATTAAAACTGTTAATGGAATTAATGATTTCCATATAATATGGAATATTTCCATTTAATACGGGTCAAAATGAAGAAAGCTCAATGCACAGTGAAAAGTGTCTTTTGGGGGCTTTACTGAACAACAAACAAGATCTTAATAAACCCCCAACATATGATCCCTAAAAAAAGGTTTATCTTAGTTTCTTTCTTTTACCATTTGTTATGTGTCTTTTGATTTTAAAGTGAAAAAATAAAGTAAACTTTGTGTTTTAAAACATTGGTTTAATTGATTTTACAGACATTCAGATGCAAATATATTCTCTAAATAAACAGACTGAATCTGCAGACATTAGAACTACACAACAGTGTTGCAGCACAGAAGAGTCAACGTATGCCTAAAACCATCATCGTTTATAATCACAGTTCCTTTCCTTTGTTTTATATCTATAACCTCTACCTGTCCTTGCATTGTTGTATTCGCTGGCTTCGCTAATTAGGGCTGGAAATAAAGATGTGCATGCCATCTGACAGACTGCCATTTCATGCATATTGTGCCATTTCAAATACCAGCAGCATATTTGATATGAGCTTTGCCTAATCCACCCAGTTGTCAATCAGAACGTGTGACATTTAGGCTTGCGCTTTGAGTGAGCTTCCTAGCTAGACCGAATTCATTATAATTCACAACAATGAGGTCCAGCGTGCCGTGACTATTGGCCGTGATATCTTATTATCAACCATGACAGATAAAGACACGTCTGCTAATACAACCAGACTAATGAACCAGGCCACCAATATGGCAAAGACAAGCAGGTCCAATCCCATGACATTTCACAATACCAGTTCATTTATACTGAGAAAAACGTGTTGGCTCTCTGCTGCTGCCACTATATGAAGTTTGTTTTGTCGTGTTCAACTCACCAACACACCAACAATACAGAAACAAGAAAGCGTTAATTAAAACACAGTCACTGTCTTTACTTTGTAGAGCCTGATGGCCAGACCTACACTTGGCATAAACATCTGGTAACTGTGATCCCTCCATTAAAAGGAAAGAAAAGGCATCAAGTTTCATTATGTCATGTACACACTACTGTGCAACAATCACATCATTTGCTTTTATTACAGCTTCCATTTTTTTCTGGACGCCTACTTTCGGTTTTTTTAGAGAAATATGCAGGGATATACTGGGTGATTCAAAAAGATTCCAAGTTATCTATTTCACTTCTGGAGATCATTACCGAACAATGCAGTAAACTGTAAATGGTTTAATGGAGCGTAAAGTTTCGTACGTAATTTTACCAGTGCTCAGTATGAGCCTCCAACAGCGGTAGGGACAACATCAACGCCATAGTCAAATTCATCAGGGCTCTTTAAATGTGATTTCAGAGATCATCCAATGTTGTGGAACCAACAACAAATGCTCTGAGCTGTTGGAGGCTCACTGCCCACAAAAATCACATTGCACAGCTATGACAGATTCACTCTTATTGAAGTAGAGAACACAGAACACTTTCTGCTCAGGGGTCGCATCTCCTCACAGACTGAAAGGAGCCATCTTCCAGCAACAGTCAGAAACTCTATGACCCCCTCTTTCAATTGGTATGTGATTGGTTCCTAGGCGCCTCACGGTTGTAAAAATATGGTGCTTTAAATCAGATGACTCTTTTTGAATCACCCTCTTTCCACCTCCAATGTTCAAGGCTTGAAAGTTTGTCTGTAACAGCTTCTTGACAACTACACATTCACTTTCCCCTCTAGCTGGGACTCTTTCCATCTCACAGTCCCACTAGGCATTTTCTCTCCGTGGGCTTCCAGATATAGACAGAAACATTACTGCTGGGCTATAAACTCACAACCTTGTGATATCATGATGAATTATTAGACACCACATATTATCATGTTACTCTTCAATGTTCTAATGTACCATGCATTTATGGACACAGAAATCTGAGTAATTTTAGCAGCTCCCAAGTGGTGCAAATGACCAAGCCATCACCCCAACAGGAGGTTGTGAGTTTGAACCATAGCAATGTCATATTTAATCATACATGTGCATCCAAGAGGACATGGTAAAACTGAGTAAAAACAATTGATATGTTTTTACCTAATTGAGATGCAGAACTAAGAAATGTGAGGTTGGAGAACTTTTGAATGAACTAAGAAGTTTGAGTTGGGTGAACACAGTGGTTCTCAGGTTAACTAAAGCTGGGTAATCAGTAACCTCGTGATTTGACTTTTTAATAATACAGGTCTTGAATATGTGCAAATTGACATACTGAAAGCTTGCTGAGGGGGCTTTGAACTCCATGTGAGTCAAATAAAGCTTACAGTTTTCTTCATCGAGAGTAAAATTAAGTTTAAAAAACTTATATGGATGCTAGCGTAAAAGTAAGTAGTGTTAGTGTAAGCTTAGTAGTTTCCAAAGTAATCGTTTTAAAAATAACAATTAACATATTGTTGCTTAGCATTCTAGTTAGTTGCAATGTAACAAAAACAAAACATGATGCAGGATGCATGTGCATGTTAGCTCAGGAGAGCTAACTCACACTTGCCCATGCAAACATGGGAAATATTAGAGAACAGGGAAAAAGAGAAATTATAAAGAGTAACATTTAACTAAACTAGGAGACTGGAAAAGTATAAAACAAAGAAAGAACAAGATAAATAGCTGAAAGGGCTAATAAATACAAAAATAACCAAGACAACAAAGCAACAGCTGAACAAACAACAAACAACGCCAAGCAAACACAAGACAAAAACAATGGAACACTGGGAAACACCAACAAGAAACAACCAGTAATTACTGCCCACAAGACACAGGTGAAGGGTGTGACAAGAAAGCGGAGCTAAGGAGGGGCAGGAAACCCAAACAAACAAAGGCACATGGCAAATACATGAAGGTCAACAAGAAAGGAAAACAGCCAAAGACAATGTAGCACGTCTCCCGCTACCACTGGCTCAGGAGGGACACTGAAGGCAGCAGCCATTTTAAATTAATTTATTCATTACTCCAAACAAGTACAAAAGAACTAAAAACTAAATCAAAGTTTGCTACTTTTCAGTGGCTTCTAAGCAAGACTTGTCAGTCCTTTTCTAACGGCCAAGTTTTTCAGCTCCTCAGTCTTTTTCGGCTTCTACTGCTGCTTGTCACTCTCCCCCCTTCTGCTCACTCTCCACTCATTTTGCTCCCACTCCTCCGCGGTTCTACTTCTCTCCCTGCCATATTTGCGGGGTTTCTATCTCACTCCCAGTCTGCCTGCCAGTTCAGGGAATGGGCGCACAGCACAGACAAGAACAGGCAAGACAGGATGGTACACTAGTATATTGGTCCTATAACAGTGATTGGTGACTTTATTTTCACTTGGAAGAGTAAAGGATTCCCTACATTTTCATTGACTTTAGCTACACATTTTAACAAAACTGAGAACAACTTTGACTACCATTAGGTCTTTGTCTACTTCTACTAATGGATCAATGTCCAAAGGAAAAATGCACAGTTCCTGGTGTCAAACATTCCAATACTTTGGTTCAGTCGCAAAAAGCCTGACGTCAGCTGGAACACTGAACTTTACAGCATACATTCCCACATAATAAAAATAAATGTTGTGTTGAAATTCATCAGGTAAAATATTAGGCCAGGATGTATTTTATAGGTATTTTTAATTTACCCACAATGTTTTGCTTTCAGCTTTACCATTTTAACTTAAATCGTCATTATGCAGGTAAAGGATTGGCTGTGGTCAGCATCTGAACATCATCATCACCATTAACCGATTAGTCCAGATAGGGTCGCGGTAGCAGTTGGGAGAGCAGAGAATCCCAGACAATCCTGTCCCCTACAACATCCTCCAGCTCATTCCCAGGGACCCCAAGCCGCTCCCAGGCCAACTTGTTGGAGATGTAATCCCTCCAGCAGGTCCTAGATGACCCCGGGGTCTTATCCCAGTAGGTCGTGCCTGGTACACCCCCACCAGGAGGCGTCCAGGGGCATCTGGATCAGATGACCAAACCACCTTAGACTGCTCCTCTCAATGCGGAGGAGTAGAGGCTCTACTGGCCGAGCTCTTCACCCTATCGAATAGAGTGTAGCCCGCTTGTATTCACAACCTCATTCTCGCCTTATGGCTCAGCTCCCTCTTCACCACTACAGTCCAGTACAGTGACCGCATTACTGCTGCCACCTGTCCCAGCCTATCCCTCTTCTGGTTACTCGTGAATAAGACCTTGAGATACTAAAACTCCTCCACCTGGGGCAAGTCTTTTCCCCTTACCTTAACATCATCTGCAAATAGAGACACCACCCTCTGGCATCCACACATAATGCCTTCCTGACTTCGGCTATGCCTTGACACCCTGTCCATGAAGATCATGAACAGGAGTGGAGACAGGGTACATACCTACCAGAGTCCAATGCTAACACTGAAAGGGTCCAACTTAATGCCGAATATAGGAACACAGCTCTCACTCTGGGAGAGCTCATCCACCCCCGGTGCCTTGCCACTGAAGAACTTGCCAACTACCTCAGTGACCTCCACCAGGGAAATGGAGCTTGACACACCAGGAGCCAGGAGTTCTTCAAATGATCAGTTGACAGCTCAGCACCTCTCTTCACCCAAGTGTCCAGAACATATGATCCCAAGTCAGATGCAACGACAACAAAGTTGATCATTGACCTCTGACCCAAGGAGCTCTGGTACCATGTACACTTATGAACATCCTTGTGTTCGAACTTGGTCTTCGTTATGGACAATCCATGCCTGGCACAGAAGTCCAATAACAATTCACCAATCGAGTTTAGATCAGGCAGGCCATTCTTCCCAATCACATCTCTCCAGGTCTCCCAGTCATTGCCAACATGAGCATTGAAGTCTCCCAGTAAGACTGTACAGAACCCCACCCACTCACTCCAAGAATGTTGAATACTCTGACCTGTTATTTGGTGCATAAGTACAGACGACAGCCAGAGTTTTCCTCTCTATGATTTTAATTCTCATTGAGACAACCCTCTCGTCCACCAGGACAAACTTCAACTGCATAGCCACCTCTCCATACCCGCCAGGCTCCTCTCATCTTGTGCAACCCCTGAGTAGGAGAGGGACCAACCCCTATCCAGGAGTTTGGTTCCAGCGCCAACACTGTGGGTGGAGCTGAGAAAAACTATATCTAGTTGGTACTTCTCATCCTCCCGCACAAGCTCTGGCTCCTTTTTGAGGTTTCATTCCATGCACCAAGAGCCGGTTTCTGTTGCAGGGGCCTAGGCCACCAAGGGTCCCGCTGCAATCTCCCACTGCCTATATGGAACTGCACTGCTCTCCCATGCTGGACTTTGCAGTTGGTGGGCCCACATGGTCTCCCCACATTGCCTCTTTGGGCGGTAACGTGTTACAGGTTACGTGGGCTGCCTGGCCACCAGGCACTCACCGAGGAATGCTACCCCCAGGCCTGGCTCCAGGGGTAGGTCCCGGTGACCCTCTCCAGGGCAGGGTACATGATTTTCTGTGTACATTTTTCATGGTGGGGTTTTGGATCACGTTAGTCTGGGTTTTCACTCCAGACCTGTTCACCCTGGGAGACCCTACCAGGAGCATATTGCTCCCAATGACTCAGCTCTGAACATCCCTAGACCATACAAGCCCTTCCGCCACGACAAGGCCCCAATCCAGGAAGGGAGCATCTGAACAGTACCTGATTAATTTTGCACATCCTACTGAGGCACATTGGGCCTTGTTCCACAACCATTCATAGGAAGAAATTTTCTTCACTTATGCAGTTTTTATGAAGATTCTGATGTGCATCAATGTTTCCTTATTTGGGTTTCCTACCCAAGAGGGAACGAGGCTAATTGTGCTTTCTTGGACTCTCAGTCATGGATGTCTGTAGCATCACAAGAGATCAAACTCATGATCTCCTGATGATAGACCAAGTGCATAGACATAAAGAGATGACCACTCGAGAGCCCCTATAACATATCATGTTTCTAATGTTCTTAGTGCCTCTCTCAAGAACAAATGTAAGAACTTGGAAAAATATTGATAAATGAGGCCCTTTATTGGCAAATTACAGTGGCTTGTACAGTTAACCCAAAACACTACTTCTTCCATATTGCTGTTGTCCGAACAAACCTCTTCTCAATTTGTCATTTTTCAGTGTTTGACATAATTGTCAAAGTCATTTTAAAATGACTGTTGCCCTTTATGTTGTGTATAAATTTCATGATGAATGGAACAAAAGAAATGACCAAAAATGACTTGGTTCTGGTTCTATTCACTTATATTAAAAGTAAAATGTGTTTGTGCTTTACCTGTAAAGTTATCATTTTGGAGATACAAGGTTTTCGATCTGACAGAGAGATATGTTTTAATACAATTGTGTAGTGAGATGGTGAAATTCAAAACCAAATAAACCCACAAAATCAACCAAATGTGTTATTTTACTGGTATATCAGGGGTGGAAAATACTTGATTAATTGTATTTCAGTACTGTATGCAAGTATCATTTTGAAAAATTAGATTTTTTTTTGTATTTAACCCTTGTAGTTTTACTCAGTCACATTTCCAAGTGAATATTTATAGATTTTACTGCTTACATTTAGATCTTCAAAGTGCTCATTACACATCTCAAAGGCTAGGAGATTTTTCTTCCCTTGGTAATCAGGGCCCTGTTTCCCAAAAGCATCCTGGTGTTAAGATTATCTTAACTGGTAGAGAGAGTGTTCAGTGTAATGCTCACTCTACCATTCAAAATCGTTGCGCTATGATGCTCTTTGAATCTGAGCCCAGGTTGAATTGTGTTTCAATTTATTTTTATTACAACATCCATCCAAGTTCATATTAGTGTATGCTATTTTGTCTTTGTGCAAGGTCTATATCACAGTGCCAAAGAAGTACCACAGTACCACTTCCAATTTTCAGTTGTATTGGCACTCCCAACCAAAATTTACATCGAGTGTGTTCACATGCATTTAATAATCCAGTAACTGCAGAAAATCAGATTTTGTCAGTAATCCGTTCAAGATGTTTACAGGGGGAAACTCCAGATCTACATGAAATCAGATAGTAATCATGTTTCTCCTTTGCAACCAACCACTAAACTCACAGATGTGAAGTAAACATAACGTGAAACTCAAGCTTTCCTGCAGCTTTTTCATATATCATCAAATCACTTTACCTGAAAATTTAAACATACATGGTCTAGTAACTCGAAGAATATTTAAATGGGGTTGTATGTTTTAATTTTTCCATTATGTTAAAATCTGCAAATAAATGGAAATCACAAAATAAAATTTGCAGAAAAGAGCCATATTTATGATGTTATCTGTAGAGTATGTGTTAACTTTATTTCTAGAGAATTATCAAGAAAACCTGTAATGACACATGCAATTTGATAGAAGCGTATGACTATATATGATTTTCAGTCAAGCATATGGAGTTTGCATGTTCTCCCCGTGTCTGTGTGGGTTTCCTCTGGGTTCTCCAGTTTCCTCCCACAGTCCAAAGACATGCAGTCAGGCCAATTGGACATGTTACATTGCCCCTGGGTGTAAGTGTGTGAGTGATTGTGTGTGTCTGTCTGCCTGCCCTGCGATGGACTGGCGACCTATCTGGGGTGTATCCTGCCTTCCGCTGGATACAATGACCACTGGGATAGGCTCCAGCACCCCTGCGACCCTGAGGGAGAAGCAGCTTAGAACATGTGTGTGAGTCAAGCATTTTTGTGAATTTACACTTCTACTTTGAGCTGAATAAGATTCTGATAAAGTACTCTTTCACTCTTTTAAAGTATGCCTTCACCTTTTATTAATTGGATGGACGGCTGTAAATTTACAGTCATTGTCCTTCAGCAAACTGTCCTTAAAATATATAATAAATTATATTATATAAATATATTATAAATTATATTATAAATTCAAGCTTCTACATTTATATATATAGACAGAAATGTTCCACTTTGTCACCCAACATCCTTCAAGTTACATTTCATGCTCTCTCTCTCTCTCTCTCTCTCTCTCTAACGCTCATCCACAGATGATAGGTTACATTTTTCCCCGAAAAATTCTGTGAATGCAGCACAAAAGAAAGCAAGCGCCTGATGGCTTAATTTCAGTAAATTGCATCAATGAGTCACAGAATGCTATTGAGACAGTGCCACATTAGCATAGGAACGTCCGTGTCTTTGCTGGCAGATGTGCATGATTTAGGAGGCAGCAGACTGAGCTTAAATAGCTGCATTGCTAAATGGATCCAATTACTATCATTTAGGGGTAATACTTAACTATCTCTGCATGGGCTCCCAGTCTTTGCTCTGGATTAATGAGGGAAACACTGTGCTCTCTGACTCTACTGTGTCCCAGCCTAGTGATGGGCCACTTCTCCTCACCTCATTATGAAGGGAGCAGTGTAAACAACATGCTAATAAGGCAGGTTAGCATCCTGTTCATTTGGCAAAGCTTTCTTTATACTGAACGTACTACAGAACAGATGTGAAAAAAGGTCAGAATGATGAATATGGTCCCTTTTCAAATTGGTTCACGCTTAAGCTGAATAAGAAGAAAACACACTTCATGTTTCATTGGTATGAGCTTTCACATGACAGCTTCAAAGCAAGAATCAAAGCTTTCATTTAAAATGAACAGTACAAATATCTGAGGACAACCATTTAGTTCATTTTCAGTCAAAACATCCATTAAGTATTCATGTTACAGGAGATATATGAGAAGAGATTTGATGTAAGATAATCCACTGGCATAAGGAAGAGGGAAGTCACCCCAAACTGTCCCCATCAGATAAACCGTGTTTAAAGCTTCGAGAGTGAGGAGAAAAATCACGATCCACTATTTCACAAATTAATACTATGGGTCTGAAAGGATGTGTAGCTGCCAAGAAGCCTTTACTGGGAAAAGGAAACAGATCAATCAAGCAAAGAAGCTGCTGGTGTCCTTACAATAATGGACTGACCATCCCAGAGTCCAGACCTTAACGTCACTGAATGTGTTTGGGAATTACTTGGATCGTGGGAAGCAGAAAATTCAAAACTTCTGAGACTGAACTTTGGAGGTGTGGAAAAATATCACTGCAGAGTGAGTCTCTTGAGAAGAACAGAAGCAGGAATAATGGCAAAACGTGGAAATATTAAATTAAAAAATGATGTTACATTCAACTGTTTTTCCTCTGTAGTTTTTTATTTAAATGAGTATCCTGACTGAAGGTCCTGAGATGTACCCTTGAGGTATAAGAGGTATAACTGCCCCAATGACAGTTCTGTACGTTTTTTCTGAGACTGTAAGATTATTATTCAGTAACTTCAGGGACTACAGTGCAAACTAGCTGAGCTTTAAAAAATATATAAATAATATATATATAATATATATAAATATATATTATATATATATTAATAAATATATAAATATATAAATATAAATATATAAATATATAAATAAACGTTTTTTCTGAGACTGTAAGATTATTATTCAGTAACTTCAGGGACTACAGTGCAAACTAGCTGAGCTTTAAAAAATATATAAATAATATATATATAATATATATAAATATATATTATATATATATATATTAATAAATATATAAATAAAAAAATATATTTATTTATTTTTATTTATTTATTTATTTTTTTTAATGGATATTAGTGTGTTTGTTTAACCATTTCCAAGCCTCTCCTTGAGGAAGTCCAGTATATATAGTTAAAAAGCAGCTCCTGGTTTGACCAATCAGTGCTTCAGTAAATTGTGCTCAGGATGTACCTGATGATATTAACAAGTCTCTGTGGCGGCTGTGAAGGTGTTAAGGAAAAATATGGACCCAAGAAATTCTTGTTACTTTTTATTGTTTTATTGTTTTTATGCTTATTTTAAATATGAGCATGACTTTATTTTATATTGTGATAAATTCACTAATTATATATATATATATATATATATATATATATATATACACACACACACACACACACACACACACATACACACAGATAGATAGATAATGAGAACCAAATATTACATGTCTGTGTGTATGTGAACCTTTAGAATTTGTGGATGATCTGAAGTTGAAATTAGAGTTAAATCTATAAAATAAAGATTTAAGATGTGTCCAGAATTATGAACAGAACTGTAGAAGAATTGAAAATGAACTAGAAAGATGTGACAACATTGACAATGGAACTGCAATAAAATTAACCTCCATAATTGCAAATTTAAAGTGGAGCTCAAATATCAAGTCAGACAACTGGACAAGAAACATGCAAATATATAACTAGAGCGTATTACTTATCATTTGTCCTACACAGATCTGTCAAAGTTATCTTGTAAATAGTCGGTATAAGAGAAAGAGTCTTCTAGTTGGATCTCATGATTATGAATTTATAGGAATTTGCATAAATCAACATATATGAAGTTATCAAAGGTTATTTTGAAGGAGCAGCTTATTACAACCTCTTTCATAGTAAATGTTATGAAACGGTCTCAGAGATTACTAAGTTGCTGGAAAAGAGGATCAATTCAGGACCTCATGCTGGAAAATAATTAGACAAATGATTGCACTCTTAAAAATAATTAGATCCTCAATGGTTCTTGGCTTGGAGTATGGTTCTAGAACACACCATTTTGTAGTGTAGAAGCATTATGTTTATCTTTCACACCTCATTTATTAAAATGGATATTTAAATTGCCATCCATTGAAAGCTTTTGGGGTGGGGGACTAAAATGGGTTCTTCTACAGAATCATCCCAAAAAACCCTGGTTGGCATCTTTCTGGGTCCTTCTTGATCACAACCTTTTGAGTGATTTGGTCCTCACAGTAGACACATGAGACAAGTGATTCTCATTCTTCTCCAGCCTGGTGAGACGTTTAATATCTCTGCATTGTCAGTCAAAATAGTAGCAGACTTCAAATGAGGAAAAACTGAAATCTTGGCGTAGCAACTCAAAGCACTGAGGTTGTTCCAGACACGGATACCACATGGTGTGGAGACAAATAGAGGCAGTGTGACTGCATAAACACAGCAAGACAGCTTAATCTGTAAATGCCATGCAGTTTGCACTTGTCATATATTACAGTGTTGGTTCTGACAGAGGTCAACCATTAAATATGTGTTTATAACAGCTTACATTTCCAGCTTTTAAAAAGCAGTGGTGTGTGACAACACTGGCAGGTGAAAGTCTAATGGGTTTCTGTTAGCTTCATGTACAGGTTGAATGGATCTGTCTGCTCCGTGTGGTTTTGCAGGGAGGTTGCAGGTTTTGTTGTCTTTAGAATTGTCTTAACTGAGAAGACTACAGCTGTTTCCACAGTGACAGTTGGCTGAATGCTTAACTGTGCAAGATAACAACCTTGAGATCAGAGCTATTACAGTTAACTAAAACAATTACTAAAATGGCAACTAACAGGGACAAAATATGCTAATTTGCTGTAATAAAAATAGAACAAAAGTTTGCAGAAACACAAAAACAAAATAAAACTTTAATGTCCGCTGCAAAATGAACCAAACCAAGATAGAATTATTGAGTAAAACCTTTAGCTTTTTCAGTGTGTAAATGAGAGCTTAGAAGTGGAACTCATCTATGTTTGGCTCTGCCCTTTTAATTGTTGCCCCATTTTTGCCTGAAACAGTGTCCCCAAAGGAAAAGGAGCACTGTTCCCACATACTTTGGACTACAGTCATGATCTTGGTCTCGTTGGAAAGGTCACACATTCAGCCCACATGGATTTTTTCTTATATCATTGCTGTCCAATGAAAAATAAGTATCTCCAAAATATGAGCTGCAGGAGAAGACAAAAACACGTACTTTTCAGTGTAAGTCAATGTAAAGAGATTGTCATTTTAGAGCATTTCTGTTGGTCCATTCATCATTACATTTTTACACAATGTAAAACTGGTGTTTTGAATTGTAGAAAACTAAAAATCAACTAAAATGGAGATACATGGTTTTCATTGGACAGTGTAACGGTTGGGAGCAAGGAGGCGGACACACATGCTGAGATAAGCGAGATTTATTATGGGCAAATCCAGGGTCATAGTCGTAATGGTCCAGGGTCATAGAGCAAACACGGATTGAACGGGGGACATGAAGGACAAACAATAAACAATAAGCAGGTTCAAACAACACACAGTAACCAGAACAACCAACAGCACAATCAAATACAAACAAAGACAAGGGGCAAACACAGGTCTTATAAAACAAGGATAACGAGGGACAGGTGAAAACAATCAGGGGTGGAGTCAAACAAGGGGGCTGGACCAAAACAAACATACATGGACAGAACTGGGAGGGGCCAATCGTGACAGACAGCAATGATATATGTGTTAGCTTGTTGCATGGCTGGCTATGTATGGGAGCTAAAGCTAAGCTACTATACTACTTTATCCCCAAAACAAAAGCCCACAGCTTTGAAACTGCAGTTCCAGAGTGTCACTGTTGCAACATTTAAGGTGGAACAGGAAAATTTATGCAAAAAGCTGGGAAATAGGAAACTACAGCCTTCTGAGTATGAATGAGTTTTCTTGAATGCTATTTCAAATGTCCACCCCTTCTAGTAGCCGTGATAAATTGGTTAAGGTTAGCTAACTTTAGCTGAAGCTCAATGCTTATGTGTTCAAGAGAAAATTAGCCAACTCAACATTTGTCTTAAAGTCCTTCTGGTCTCTAAGCTGTTTCCATGTTTCAAATGCATCACCAGTATTTACTTGCGTTTTACTACCTCTCTGGTCGCGGAGCTTTTAAGAGGGATGGCAAAGCTTTTTAGGTCAGGATTCATTCTGTTTGCTTGCTTCTATGACTGCAGCACGCTGTGTTGGCCTGCTGATTTGTTTCATATCTCGCAACCTGGGGGGTCAAATGGTAGTGGAAAAAGGGCAGTGGGCAGGATCGCAGACCAAAACACAAACGTTCTGCTTAAGACCTGAAATTTCAAAGGAGAACATATTGGCTGTAGCACTGTTGTTGAAGAAGCCAGTGTTTTAACTTAGCATGTTTCCTTAATTTTGATGACATATAATGGTCATGGTATGATTTAGTACAGTAAATATTTTGCATATTGCTAATATAAAATGCATTTTAGACAAAGCTTTGAGAAGTGCTTGGTATCATTATTTTTTATAAACAAATAAATAAATACCAATACTTCATTGTGACGAGATGTACAGGTTTGGCCTTATGGATAGAGTTCATTCCAATCTAAAATAAGCCACATAAAAGGCAATTAACATGCACAACAACCAAGAGGGAACCTATACCCTCCCCAATCCAATCAATCCTCCCCTCTGCCCCACCGCACTCCCACAAGGCCCCTCAAGGTCTATCTATGCATGTAACTGTTGTGGAAGGTTTGAGTTTATAGCACTAAAAAGGACAAAGATGTGCCATGAAATCTGAACCTTGTCTAATGTTTACAGTCCAACTGGACATCATTTCTGTATTTAGCAGTCATTGAAGTGAAATGAATAATTGATGCTAGCTGGTATGACTCATGGTGGCCAATACTGACCACTGTAATATGACACAGATTGGGATGTTACAGCTAGATTATAATTGGTTAAACACCCTCAGACAACGGAATGTATAAAGCTCTATATAACAAGAAACAGCTCACAAAGCAGAGCTATTTTTATACCAGAACCTCTGTTTACATTCTTCCCCTGGCCTTTAAATTCTCATTCATTCTATTGACTTAATAAGCCCGCTAGGACCCCGGCCCTTGCAACAGACAGATACGGCACCTTCCCAGGGATGGAGGGGAAGAAGGATAATGTGGCATTATGCCCTGGATTCAAAGCTAAAGCATTTCCACCACTCGTAATGCATTTACAAACATTCTCTCCTAAGGGGCCCAGGGGACGCCAAAGCTCAGCAATTACACACTAAATCAGTTGATGTAGCACTGTTTATAGTCTTTGTGGCTGCTTTCTTGAACACACAGTAGTCCTAGTTTTGGTCCCAAGGGATTTTCAAAGGTAAATAGCCAGTAACAGGGCAGTCTGTGGCAGGACCTGCCTTAAGCCACTGCTAAATGTTAAACATGATTTCACTGCATTGTTTGTCATTTACTGAAAGGAACAGATTTGTGAAAGCAGTGAAATCCAACCTAGAGGAAACACAAGACCTCTGGTTCTCAATCCTAACAGACATCATTAGATCGTCAATAAAAATTAATAAATAAAATGAATAGCCTATTATCATCTATTCATAAAAATGTCTTCAAACAAGATACCAGATGTTTTTAACCTGGATAAACTACATTATGTTTTTATCTCAGCCTTGTTGACCCCAGTGAATGTCAATGCCAACAACATGAGTGACTCTAGTCAGGCAAGCTTAAGGCAAGCAATTTAACCCTTTAAAGCATTTAAGGCATTACAGGACAAATGAAAAATTTGGTCCTGTTAATTATGTTTCAGATTTTGGATAAATATCTTCTCATAAACTGTATTAACAAAAATATAACTAATGAGATGTCAGAATTCAAGAGAAATGCAGGGTGTTTGAGTGATTTTTACTTTGTCAGCATGCATCCACTCATGTCTGATTGTATGTTCTAAAATTGACCAGTTTTAATGAAGGCTTAGCTCTGTTGACACCATGTTGCATCACATCTCCCAAAAATGTATACTTCCTAAGTCAGGGGTCAGCAACATGTGGCTCTGGAGCCACGTGCAGCTCTTCTACTTCCCTGTTGCGACTCCACAACAGAACTTTTAGGTAAAATAACCCTCCTTTGCAGTAAAATAAAGCTCTCCTGGCTGTTCTAACACAGTTTAACAATATATGGTCTTAAACTCTGGAGTGAATGTAACCTATAACTGCTAACTCATCAACATTTACCCCTTTCAGCATGCAGACTGTGAGTCACATGGCAACACAGACAACAATTGTACCTAGCAAGGAACTAACGAAAAGGCGAAGAGATGGACTGAAGATGAATATCGATAATTTGGAGACAAATGGAATTGTTTGCATTTATAAATCACTCCAGCTGGTTTCCGTTTAAGACACATTTAATCTGCAACGAGAAACTGGCAAATGCAAAAAAACCTTGAAGCTGAAGTCAGCTTCTTGTTCACCAGATTCCCATTTGATCTGTTCAGTTCCACCTTACAGCAATTCAGCCTCGTAAAAAGTCAAAACACATCATTTTCACAAGAAATTGTAAATGCGGCCAGTTTTCTGTTAGAGATGCAATAATAGCTGAGCTGAAGCTTAAAGCAGAGCAAAGTAAGTCTGTGTTTTCACTCATATTCTATGTTTTAGCCTATTCTAGTACATTAGCACATACTAAAACATTTATGGCCAAGATGCTAAAATGGAGATTTTGTTGAAAGAACAAAACAGCTGCTCTTAACTTTTATGCTGCGGATCCCTATCCTAGGTAATGACAGCATCATTCCTTCACATGATTCCCGCTTTCTCACTGGGTAGTGTGGTTCTGAGAACAATTCTTAAAACCGATTTTCTCAAAAATCACATTTTGTGTAGATTCAGAACCAAATATCTTAGTTTCTAGAATTCCAACATAAATGTCTAACTATATTTTGAAGAATATCACAGAAGGATGTCTTTACATATTATAATAGCAGGATTTATGCTGAAATTATCTTGTTTAATGGGATTTCAAAATATGCAACTATATGCATATTTAACTAGATAAAATCTAATTTGCACTGTAAGAACATCAGTATATAATCAGTACATACTATAACATGGCACAATTAGTTCAGGGTACCTACTGTTTGAAAATTAAATACCCTTTTCATTTGCAGTGTCTTGCCTAACATCCTAATAGCAAGCAATGGGAGCGAACAACACAGGCAAAACCTTCAGCTACAAGTGTTAGAGCGCTCTCCCATTCCTCTTCAGAATGGATAAGGAGAAATTCATCTACAAAGTAGAGAAAGAGGGATCTCTATCACTCTTCAAGTAAATTTTATAAGGATGTTGACATAGAGGAAACCATTCTGAGAGAAATTCCACTTCCAATGCTGGAAGGTTGGAGGTAAGAGAATCCCGTTTGTTTTGTATCACTGACTGATGAGCTAACCAGTTAGCTAAGTAGACACAAGTTAGCAGAGCTGCCCAACACAGTAGCATAATAAAGATGCTTACCATTTTTAGTTAAAGTTTCAATCTATTTCTGATAGGTCCATGTTTGAGCTGATGCACGCACTTCACATTTCCAATGTAGGCATCCTAAGAGTTTTGTGATGCTACATGAGTTTTGTGATGTGATGCTACATTTGAAACTCAATAGCTGTTAGGGCACACATCTAAAAGGCAATAAAAGATGGGAGGAAGAATAAAATAGGCAGAAAAACCTTTACAATACGCAAAATCCTTTACAAAATACTCCTTTACTTTAAGTGGTAGACAGGCTTCAAGAAACCTGAACCTGGAACCCAAGCCAAGCTGACAAATGTTTGGGAACTGAAGCCGGAACGTGACCAAACCTGACACAGTCATATGCAAAAGTATACCCTCAGTTAAATGGCATGTTTTGTTGGTTTGCTAAGTGAAAATAAATTGAAACATACAAGAGTATAAAGCTCATTTTATAGCCTGTTAGATGCAGGTTGGAACAAAACTTTGCAGGAAATAGATCTCCAAGAGCATGGTAGGTGACCACTGGTATAAAATGTGCCATTACTTTTGTACAGGTTACATTTTCTGTTTGTTTGTTTTTTTTTTTGTCAATACGTTAAATTCAAGCATCAATTTTGTACAGAATGTGTTGACTTGCTTTCATTTCTAGTATCAACAAAGCACGCAACTGGGGTGCCCAAACATTTGCACATGATTGGACGGGTAGTTGGGTCCTGTTGGGCTCATGCAGGTATTTCATAATATAGTGCTTCTCTGTTCTAACACAGAGAAGGTCAACTAAAGAATGGCTTGTTAATGAACTGATGAGTTGGATTAGAAGTTTTGAGAGCAGGATGACAAACTCCAAGGCCAGAATTTGGAACCACTGCTCTAGACACACCCATCAGCTGCCATTCATACATCCATCAGGAGAACAAAGGAAAGAACTGATCTTTTTTCATTGCTATTCTTAGGACCCATAGCCATTACCTGTGGTCAGCTGGAAGATCTGTCAGTGGAGCTGCATTAAAGTAGACTTTGGTTGTTTATGATTTTTCCGACCTAATGCCTAATGCCTGCGTGCTCTCTCTCCCCACTCCTCCTGTCCGTTTTCACACACTTCACCTGTAATTAGATATCATCCCCTTAGAATTAAACAGAGGTGGACGAAGTACACAAATCATATACTTGAGTTAAAGTAAGGCTACCCAAGGTGAAATATTACTCCAGTAAAAGTAGAAGTTCCTCCCTTTGGATCTCAACTTGAGAAAGTACAAAATATTTGCCTTCAAATGTACTTAAGTATCAAAGTAAAAGTACTAAAAGAGTAATTCTGGCTCTGATGTCCTGTTATCATTTTTGTAACAAGACTGGCTTCATGAACTCATTTCAGGTGAAAGTCCTCCAGCGTCTCTCTTGGTAAACCAGTCTTTTAATAGAACGTCATTAATTAGTGACGCTGACGTCTATTAAAATGATCAGAAGCACAAAACACTGAAGGTAAACAGTTTCCATCAGGGAGAACCGAGTGGCTCTGAAATCACTTTTTACAAACAAGCAAAGTTTCAGTTTAAGATTACTTTGTAACTTAGTTACAAGTTGAATAAAAACTTGCTTTAAACTAAGGATCACAAATGAGTTTTCCTTTCCTAAACTAACCTAAACTAATTTACTGTAAAATGAAAGTGTTTGTATGAATTTGGAAAAAAAATCATGCCAGTCACGACTGCATGTGTGGACATATTGTATATTGTGGTCTATTTACACAAAGTTAGGTTAGTTCATCATTTAGGTGACGTATGTGCTCCCAAATTTTTACAATGCTGCACTGATGTTGAACGGTGTGCTGCACTGGGTTGGTATGACCAACAGGTCAAAACGAGCTCAGAACAAAGTGACCGCTGTGCCCTGATTGGTGTTCTTGCTTTGCACTTTTGTTTTGACATGTTATGTTTTTATACACACAAAAAACAAAAGGAAGGACAGATTTCTCACAATGTAGTGGAGTAAAAAGTCAGATATTTGACTTTGAAATGTAGTGGAGTGAAAGTAAAAAGTCACCCAAAATGGAAAAACTTGAAAATGGAAAAACTACTTAGTTATTGTCCACCACTGGAAATAAAAGGTTCTGTCTGCATTCTGAGAAATTTTGAGATATTGAGTTTCAAAGATTTTGCATTCCAAATACACACACACACACACACACACACACACACACACACACACACACACACACCCACTAAGCTGCTTCTCCCTCAGGGTCGCGAGGGGGTGCTGGAGCCCATCCCATCCATCATCGGGCGGAATGCAGGATACACCCTGGACAGTTTGCCAGTCCATCGCAGGGCAGACAGACAGACAGATAGATGCATTTGCTCACACACTCACACCTAGGGGCAATTTAGCATGTCGAATTGGCCTGATTGCATATCTTTAGACTGTGGGAGGAAACCGGAGCACCTGGAGGAAACCCACGCAGACACGGGGAGAACATGGCATCCCAAATAGCAGAACTGATATGTAGAACACGTCTCTTTAATAAATGAAGACGACAGATACCATAAACGTATTCTAAGTGTACAATATCAAAACGTTTTTTTAAACAGGTCAAATGCAGTTAGAACCTTCTAATCCAAAAACACTCACTTTCTGCTTGGCACTATGAGGTTCTATCTGGCAAAACATGAAAAGCAGCAACAATTTTCAAGGAACACAAAGTTTATGCTCAATTTGTTTAAAACCATAAAATGAGTGTAACTGAATGTCTACATTGTCAAAACATTAAATTGCATGCTTTCTTTGACTTTTTATGCCTTTTTATTATTTATTTATTTATAGCAGTCACAGAATAAGAATGTGTATAACTCAATTTTGACAAAAAAGTCAGACAGAACCTTATAATTCCAAGAGGACGATATTGTAATTCCAATGCCCTGCCGATGAGCACTTGCCAACATTAGGCCTACAGCAACTGATGCACTGACTATCATCTGTCCTCCTGTCACAGTAAAACACAGAATTGTAATTAGTTCTGTTGAAACTGGAGGTCAGCGCAGTGAAAGCACACAGCAGATAATCCATCATATCTCTTCCGCCTGATCTCATGAGGATTTGGGGTTTAACTTTTTCTGGTCGAGGACCTTCAGGGCACCGATTAGAGGGCTCCCCAAACAAAAGCGACTTC
The DNA here is from genome assembly GCF_015220715.1 of Pygocentrus nattereri. Lineage (NCBI taxonomy): Eukaryota > Metazoa > Chordata > Actinopteri > Characiformes > Serrasalmidae > Pygocentrus > Pygocentrus nattereri. The sequence goes on along the minus strand of NC_051218.1, from coordinate 38,521,859 downwards.
TTTAAACCTTGCTATGATAGCTGAAGGGCTCCTGTGGAGACAGCAGGGGACAGTGAGAGTTCAAGTGAAAGTACCATAGAAGAGTGTTCAAGGAGACATAATACAAGGTGGACTCAACAACTCAATCAATAGCCCGCTCTGCTGTGCTTTGCTTCAACACATGTGAGTTGAGGGAATTAAATTTTGCCTGAGCGTTGATTGAATTTTGCAGCCTGAGCTTACGGAAAAAGAGGCGAATTGTAATTACCTCAATACTGGAGCAAGCCGAGTGTAAAGGAGCGGCAGGGAAGGGAATGAGAATGAATAGTGGGGCTGTTCGGTACTTCGTCACTTTCCAGTGTGTCCTGTGGAGAGGGAAGGACGATAAAATACAAAATTGAGGCTGTGATCCGTGCTGACCTGCATGCCAGGGGAACGCTCACCTCACAATTTAGCAGCCTCCTGCTGGGTTGAAACAGTGCAGAAAAGGCGGATAGGACGGGGTGATGGCTTAGGTTGACGCATGTGGTCATTCTGGTGTAAAATAAGAGGGGGATGAGGGGGGTGAGGGCATATCCCCTCCACTGTTTGAAATTATGCAACACAAATCTTTGGTGGCTCAGGCATGATTGTCACAAAATCTACATATGATAGATTATTCATTACCTTTTTTGTGAGTTTTCCATTATGTCTCCCACACTAGACATTAAAACAGAGAGGCTGCACGAATGAAGATGAACCAAGAGCAATCGACCTGTGGAGAACATCTCTCTGTCTTTGACTTATGTCACCATTACACCAAACACTGTCTGTCCATCCATCATCTATATTTGGAAGGCTGGTTTGTCAGCAAGGGTCTGCCACCTGAGGTATACCATTCAGGTACTACTTGCTGGGGAAGCATTTCGAAAAACTTTATATGCACATTATTTTTTGTCTGCATGGTCTACTTGCATGCTTACATTTGTGCCAAATGAATATTAATAATTTGTCATAGAAACTTCCAGCATTTAAGCGTAAACCATTAGATCAAATTTTCTTTAACCTACTGTTGCCTCAGGGTAACAAACCCATTTTCCTCATTTTACAGTTACATCATGCATATTAAATGGAAATCAGATGTATGAATATTAAGAGAGGAGTTTGAATAACCCAATGAAATCATGGTCACTTATAAATGGTCACACTGTAGACATTTGTCAAAAAACTCTTTTTGGCAAACATTTCCAAAAAAAAGTCATGCAGAATGTAAACAAAAACAATTCATGTTAACCCTATATTTAAATGAAAAGAGCACAAAGACAATAAATCAAATGTTGAAATTTGTTTTTTTAACTTGATGCCAACAACACGTCCCAAAAAAAGTTGAGACTTGGGCATGACCTCTGTAAGCGTTTGGGATCTGAGGAGACCACCTGCTGTAGTTTTGAAAGTGAAATGTTTCCCATTCTTGTTTGATACAGGATTTCAGCTGCTCAACAGATTCTCTTGTTTCTCATTTTATAATGTGCTAAATGTTTTCAGTGGTGAGGTCTGGACTGCAGAGGCAGGCCTTGTCTTGCCGAATTAAGCAAGGCCTTCCCTGAAAAAGACGTCATCTGGATGTGGCCAGCAAATACTGTTTTTGGCGTTTTCCCTTGCATACAGAGGTTTTTCCAGATTCTCTAAATGCCATTATCTCTTAACTCAGTCTTTCACAGAGTGGTGAACCCCTCCCCATCTTTACTTCTGAAAGACTCACTTACTGAGCTTTTGCCAAATCAACCAGCAGGTATTTTTTTTTTAGCATTACACGACTTTACCAGCCTTTTGTTGCACCCGCCCCAACGTTTTTGGATCATGTTGGCATCAAATTCAAAACGGGCATATATTTTTCAAAAAATAATGCGTCAATTTCAACATTTCAAATGTTTTCTTTGGAGCATTTTCAAATGTAAGATACAAACATTATACATTTACAAATTTGTAAACTCTTGGCAATTATATTGCTCCCGATTTTATCTCAACATAATAAATAACCATTTATGTGTTTAGAATTGCTGCATCTCCAGGTTAAAAACACTTTTTTCCATCTGAAACAAACAATAAAAGTTCCACATGAAAAAAATTCAACTGAAGGTTCCACTACCATCATTGCAGCAACAGCAAGCGCATTGGAAGCCTGTCAACACTCGCCTCAGCTAACAGTGGAGCACTAACGGGATTACCGCATGGAATTTTGCACAGTGCTGATATCCAATCAAGACAAATCAGGTCAAGGGGTAGAAGATGACCTGCTTGATGATCAGCGTGCATTCAACAATCTCTCACTGACCATTAATAAAACAAACAGGCTGATGAGCCACACACTTTCCCCTAGCTGGTCTGCAGCTGTGATGGTGACCATCTGGGGATCTATAAATGGTGAACCTCATTAGTGAAGCTGTGAACTAGCTCTGGCCCTGCAGTCTGGCTTAGCAACTGCACCATATCGGAATGCAAAGTAACCTGTAACCAATTATGCCACACCCACAGTCAAGCTACATGCTAAATATTTAAGACTTAAGTGCACACCAAGCAGGTGGTAATAACAAAAATAAATAAATAAATAAATAAATAAATAAATCAATCAATCAATCAAGCAATGCACTGAAAAAAAGTGCCTAAATCATGGGACATCATTTCAGTTTTTTTAAGAAATCCACACCTCCAAAGTTCAGTCTTAGACGTTTCTGCCTCTCACAATTCAAGTAATCCCAAACATTCAATGATGTTGAGGTCTGGTCAGTCCATTTTTTTCTGAGAACAACAGCAGCTTTTTTCACTGATTTGCCACTTTTGTTTTTGTCTATTTCCTTTTATTTTTAATGGGTAATATTTAAAAAAATAAAATAAAATTACCCCCACCCAGCAGTCCCACCACATATATACATAAGTTTGGAAGCTTCTGTGTTTCACTTATTTCACTTTATTTTTTTCTTTCTTTATATAAGTGCACTGTTTTTCATCTAATATAATAAATGTACCCCAAATCTTGCACTGAATGGTTATTTTAACTGGAAATTAAAGAAATAAAGGTTTTGCACAGTGTTATAGGCCTTTACTACACTTACGTTAACTTTAAATTCAGTTTATTTCCAATCATTTGTAGTTGCAGTTAAGCACCCCCACCCCACCCCCTCCCACACACACACACACACACACGAACCCCCACTTACTGTGTCCCTGAACCAGTCTTCCCATTCCAAGTATTTTCAGCTCTCAGAATGGATGCTGCACAGTATAATCACAAATCCATGCAGTCTATCCATTACATTATATTGCTGGCATCTGGCAAATAATTGTGGGGTGTCTGGTTTCCATCCCCAAATCATCTGGCTCTTATTTCCTCACACTCTTACTTTAAACTGCCTTTATTTATTGAACTTGGACATCAACGAGCCATTTCCACTGCCTATTGCCTATTGACCTTCAGTGTTTAATGTCTGTACGACATGTTGAGTTGTTAATGCACAGTATCCTCCCCAGTACTTCACTTCATTTGTGTCTGTATTACCCCCAAAGTTGTCCATCTATTGCTTACCAGCTCTTTGCAGTGTCTCTTACTGCTTGAACATCATCCAGATCTCATAAAACACCATAAGCAGGGGAACGTTTATTAAATTTGTCATCCACATGACATGACATGAAGTGGACAAAGACTTGTGGAATGATTACAAGTGACATGTTTACTTACTGCCATCCTTCAACTTCATTACTGCTTACGTTTAAGTTAAGTGATACTTTTTTAATCCCACAAATGGGGAAATTCCACCTCCCATCCGTGAAGTGAAACACCACATGCACACTAGTGAATAGACACACACACTAGGGGGCAGTGAGCACACTTGCCCTGAGCGGTGGGCAGCCCTATCCACGGCGCCCAGGGAGCAATTGGGTGTTACGTGTCTTGCTCAAGGGCACCTCAGTCATGTGCTGTCAGCCCTGGGGATTGAACCAGCAACCTTCCGGTCACAGGGCCAGTTCCCTAACCTCCAGCCCACGACTGCCCCAACTTTATGATAACTACATAACTTTATGATATGCTGTCAGATCCCATGTTGCTAGGATAATTATATTCTAGTCAATCAAAATAGAGCAGTTTTACACTTTGTTATCATTATAACATTTAAAAAAAACAAAAAATCATTTCATCTTTGAGAATCTTTGAGAAAGATGAACCAACTGTTGCATCATATTTAAAGTCACAATTTGCCTGACGCACTCAAAAAGTTCTAATTTAACCAGTGGCAAGCTGTGACCATCAGAGTTGGGCCATCAGTTCAGGTCATACATGCCAAAACTCAGTAAAAACACAAGGGGGAAAAAAGGCAACATCTTCTAGTGTCCCTATAGGACTCTTAATTTGCCAGCGATAAGCTAAAGGAGATTTAAATGAACATTTTCTGACAAAGCCACATGTAGGTGTTTATTCAAATTTTCAATTCAGCCTTAAATTGTGCAGCACTTACATTTGTTTGCAACAGAATGTAACATGCTGCAACATTTAAGGTGGAATGGAAAATTCACACCTTAAATGTCACAGCTGCACCTTTTAAGGTAGGCTGGAAATTTTGAAAGAGGCAGTTCTAGATTCAACTCCGACATCTGAAGCTTTTAAAAGCCATAACATGTTTAAGCTTGTGACAGACAGATTAGCACAGTGACTCTTTCAGTAGTGAGTTCTAGTGTAAAACTGCCGCCACTGCTTTCCATCTCCATCATCCCACTATCCAATAGGACAGTATATGGAGTTATATCTGCCTAGATATAGAGAAGAACTCATGATTGGTCAATTTCTGGAACACTTGTTACTATCCCGTACTAATTGAAGTAAAAAGTATTAGCGTAATACTTGCAGAGTAGAAGGCTCTGAGGGTTCCTCTTCTGAGTGTGCGTCTTCCTTTTCTTCATTAACATTTACACATACAGGTCTCTGATCTCACCCTGCCATCCCACCTGAGAAGGGATGAGAAGAAACTCATCCATGAAGTGGAGAAAAGGAGGGATTTCTGCGACTCTTCGTTTAAAATGAAAAGAAAGGAAACCAACTGCAGAGAAACTGTGAGAGTTTGAGGTATGATCATTGATGGATAAGGATACTTGGCAAAAAAAAAAAAACACCTCAACGAATGGGAATAAAAAGCGGTGGGAAAGGGCAAACAAAGAGGACGCTGAAAACAGTGTGCTCAAACAAAAAAAGTGGAATAAAACAATAAGAAAACAAAAGACACTTCTTCTGTGATTATGAGAGGAAGACCAGCTTTATGTTTAATCTTTTTGCTCTTTGTAGAACTCACTTGTTTTGCTTGGCTTGGAGCTGTTTCTTGTTTCAGCCTTCTTTTTGGCTTTTAAGTAGATTTGGGGGCAATTTATTATTTTCTTTTCGTCTAAATACCCAGTTGAGGATCACCCCTCTACAAAGGTGTGACAAAGGGCTGCTGTTTGCCCCAGCCTTAAGTATAGGAGCCCACAGGTGTGCCAGGTTGGGCCTAATCAGCCTGAGGGCTTCTGGGAATTGGAGTTCACTGAACTTGTGGTGACTCACAGCCCTCTGCTGGCAGCCAGTGGCACAGGCTGGGCGCTTACACACTGATACATAATTGACAGCCTTGAATATTAGAAACGTAGAGCTGGTTCAGTCTGCTAGAGTAAATGAACAGAAGAGATACTGACTATATACAGACTACATTTCCCATAAGTCTGTGTGCGGAGGCAAAGATGCAACAGGAAATATTGATTTAAACTAAACATCCTCTCTGTTTAAGCTGTAATAATAAAAATAAGACATGATTTTTGTTTTTATCAAAATTAATGAGGGGTTTAGTTAAAAATCAAGAAGCCTTTCCTTCCTCCAAAAAAGAAAGAAATCAATATATTTACAGTTTTCTACAGTAAATACCTTTATGGCAGTAACAGGCTAACAATACTGCTATTGAGTGCTGATTGGTTGGCATCACTTCTGCTGGGTGCTGATTGGTTAGCTTTACTGCTACTGAGTGCTGATTAGTTGGTCAGCTGATCAGCTCATTGGCTAAGTGAAGTGGTTTACGCTCACTGACATCAAGAACACAAGAGTCACTGTTAAGTCCTATAATTTGAGTTTTAAACAACAAAAATATGACCTATATAAATAATATATAAAATATAACAGCTATGTTCAGAAAATTAACACATTTTTCATATTAAAATGATTATGCTTTATGATCTCTGATTCACATGGAGTTTAACAGAATATGCTCATGACTGTCTTTATGTAATGCAAAGTATTAGTTATTCTGTCTGTAGGGATTCACTGAGTTGAACTTGAAAGGGAATAAAAATAGGAAAGGCGTGGGGGGAGACCATAATATCTCTTTTTAAAGACATTTTCTAAAGAACGACAACACACACAAGCAAACTCAAGTATGAGAGCACATGCAGAGTTGTAAGTAGCACAAAAGCATTGATTAAGCTTAAAGTTCTCATTTTACTTTTACTTTGTTATGCTGTCTGACTCAAAACTACAGCAGCTCCTCTCTCAACCCGTTTCTCTTTCTTCTTCAGTATGCACAGATGCATATTTCTCCCATATAGCAAATCACACAACCGTTCAGGCCAATAACACAGAGCATGCTTCTGCAAATGAGCACCCATAAATGGAGGTGGTACTGAAGTAATGTTTAATGTACTGTGGTCTGTGCAGCTACTGGCAAAACTACACAGATGGGTCAAGATACTGAAGGTGTGAGGCGAGGTGTGCACTCCTTTGTTATCCTCACAGCCTGTCAGCTGTGGCCCTGTCACCTGCCCGAAAATGCACTCCTGAAGTCAATGGTGAAAGATGTGTTCATCACTCTCACAGTGAAATTCTGTCATAACCAACACATGGAAAGTCACAAAAGAACAATGCAAACAGTGCATTCTTAAAAATAAAGGTCCCTGCTGTTTTTGGCTTGAATGTACTATAAACAATTAACTGGTATAGAACCTGTACCCTGTGGAAATTCCACAAGCTTTACAAAGGTAATAGAACAGAAGGGAACTAACAGAATGAAACACTGCTTTTTGGTGCCTTATTGTTTTATTGAGGAATCTACTTTAAAGCATCATTTCACTGCCCAAAGAAAAACAAGTATCTCCAAAGAAGAAGGCAAAAACATTCTCAACTTTTAATGTAAGTTATTGTAAAGGGATTGAATTCCAAGCCATTTTAAGGCATTCTATCAGTCCAAATAAGTACAAATTCATTTTTCTGCATTGAGAAAAAAACAGCAATCACACTTAACAGAAAATAAAAGAAAACCTCCATTCAGTTTCCCCACTCATTACTTTTGTGCACCCTACAGCCACTCCTAAAACCAACTAGTTACAGCTGTGCCCTCCCAACAAAAGATAGTCCCAAAGATGTCACTGATCTTATCACCATCAGTTAAGCACTGACCATGAATCAAGCATCATGCAGGATCAGTGCGAATTGAAGGCATCAAGATCAAAGACATCAGGAATGCTGCTAAGTACAAACAAATTACATCATGCAATACCTTTATTATACAGCAAGATAATGACCCTAAACACACTGCTGTGAAGATCAAGATGTACTTATCAAACAGAAAAGCTTCTCAGAACAGTAGACTGGCCACCCCAAAGTTCAGTCCTGGACATCAATTAAATGTGTTTGGGTTTACTAGGATGGTGAGAAGCAGAAAATGCACAACCAACTTGTAAGACTGAACTTTGGAGGTGTGGAAAAATCCTTGCAGATTTCTTTGAAAAACTGAAAGTTATAATACAGGTAAAGGGTGGACACACTACATACTAGCAATATTATATTATATTATATTATATTATATTATATTATATTATATTATATGTACTCTACACACACACACACACATTATTATTATTACCTTTGTGCAAAATGTTTGGTCTTTTTAATTTTGTACTCTTACTTATTATTTATTATGTATGTGACACTGAAATAACAGGAAAGCAGTCATGAAATAAAAAGCGATTATGCTTTTGTCAGCATAATTATGATCATCAAATGAGTGCTAGTTAAGTTAAATATGCTAGTTAAATTAAAGTCCTGACAACATTTCTCACTGCCCGAAGCTCTGCTCCTCACCCTCCTTATGTAGCTTTTTTACTGTTGTGTTCTTGCTGCCACCTTGTTTTCTGGAGTTCTTCTAGCCCTTTTTTCCAATTCACATTTGAATATTGAGAAAAAAAGTCATGAGCATTGTAGATCACTGCTTGTTGTATAAGATTCATAGTTTTAGTTCCTATTCTACCTTAAATAGTGGTGCAGTTAGATGCTAGTGTCTCTCCAGTTGTCTCAATGTATCATTTAAGGTGGAATGGTAAATGAAAATAAGAGGCTAACTTCAGCTTCATCTATTCTCTATCTACCTTATGAGACTCAGTCATTAAATCAGCAAACCTGGGCTGCACAACCTGAGACAGAGGCCACTGAACTAAACCCTTATTCGGAAAAAAACACACACTTGGGAGTAATGGCTTGGCTGGGTGTTTTTTTTTTTCTCTATGCATGATTTTACACATTAACTCACAGTAACCAATCAAAAAAACTACCAGCATATTGGGAATTTTCCTGAATTTCCTAATTACCCACTCCAGCATTGCTCTGTACTGAATGGAAGTTTTGTCTAGAAGTTAAATAAATGAAAGGTGACCTGCAGAGTGCTGCACTAAAGGGTTACCAGTTGTTATGGTGGTGTGGTGGAGATATTGTCCATGATGCACAGCATTTTGGCCAGCATAAGCTTTCTAGTACTGACCCCAAGAAGGGGAGGAAGGTAGATGCCTATAGATGGTTCTTCAAAGTTTCTTTAGTAAAGACAATAGTGCTATACAGAATCATTAACACTCAAAAATACATTTGTATGCTTAAATGGTTCTTTGCATGGTGAAAGAGTTCTTCAGATGGATGGAGAATGTGCTGTAGATGGTTCTATATACCAGTGAAAAGGGTTCTTCTATTGTAACAACAGAAGAACCATTTTGGGTACTATATGGAACCCTTAAAGGATATGATGTATAGAGTTCTATGCCAAAAAGGGTTCTGCCATTTTTGACAGTGTCAAGCTTGTAACACTCGAAGAACCCTTTTCCGTCAGGTTCTATATAGAACACATTCTCCATCTGTCTGAAGATCCTTTTGAGCATGGAAGGAACTCTTTAAGCTTACAATTGGTTCTGTGAATGTTCATGGTTCTATATAGAACCACTGCCTTTACTGAAGAGCCTCTGTAAAACCATCTTTTTTAAGGTGAAGTATGGTAGATGTGTAGGAGGGGTTGTGACCGCTGAGTTAGATGCATTATTTACAGCCCATTTGGAAAGAATTGCCATTAAACTTAACTAAGCTGAAGGGTTTTGGGTTAAAGCTTCAGCAAGCTGGATGTGTAAAAACAGCCTAAGCAACATCCCCCAGTGTTTACTGAGAATGAGATCGTCCACTGCTGAGAGTATCTTTCAAGATAATGCGGCCGAATAAAATTTTATGGCACATAATAAGGTGAGTTTATTGTCAAATATGTTTTCCTTTCATGAACTCCGACTCAAAGAGTAAAATGTAATGATGTGAATGTGGACCACAGAGCTCAGTTTTCAACATTACACATCAGTGGTTATATAAATCAGATGCCTTTTTCGCACATCTTTCGTTCAGCTTGAGACACATTTCTTATCTGACAGCCCGTCTGTGTAATGACAGCTATGTGTATAAAAATGCTTTTCATGTGCTGCACTCGCTATCTAAAAAATAAGTTCTTTGGATATTCAGTGCTGGCATATACTGTCAGGAAGACAGTGGAAAGAGCAGAGCTTATTATTGTGTAAATCACATCAGCTTTGTTTACATTGCCAGCAGAGCCAAAACAGACGTTCCTCGGCAGCTTCTTTCAAAAGCAGAGCAGATGGTTTATTCACTGGGGTATTACACTCTTTCTCTTTCTTAAACTATAGGTTTAAGGGCACTGATTATGTGAAGGTTGTGCTGAGCATGATGTGTCAAGTGAGTTTGTGCACCCAAGTTTATGTGAAAGTTACTTCACAACTCTGCAGAAGCTTTGGGTAACTTGATTTGGTATATAAACAGTACTGTGCCAAAGTCAGAGACCACCCTACTTTTATTTCCAGTCTAAAAGACAATTGAGTGCAAGTTATTTATTTTTCTTCAAAGAAATTTTAAGGCATATTTTTCCAGACCTCCAATGTTCAGTCTTACAAGTTGGTTGTATTTTTTTGCTTATTATGATTCAAGTCATCCCAAACACACAAAAACACATTCAGTGATTGATTTCAATGTCTGGACTCTGGACCTGCCAGTCCATTGTTCTGAAAACACCAGCAGCTGCTTTGTTTGATTTGCATATATTCTTCTTTTTATCAGTTCCTTTTTTCAGAGCTCCTTGATAGCTAGACATCCTTTCAGACCAATTATGTTCATTTGTCATCTCACGACATAATCTCTCACAAGATATTTCTGAGGAGATTCCATATAAGACAATCACTTGAGGTCCAAAATTGGAGTGACAGAGAAAATGGGACAACCATGCAGAATCTGGCAGGATCTGGTAGACCACAAAAACTGGTCACCATCAGATAAACTTGATGAAAATCAAGCTCCACTCTTGCTTCAGATATGAAAACATCCACAGGTGTTTCTGTCCATCCTTCCACTGTGAGAAGACAACTCCGCACTATGGGTCTGAAAGGATGTGTAGCTGCCAAAAAGCCCTCACTGAGAAAAGGAGACAGACACAAAAGAAGAAAACATGCAAATGACCACAAGATGCAGCAAGATGACCCCAAACTCAATACTGGCCACCCTAGAGTCCAGACCTCAAACATCACTGATTGCGTTTGGGACTATTTGGAGTGTGAGAAGCTGAAAATGCAACCAACTTCTAAGACTGAACTTTAGAAGTGTGGAAAAATATTACTGCAGATTTCTTTAAAAAACTGAAAACAAGTGCCTCCTGAAAAGAATAGAAGCTGTAATGAAGGCAAAGAGTGGATATAATAAATACTGAATATAAATAAAGTATTTTTAATTGTTGAGTCTTCTAGGTAATTATATATTCAAAAAATTCACTTGTACTTAATGGCTGTCTTGATTGCAAATTATATATAAACATATAAAACATGCTCTCTAACTTTTGCAAAGTGCTGCATGTGTATGCAGTAGTGGTGTGAAGAACTGTTTGTGAAAGAGCAGTTGAAAAAAGAAAGCAATGCCAGTGGTTTACAACTGATTCTATGTGTCTCCCTAAGAAGGAAAAAATCAATGTAAATCTACATTACACTACAGAGTTGAGTAAATCACTGCCAGACCAATGAACTGGAGCAGTGATCTGTAGGCCAGCAGGTGGCTGTAGAGGTGATTTTGCATACCAATGTCTCACTGTCCTTCACACCCTCAGGCTCAAGGATTTTGCTGAAACCACAGGTTCAAGCCAAGAACTATTTATGAACCTTTAGTTTGAAGAATCTGCAAAAATCTTTATGTTGTATAGACGTCTACCTAGCATTATAATCAGGCCTGGTCACTGAACGCACCCTACACTGTGGACATGGGGTGGCAGGTTGGGCTGTGAAAGATATGAATCTACCCAGTATATCCAAACCTGCTTGCTTCCCGTCTGTGTTTAAGATTTGTTGCTTCCAAACAAAAGAAATAACAAATAGTGTCAATCAAAACATGTTAAATCGAAACATGGCTACAGTCCAGCACAGCCCATCAGCGGCTTCAGACACCTGCAGCACTAGTTTATGGTTCTTGTTATTGATCTAACTCCATGGCAGAGCTCCCAACACCTTTAAAGCTAGTGTCTCATGGATCTAAACATGAAGAGAATGCTTTGTTTAAGTATTGATAGGCTGTGGGTTTAAAAGGTTCTGAGAAATGATGCTGTTGAGTCTGTCTGATAATCCTGTCTTGGTTTAGATGTGGATGAGTGAATCTGGAAGGTGGATATCAAGCTTAATGAAGCTAAATCAATGGTCTCCAACCCTGGTCCTGGAGAGCTACACTTGTAAAAATAAAGGTTCTATACAGGTACATTTTCGTGCATCAAGGTAAAAATAATTCCTCAAAGGAACAGCAGTGGTTTTAAGGTCCAATTGTGAACTTTACATAATCTTTTTCAGGTGAAAAGTACATATTTGTACCTTTTCATAACCGAACGTTTTAAATCAGAACAATAAAATAAAATGCCTGGAGACAAGACAGGGTGTGTGGAGTCAGTACAACTTAGAAAATATATTTTAAATGTATTATGGTACAATACATTTGAGGGTACCATCCCAGTGACAAGAGGGGTAATGGCCCAGTGACAGTTTCATACCTTTTTTCATTAGGTGTACTTTCCTGCAGAGGTTAGTTCCATCCTGCATTAAGGTAGCTCTTCAGGACCAGGGTTGGAGACCACTGAGCTACATCTTCATATACTCATACAGAAGGCTACATGCTATCTATTACTATTGTGCATAGAGTACAAACAAGATAAAGTGGCATTTAAAAACTAGGGGAGAGTAGAGTTGGTCGGCACAGTTTTAACTCTCTCCCAAATATCCCAGGCATCCCATACATTAGAATGACCCAATTTGGCTAAAAAGACCAGACACTTTCAATGTCAAAACATATTTTGGGCTTACTGCATTCACGACCAAATTCATGTTGTTCCATTCATGTTGTACAATTTCTCAACATGAGATTGGTCAGCACACGTTGGAGATGATTGGCACACCATTAAAAGGCTGGATAGAAAACTTTGTTTGAAACAGTGTTCGTTTGTTGTTGAGTCAAGGTCGATTTCTGACACTGAATTTGCATTGAACAGGTGTGAACCACTGACACAATGTTGATCAAACAGCACTCAGTGATGGCTGAATTACCATTAAATTAGATGTTAAAACAATGTTTAGTCCGCAATATAGCAGTGTTAATTCAATTGAAAGTATACTAAATTCAATTCAGGGGTTAGAAAATATGAAACATCTCACTTACATTTGTGGCATGTGAAGATAAGCTTATCCACAGTGGTAGGTAAATGCACCACTTGGAGACTTTCCTAAGGACTTTTATTTCTGTACAGAGGCACTGCCTGGATGGGGATCAAACCAGAGAACTTGTAGAGTGGAGAACTACCACTCTGCAATGTATTCCAGGTTTCTCAAACGATACAGGGTGCTCCCATGCGAGTCCAAAATGAATGGGTTGATATGGAGCATTTGAGCACAATCGTAGTTTATAAATTCTTAAAGATTTGTAATGTAAAAAAAAATGCAATCTTTTCCTAAACAGTGAATATCACTGTAATATTTTTAAGAGCTTTTAAACTCGAGCTATAGAAGTTTAAAACGGCACCTCATGTACGTCCATGACATCTCTGCGCACGAACAGCCAATGAGCTGCTCCGCTGGCAAATCAATCATCATGATCTAGCAATAATGCCCGCCTTCTACTGTCTAAAACTCATGTGCTTTTTTGTGAAATCCTTCTAATTTCTAAAATTAAAGTAACATTCTAGGCAAGTGATTAGAAACTACATTATTTTAACAGTTTTTTTTTAGCTGGTGAGCACCATTTACTCCCATTCATTAGGACTCCCTCGCAGGCACCCTCTACTAATTAGCAGTCCTGTTTTTGATATAATGGGGGGAATAGGAAGCGGCCAGGCTCCTCATAAACCGGCTCTGATCAAAAATCCTGCTGCATGCACTTCCATTTCTAACCATGCTGATCGGTAATGCACCTCAATTACTGAATTCAGGTGTTTCATTCATTTCCATTGCCACAGGTGGAAGCTGTTATATCTGCAAATGGGGAACTAATTCCATATTAATGCCCATCTTCAAAATGATCACAAGAGAACGAAAAAAAACTTTACTTTTAATGTAAGTCAGTGTAACCAGACCTTTTCACAGATCACTTTGGTTCATTTCTTTTGGTCAATTCATTCTGAAATATAAAAGGCATTTTCAAAATATTTCCAAAACAAGATTTTGTTCCAACAACAGCGTTATTTTTTTATATTGACCAAAAACACAAGACAGTAAGTTTCTCAACTGGTATTTCAGTTTAATGTCTCCCCAGTTATCAGTTCATTTTTTTTACATTTTAAATTATATGTGCTGTCTCTATTGGGCAAACATGCTGGTGGTCAGTGGACTCGTGCTTTATAGTGAAGGGTGCTGCAGTGTTGGTTGGATTTATGTGAATCCATTATTCTGGCTGATGGCTGTTGTTTTGTATCACCACCGGAGTGGAAGCATTGGAATAGATAGGGTGATAACTGCACTGCTGTCAGGAATAGGCTGCAGCCTGATGTAGTGACGTAGTGGGGCATTTTCGCATTTGAAAATTGTATCTAATAAGCTGGCTTCCCATTTTTTCACAGGCCTAAACAAAAATGTATTTCTTCTTATGCCACTGCCTGCAGCCTTGCAGTCCTCACAGGCACACACAAACAAGGACTGCAGAACCTCAAGTGTGCCAAAAAGGACATGGCTAAGTATTTTAAACTGATATTTATATTTTTTACAAATTATATGATATTATATGAGGGATATTGTTTGTGAAAATTTTCACTTTTTCTTAATACAGATGGTGTTAATAGTGACAATCTTTCGCATGAAACTTATAAAAGCTCATGAGACAAAAAATTGACCAGATAAAACGTTTCCAACCATGAACAGTCCAATTTTTGTGTCTCTTTGTCCATGGTAACCTGTCAACTTTGTGAAGTGAGCAAAGACCTCTTGGGTGCCACTCTGCTCCATATGTTCATGGTATGCAGTTCCCTGCGGAGAGTTCTTTCAGAAATTGGTTGTGAAGAACCTGCTTAAACTTCTAGAATCAATTCTTGCCTGGAAGTGAAGCGAAGTTTATTCACAAGCCATGAAACACTCTGGCAGTCCCTATCCATCAGTTTCCTCTCTCAGCCAAAATTGTGAAAATAATTTCCTGTAGACTGGGATTCTTGCCACTGCTTGTGATCATATGGCCATACGATTTAATAGACCTGCAAATTCAACTACTTTCTTCAATCTGTGGTCTTTGACATGCCCAAATGCAATTATTCCTTTTTGCCAATCATTAACATCTGCTTTGTGACCCATTTTCCACACATTGAACGAGACATTCACTGAACTGTACCACCTCTTCTCAATCTATGAATCCCACAGGTACAGACATAGCCTAGTCATGCTCATGCAAGACCATCTGTTGCTACCACCTTAAACAGGCAAGTTGACTATTTTTTTTTGTCCAGGGAGCTCACAAAGCTTGTTCTACGTATCAGGGCATTAAGAAATATGAAAGAGTCCTGCGATCCCATTCATGGACAGTTGTGGCTAAAAATGGCTTCAGTTCAAGTATTGGTTAATAAATATGCAGCTCCCTCCTCATTCTTTAAATGGCACAATTAATCACACCTTTCTCACTGCAGTGTCCCAAATAAAAAACAACTTTAATTCTGGTCAAACTGAGAGAAAATCATTCTGAAAATGGCTACATAATTGATGAGACATGATGCTTGGTTTTTCAATCTCACTCTGGAGCAGAGCTCATTTTTTGGGGCAGATTCTTAGATTTTCTACATGCTTCTCCTGAGATTCCAAATAAACAGGGCCATGTTTGGATAGATACATCCTCTCAGTGATGTCTTTAAACCATGACAAAAACAGCAATGTGGAAGAAACAGTGACCACGCTAACCCAGTGTGGGACAAAGCTGAAAAAGACTTTTAATACTTACCTGGTGAAGCAGAGCTAATCTAAACTGTTTCATTATGGAGGCAAGAAAAAGGTTTCTCAAGGCAACCTGTAATCCCTAAGGAGCCAGACAAAGCCACTAATAATTGACTCCACATTCATCACACACAGCAGAAGTGAAGTACAAATGGATTGTTTTCTTTAGGATCATATGACCTGATTTTTGAATATGTGTAGATTTGAACAGTATACTAGATTACTGACACTTCTGATGCTCAAATTTAAAATGTATTTATGTAACACTTTTTACAAAGAAGCTCTGCAGATAACTAATGTCCAACCTGAAATGAGTAAGCCAAGAAAAGCCTCCCCAAGAGCAAACCTTGAGATGAACCAGGACTAAAAAGGGGAACCCATCCTTCTCTGGTTGACACCAAATAGCAAAACAGTCACAGTAACACCTTATTTGAAGGGTGGCTAGATAACACATTTATAACATCCTACATAAACACATTTATGGCATTTGGCAGACGCTCTTATTCAGGGCAACTAATAATTTGATGATTTTACACAAGTAGGCGAAGGCAGTGTTAGGAGTCTTGCCCAAGGACTTTTATTGGTATAGTGCTTACCAAGGTGGGGACTGAACCCCAGTCTACAGCATAGGTAGAGGCAGAGGTGTTACCCAATACACTATTCCAAACACTTCATAACATGTGAATTAATGTTTAAATCAACATTCATAAAGTTATAAATGCTATTAATGTGTAATATTAATGTGATTAATTCAATCATGATGCAAAGTAGTTTACTTACATTTATGTAAGTAGGGACTGGATGAATATCATCACCCTGTACAATTTCCCCATGCAGTGAGTTCCACCATCACACTAAGCCTGAGTCGAATGACTGTTCCTAGCATATTTAGTCATTTACTGTCCATATAGTAAAGTGTCATGTCAAGCAACAAATCATTAAAAATAGTCAAATGGTTACATGAAACATGCCTGAGTGTCAAAGCACTTAATGACCAAAGGGATAAAGTAAGGTCATTTTTATTTTGCCTGTCCAGAAATTAGGTGTTTTACTGAAAACAACATACTTTTTTCAAAATAAAAAATGAGGAATTTTAATTTGAAAAATAGATGTGCATTTCCTGAAGGAACTGCAAGAGTGCTTAAAAAGAGCTGCAAGTTTGTGTGTGTGTGTGTGTGTGTGTGTGTGTGTGTGTGTGTGTGTGTGTGTGTGTGTGTGTGTGTGTGTGTGTGTGTGTGTGTGTTTCTGTGTAGGTGAACAACACCTCCTTTCTGTGTGGAGATTGTATGTTCTCTCTGTGTCTGCATGGGTTTCCTCTGGGTATGCTGGTGTCCTCCCACAGTCCAAAGACACACTGATAGGCTGATTGGAGATGCTGAAATGCCCCTAGGTGTGTATGTCTGCCCCTCGCGATAGGCTGGCAACCTGTCCAGGATTTCAGCTCAGTGAACGCTGGAATAGGCTTCAGCACCTCTGGGATTCAGAAGGATAAGCAGCTTAGAAGATAGATGGATAGTTCTGTGTGTGTATATACGACTATGCTACAACACTCTTCTGTACCAAGTAGTTACTGTTTAGTTAACACGACAAATTATTATATTTACATTTTTGATAATCAAGTCATCTTACCACTGCATAGCCCAGGATTTCTCAACCTGTGGACTGCGGACCACCAGTGGGCCATTGGAGATGTGTAAATAAAAACACAATTGCAGGCTAATCAAACCTCATCAGCTTGAGACAGAGTTAGAGATGGAGAGGTTCCTCAGGGCACTACCTTGTTCAGTGCAGACCTATCAAACTTTTTTCTCCACCCATATTCAAGTCTGCATCAAATAGCTGAACAGGTCAACCTTGTTGAGTTCACTGCTGGTGTGAACGCATTTTATGATCAAACGAGGGAATTCGTCAGTAGATTCGGCTTTCCTCTTCTTCTAGGAGCACGTCAGCGCTGTACTGTCAGTATAATCTACCTGTTTGAACCTCTGACTCTTTACAGGCCCATTGCACTTATTTCGTGCCTGCAGCTCGAGCTGCAGCTGATATAAATGACAGACGAGCCTGAAAATATCTGCGTTTGATTTTTGGCAGAGCATCAGCCACCTGAGTAGTTAAACTCAAAATAAAGATAAACCTTTGACAAAGAAGCAGATATCAAGTAAGTTTCATCATTTTTGTTGACTACGACGACGCTAATCCAAAAGCCCACTGACTGGTGTGAAGTTTATTTCAAATGAGGCGCTAAAACCTTCAAAACTAAAGAAACATCTAGAGACCAAACAGTTACTCCTGTGGGAAAAAAGAACCTCTTAAAAAGTTGATTTTAGTTGTTCTGAGTGCTGCTATGCTTTATAGTTATAAACAGGAGTGGAAAAGGTTGAGAACCCCTCAGCCTACATCATAGAATCTAGCTCACAGAGGAGCACTGCTGAAGAAGGTTGTGATGATTAATGTAGTCATAATTCATATTTTCACTCTGAAACTGACAAAAGGTGATTTTATTCCTATTACTGTCAAAGTTTGACCAAAAATGCTGTTTATTTCTACTGCTGAACAATATACAATTGGTCAAATCTTCAAACATGTGATCAACAAAAAGCACAGTCAAAATACAGGGTGTACAAAATTGACATCATTTCATAGTCTCATAACATAAACAATTCTCCCTCAAATGATCTCAAATTTTAACAAAACATGTAAAACTAATCAAGTAATTTTGTTTTTGTTTCCAGGTTGAAGAATGACATTCACTAAAAATGAAAAGGTATTGTGTGCATTAGAATGTGCTCAAACACAGTCAAACGAGTGTGCAGCATGCATTTTTGAGAAAATTCAATAAAGCGTATCAACTGGAAAGCAGATTTGGACACGGCACAAAAAATTCAAAACAGCGTGTTTGGCAGGAGCTGGACTATTGACTTCAAATGTGTCTCACAAGTGGTGCGCATATTGAACATTTGTGAAGTTGTGAAATCGGTTATAAAATCTACATCCCTCTGAATTTCTTGTTTGAATTTTGATTAAAAAATCTTGTTTTGTTCAACATGAAGCTTATTTAATTTCATTTTCCTAGGATATTAGTTACTCAGATATTCACATCTCAATTGATGTCAATGTTTTTGGGACACCCTGTATTAATTCATGTGTTATGTATTAATTCCAGATGCTCGTGGTTAAAAGGAGAAAAAGAGGCTTTATATAACAGAAGGCAGTAAATCCAAAAACGGTCTGGCAAAAGGCAAAAAACAGGCAAAATAAGGTCATTCACAAGAACAAGAATGCACACAGAAGAACGCTCAGTATATCTAGAAAGATACAATACCTCATAACTACACCGCTAAAGCCTGGGCTTAAATATTAAACTATCACGGTTATATGACTGACAAGACAGGTGAATCAAGTTGGTGAACGAGAGCGCTGATTGGAGAGTGCAGAAAGTTCAGGAGTCTCTTGGGTCATGTGATCTCCCAGAGGATTCTGGGAGATGGAGTCCAAGTGTGAACCAGAGCCGAAGGGATGCATGACAAACTATGCTTTCCCCATGTGGAAATTCAATGTTATCTGCTTCATTAAGCTAAATCAACAAGGCTAGTGTTAAGATATTGACCAGCGTTTCTTCACCTGCCTGCTCAGCAAAGAAGCCCATCTCAGTGAGATATGCTGATTACTGCAGCATCGCCAGGCTCTTACAATTGACTGGTAACAGCTCTAAAGGCAGATTTTCAATATAGGGTATTCACACAGTGTAGGTAGGAGAACCTTTCTCTGGTGACTGCTTTATTGAGAGTGACTGACTGTCACAATCGGCACATTTGGCATACCCTCTAAACAATGAAGGCGCCAATAAGGGGTCTTTGGTGCCATACAGTAGAAGACTCATGTTCAGTTCCTCAACAAACAGTGTGAAAAATCTTTTCTAAGATCTCCAGAACCTCCATGTGATGTAAAGGTTCTATAGCTAAGTTTTTTTTCCTAGAACCATACAGATAAGCCAAGAACCATTTAGGAACCTTTCTTTTTTAACAATGTACATTTTGGTTTTTCACATGTTGTTGAATGTGTATGTTTAGAGATGGTTTTCTTTTCCTTCGCTATGGACCAAATAATCACGCTCTCTAGAATGATATGGTTCTCACCCAGAACAACGTAAAAAGATTCAAGCAGCTGAAAACAAAAAGACCCACCCAGATCGTACCTAAGGAAAGATGTTTCATTGGTGCTGAAAAGATTTTCCGTGGAGAGAACAATGTAATAAGAAACAGATTTTGCCTCTCTTCAGACATGCAAATGATATGCAAATGATATGCAAATGTTGTGTTTATGTGATGAAAAAGTGTGTGAGCATGCAAACAAAAGTGTTCTGCATGTATTGTTCCGAGCAAATTTAGTGACATTGTCTAAGCAGCTGACAGTCTCGAAATCCGAGCAGGAACTTTCTGTCTCTTTTCTTTTGAGTGAGTAAAAGAAGGAGTTTTGACTTTGACTTACAGATTCAAAATTACTCAGTGTTGGTAAACAGGAACCGGGTCTATTTATGTCTTGATTCCTCTCAGTGATTATTCCTTGTGTTCTTTGGTGGTTTTAGCTTTTCTGTCTTGGTTCCTGTCTTGGTTCTTCCCTTTGAATCTTGGCTCCTCTTAGTACACTCTTCAAAAGATGTTTCTTCAAAGGTTCTTTAGTTAAAAATTGTTTAAAAAAGAACACTCAAAGAACCCTTTGCATGATTAAAGGGTTGTTTGCATGATGAAAAGGGTTCTTAAGTATGTGCTGTAGATAGTTCTATATGGTACCTTTAAGGGTTCCATATAGTACCCAAAATGGTTCTTCTGTTGTTACAGTAGAAGAACCCTTTTCGGTGGAATATAGAACCATCTACAGCACATTCTCCATCAATCTGAAGAACCATTTCATCTTGCAAAGAACTCTTTAATCATGCAAAGGGGTCTTCGATTGTTCATGGTTCTTTAAGGAACCATTTCCTGTACTAAAAAACGCTTGAAGGACCATCTTTTTTAAGAGTGTAGTTTTTCACGTGATCTTAGGGAGTTTTTCCTTTTCACTCTTGGTTCCTGGTTCTTGGTTTCTTGTGAGTCTTGATTCCTCGTAGTGGTTGTTCCTCATTTAATTAAAGTCTTTTTCATGCTTGAGTCTTGGTTCCTCTCAGTGAGTGCATTAACATGCACATAATAATCAGATAACTGCAGAAAATCTGATTTCGTCAGTAATCCGATCAATGTGTTTACAAGCACTTGAGTAATCACATAATGAAAAACTATGAGTCTACATGAGTCAAACAGTAATCAGATTTCTGCTTTACAACCAGCCAATAGACTCACAGAACCGCCGCTTTTGTGCTGAAACATCATGCCACTTTACCTGCAACTATGAACATACATCATCTAGAAGATAAAGAATATTAAAATCCTTCATTTCATCAAACGTATTTGGTTTCAGTGTCAATCTTGCAGGTGCTGTGTTGAAGGCTGCTTATTTCTCGTACCGCTGTTTTCACACATTGTCACAATTGGCCCCTCCTAGTCCTGTCCATGTGTTCGTGTTGTTTTGGTTTAGCCCATGTGTGTTTGTTTTGGTCCAGCCCCCTTGTTTCATGACTCCTGCCCTGATTGTCTCCACCTGTGTTCCCGCTTGTTCCTCGTTTACCCTGTTATTATTTAAGCCCTTTGTTTGCCCTTTTGTCTTTGCTGGTCTTTGTTATCTGCACTGTTGGATGGATTGGTCTTGGTACTGTTGCTTGTTTGATTCTGGTTTGTCATATCTGTACCCCGATCAATCCGTGTTGGCTACATGAACCTGGACCATTTAGACGAGGACCCTGGATTGGCCCATAATAAACGTCGTTTATCTCCGCATATGCATCCACCTCCTTACTCCCCGTTACACACATGCGCAGACTGAGAAATCTGAAAGAAATCAGAGTAAGAGTCCACATGCACTGAGAAATCTGATCACTGAGCAAAAATCCAGCTCTCTTTATCAGATTTCTTAATCAGACTTCTAGACCATACTCTGATCTAAGAAATCTGAGCATACTTTGTTACACGACTATTTGAATAATCCGACAATTGCAGAAATCGGATAATGATCAGATTATTAAGCGCATGTAAACACACCTAGTTTTTCCTTTTGATTCCTGGTTCTTGTTTCAAACTCTTATGGAGTTTCTTCTTTTTATTCACAGTACCTCTTTATTTTTTCCTTTTGAGTCTTGGTTCCTCACAGAGGTTCTCATTCTCTTAGGGAGTTTTTCCTGCCACTGTTGCCCTTAGCTTGCTCGTTAGAAGCTTAGACCCAGATTTTTGCTTTAATGGCAATAATATGTTGTAAAAAGCACTATCCAAATCAATTTGAATTGAATTTAATTAAGCATGTAGCTGTGGGCCCATAGTGAAACACATGCTCATCATTAGTGTACTTTTCAAAACCGGAGCTGCTATCCTGGGGCAGCTAATGAGAACCCATGCCCCAGAAATAAGCTGTGATTTAGTCATT
Source organism: Pygocentrus nattereri (assembly GCF_015220715.1). NCBI lineage: Eukaryota > Metazoa > Chordata > Actinopteri > Characiformes > Serrasalmidae > Pygocentrus > Pygocentrus nattereri. The sequence continues at coordinate 38,499,593 of NC_051218.1, read as the reverse complement.
AGCATGTGTTTGCTAAGGCAGCAGAGAAGTACTGCCTTTGATAGGGAGTTTGACAGTGGTTCCATCAATGTATTGCCAGAGCCACTACATGTTGGCCTTCATTTATCAAAGCCCACATTTTTCACTGTGTTCTGAAGTTAACTTACGATTAGTGAATTTAAAAAAATGCTTTTGTCAACCTAGTACACATATGCTCACTGTTGACGGGAAATCTAGCTCAAGCTGTGCATGTATAGATGTGCTCTGGAATTGTAAATGGCCTAAATCATCCAAAAATACGCCCGAATGATGAACCATTTAAACATTCAAAGACAACTAACAAGACACAGACTTAAATACTGGAAAAAAATGCCCACACTCTTAAAATCTGTGTTAAATGTCACGCATTGGACTCATCAGTTGAACTCCAACTCTCAGAATACCCTGGGAGATCCTGTGACTCCGGACTCAGGCTTGCGCACCTATCAGCACTCACAGTCCCCAGACTTTTAACTGATGTCACCTGTGCCTGTGTTATTAGAGCACAGAGTACAAAAGCCTGGGTTTGACAATAGTCAGTGCGAGGTGTTGTGTTCTCTGAAACTTGCTGAGCGGATTCTCCCTGTTATCTCTTGTTTAACTGTGATTTTGACCTTTTGGATTCGTGTTTTTGACTACGTCTGTTGCCTTTCCCTTTTTGGAACTTTTGCTGGTTGTTTGGATTGATGTAAAAAGTGTTAAAATGGGTTATTATTTAACGTGTGACTTTTTAGAGTGAGGGAATGTACACAAAGTACTAAATGCAGCATGTTGAGAAAATATCCGAACAATACCTCGAATCTTCATTTTTGTCGTTTTTCAGTTTTTGGCATAATTTTAAAATACCTATTGGCCTTTACATTGTCTGTAAATTTCATGAGAAATGGATCAAAACAGATGGCTCAGAATTACTTGGAGAGAGGTCTGGTTCCATTGACTTACATTAAAAGTACAATAGGTTTTTTCCTTCTCCTGTAAAGTTACCATTTTGGAGATACAAGGTTTTGTTCCGACAGCAGTGATTTAATAGCTACAGTGACAAAAGCAGCAAGTTTAATTCTAAACATGAAAGACGGGTTGTAAAGTGGTTTAAGCATCATTGATATTCTGCTAAGGGCAAGGGTGGGCAGTCCTGCCGTGGCAAAAGAAGAAATGTTTAATTAGGGATGTGGTATGTGATCCAAGTGAAAGTGTAATGTGTAATTCTAAGAGGGATGCCAATGTTTCTAACACCCTGCAAAGTATTGACAGTCACAAAATCAATGTCACCAAAAAAGTGGACAACTTAGATAATTAGAATGTAACGTTACAGGAAGTGTTTGTGAGCCTTGCTGCAACTAACAGCTTTAACAAACTAACAAAGAAACGTTTATACATCTACGGTTTAAAGGAAAAACTTTCAAGCGAAGGAGAGAGGGGGGGCATTTTGTCACACTTTTCACTCTTTCTTATATTTTTACTGCATATGATAATAAAATGAATGCCGGTCCAAATGAAAGAATTTACCAAGCTGCTTCTGGCTCGCAGTGGGAACTGGAGCCTATCCCAGCGGTCATTGGACAAAAGGCAGGATACACCCTGGACAGGTTGCCAGTCCATCGCAGACCTGACACACAGACATATACATTCACACCTAGGGGCAATATATCTTATATATATCTTAAAATCTCATTATGGTATTTAGTTATAGAACTTAAGTGGTCAACTTGGCCAATTGGTGGGTACGTTGTCAAATTAGATTCTTTAACAAATAAGAACATATTTAAAGTGATATTAAGGTAAGATTAAGCATCTGGTTAGCAATAGCATTAACTTACTGCACTACATTTTCCTTGTATGGAATCATTATCCACACACAGGTACTGCGAACAGTAAATAGGCAACATAAATGCTTATGCTGACTAATGATGACAACTTCTGACCATACAGTAGCCTACTATAATGTGGTCCTGTGGATTTTTTTTTTCACTACTTTTATCTTTTTTTTTTGTGGTAAATGTCGGGACTCAGAGCACCTCGTCCTCTGCCCAAAGTCCCAGACGATGTGGAAAAACGTCACTAATTAAATAATGTTAAGTTAAAGTTTTAATTTTAATCTAATCTGTTCTCTAATGCAAAAGGGTAACTAATCCAAGGGTTTAAAGAAGCATTCTTTCAAAAAATCTAAGAAAAATGAAAAACCAAAGCTGGTTCAGTTTTGAAGAAAGGAAAAGGCCCTCTTCGTTTATTAAGATCCGAATGACAAGATGGCTCCAGGACAGCCAAAATGCAGAGATCACCACAAAACACCCCCTTCTTATAACCCGTTTCGGGGTGAGCTCATCACCTCTCCCTGTTTCATATGTTCCTGAATCACCTTTTTGGTTTTCATTACTTAATTTCACACTTTCGTTGGAAACTCATCTCCAACCATCCCTTGCATCTATTCTTTCTAGACTTTCCCAGTCTGGCGGTACCAGGCCAAGGCCATAATTTTGAAACTTACTTATGGCTTTTCTGCCGGTTCTCACCAGCCCACTTCACTCTTCAAGGGTCAGCTTGCCTTCATATTTTACTATGTAAGCAATTTTGCTGGCCTCTCCAAGCTCCAGGTGCATTCTGCCATCTAAAACCCCTTTCATACAATGCCCTGCCTGTGCCTGGGTCAGAAGTTCATTCTGTCCCATGCAAACGCTAGGCCTGTTTTCTGAAAGAAGAAGTCTGTCTGTCTCAGTTATATGACTTTAACTTTATTCTAATAATTTCTAAGTGAATGATTGTTACAAAACTTTTATTAATTATGATTCATGGACATATTCCTACAAAACCCCCTAACATAAATTTCAGTTTTCTATTGCAACTGTTATGATTACATGTAGGTCTATAAGGTTACAAATATATTAAAGATCAAAATATATTAAAAATCAAGTTGGGATCATCTGCATCACAAGAAAATGAAAAATGCTGAGAAAGGTAGCAAGTTGTTGCTTTCTGTTAGGCTCATATTAGACAATATCGATTGAAAGGCAAACGGCTTGCTCAGCTAGGAAATCCCCATAATTCCTGTGAGTGCAGATTGAAAGGTTAGCTGGGAGACTGAGTAGACATTACCCCCTTTTGCCCCCGCTTTGCCACCAGAACAGATTATCATTTGCATTTGTTTGAAATCGTTCAGTTGGTTATGTTGGATATTAATTGTAAGAGATCACACTTATCTATTCACCTCTCTCTCTCTCTCTCTCTCTCTCTCTCTCTCTCTTTATCCATTTATCTTTGCTGTCCATACGTTGTGCTTTGACTGACAGGCTGAAGAGTAAAGGCTTATAAATGTTATCGGCTGGGAACAGATGCTGTAAAAGACTACATAACCCTATATGCTGCACTTACTCTGGCTAAAGTCCCAGCCAGTATAACACTGGTCTGTTGTAGACATGAACACAGAATGAGAATGTGGGGTTATTTGATTGTCTTTATATACAGTTACATAGTAGATAGTATCAGATGCAATATATAGACTTTTACTGTGACTTGTGATTATAGTTGCATTCTTAAAATTACGTGGTTCCTTAAAATAAAAGCTTTCTGGCTTAGGTGTACGACTCTTTAACCTTTCCATTGCATTTAAGATTATTTTACAATAGATTACAGTGGATGAGTTACTTGTGCTTGCACGTTCATTAAGGGGTCATGGTTAAAAAAATTGTAAAAAAGCACTCCCTCGCAAATATTTAGCATTATGATGCAAACGGTTTGCATTTGCTTGCAAAAGCTGTGTTTTGCTTAAGCTCAGAGATGGAGCAGCTCATTGAATTTACGTTGACCTTGGATTGAAATATAAAGACATAGTGTCGCTTCTCAAAATCAAACGTAATTCTGCTATTATTGAGACTGAGATCAAGTGTCCTCGTACAGTAAAAGCTACATTTACAGAGATTGCAGAGAACGACTGCTGAATAAACTCAACATAGACTGGGGAAACAGATGTTAGCTATGTTAAAAACAAAGCTCTAATGTAGGCAGTGTCATTGGGTACCTCTGGTCCTACTTTGCTTGCTTGTGAGGGAATGTAAAACATTTGCGAGGGAACGCACTCGTTAACTGTTTTTTTTTGCCACAGGCTAAACCCTATATTAATTTTGGAATTGGACCAAATTGCATGACCAAAAGGCTAAACACATAGATTTCTTGGTTTGTTTACATTCGGGAAGAGCCAGTATGCCTGGACAGACTGTGAGTGTCAGTGAGGAGATACAAGTGCTCAGACAATTTTCTTCAAATTTATACACATGGTGTGTTTTGCTGTTTTACTTTTAATGAAAAAGTATTGTGTTGTTGTGTAGAAGAGTCAGGGGAGGCCCTGACCCAATACATTACCTCACCCAGGCACTCTTTTACTACACAGGGACACCGAGAGTGAATGCAGCTTGGGGCAGCACCCCTTGCTCTGGGCGACTGTAGTTGTCCTTGGCAGTGCAAGTCAGTGAGTCATACGCCCATTTCTGGTGGCCACTAGCCTCCTCCTAGTGGTTCCTGGTGGGCTGGTGCAAAGCATGTAAATGGTGGCAGAGCCCCTCGACATGGGCAACTTTGGTCATACAGTTCTCCCATAGCCTTCCACCCAATGACAGCTGGGATAGGCTCCAGCTCCCCACTGCAAGCCAGAAGGATAAGCGGTTTAGATGGGGGGGTGTGTGTGTGTGTGTGTGTGTGTGTGTGTGTGTGTGTGTGTGTGTGTGTGTGTGTGTGTGTGTTCTCACACAACCTCTGAGGACTCCCAAGACCATCTCCTTGGGCATCCTGAGCTTTCAGCTAAACATAAAGAGAGCTTGAGTGAGTCCAATTGACTCCTTACCCATTTCACCTTCCGACTAACCTGGAAGCAGCTTCCTGACGGATAGCACAGATAGTCCTTTCCCAAACCACCACTGGAGAGCCGCATGAGGTTGCCATGTTGCACCATAGGCTCCAAGTCCATGGGCACCAGGAGGAGCTGAATCGTGGTGTCGGCCACTTAGTAAGGCTCCTGGGCTCCTTCCCTGGTATACCATGGTAGTACAATACATGCAAGCTCTGCTCTGCCATGCCCCAGCTGGAAGCCGCTGAACTCCCCCTTTACACCAAACAACCCACTTCCCAGACTCTCTGTGACACACAGAACACCTGCACAGACAACTCACTGAACAAACATCAACAACAGTCCATCAGCAGCTGGTTGGGAGCTGGATCTCTCTAAATAGACAAAGCACTTCTTGTAAGTCCCTCTAGATAAGAGCGTCTGCTAAATGCTGTAAATGTAAATGTAAATGGATCTCGAATCTTGGGTGGTGGTGCTATCCACTATGCTCCATTTAAGTAATAGATACACCCACTGCTAGTGATTACATATGTCATTGAATGTGGGAGCTAAAACAAAGACCTACATTATCAGTTATAATCATTGGTGTTAATTCCAAAAAGGAGCTGATAATAATCTATAAATGTTCCCATTTATCAGTGAATAATATGCATTGCTGTCATTCACAGCAATACTTTAACAGGTGTTAATAGGCCACTTTAACACTGTAGTCTGCTCCCTTTCACAACCAGTGTTACAGAATTCTAAAACATACTTCAGTAGAGAATACTGAATCATTTTCCAATAGCTTCATCCTTTTACATCCTCAGTGTGGGAAATACAAGAGTTGTTCAATGGCTAAGATGTAAGATCTCTCTCCAAACACAAATATCAGTTTCAGTTGTAAAATAGTTCATTTGGCCTAACATTAAATTGATTCAAGTCTATTCATTGAATTGTTAAGGCATTTATCAGCAAACCAGCATGTATCCTATTATGTATCACAATTATAAACACAATACAATTCCCAGCGTGAATGGGGAATCCTTTTGTTGTCATGCCTGCAGCAGAGCAGGCCAAACCATTTATACATATTCACTGAGGTATACATACATTTATTGACCTTATGGCAAGGCAATGCAATGCATCCAGTGGTCCATAAGGCTACCAAGCTCATGTTCTTTATGAAGACATAAGGGCTGTTGGGCTCCGCAGGTTCATAGTTAGCACACATGCTGCTCCCCAGTCCAGAGCAGGCTGGTGGATTCTTTACAGGGGTCAACAACGTAAATGTTTAGATTTCATTGAAGTAACATTTTACCATCTTGGCTGAAAATGTCTTAATATGTGGTAATGTCCTAATATAGACTAAAATAAAAGAGTGCTCGGCCTTAAGCTTTAGCTCAGCTATAGTTGCTTTTTGCGCATCTCCAGCAGGAATCTTTTCCTCAAAATTGGAATAATTTGTTGTAAAATGTCTCTGAATGTTTGATTTTTATGAGGATGAAGTCAGTTTCTCATTTGCCAGCTTCTTGTTGAACTTTTCTCATTCCACTTTAAATGGCATCTGTCTGCATTGCTATGTAACTGTTCATCTGCGAGCCAACTCTGAGGGTTAAAGGGTAAATTAGCAATTGTGCGTTAAGTCTAGCGGTTAAGACCATTTACTGTTAAAACTGCGCTAGAGCAATCAGCAGAGCTTTATTTAGAAATGTTGATGTTGACTATACTGGAGTTGCTGTTGGCACTCTAACCTCCACACTACATCATCAGACAGGAGGTTTTACTAGTCTTTTACTGCTGTAAGAGGTGAGCAGGCAGGTGTACAACAGATGTAGTGATAGTTCAGATTTTCAATTGACCGCAATGACCCTTTTTTGATCTTCTGCTTTTGTACTTCTACTTATTTTTTTGGAAAAGTACTTTTACCTTTTTCAGTATTTCACCAAAGTAACAATATTTACTTCAGGTCACTCTACTCATCTCATCTCTGCCCGGATATCAGACACCCACCTCTACACTTTTGGCCTGTTGTTTTCCCTCCTTTTGAGAGGAATGCTTGCTTTTGCTTTAGTGCTTTAGCGATGTGGAAGAAAGAAATGTGGAAATGAGAAAACAGAGGACACAAAAGACTTTGGATTCCCATAAATAATATTTCAGTAATATGCTCTCAACAAGCTGCGTTTTTCAAAGGCAACCACAAGCATTCGCTCTTTATGAAACAATATTTCATTGGTGCTGTAGGGTTCTTCCCATTTAAATTCCATTGCAAAATTGATGTTTGACAGTCCAAAGCAAAATTAATACTGTCAACCCAAAAAGCAACAATGTAACGCTCACTCTCAGACAGTGAGAAAAAAAAAAATGGTGAAAATCAGCTTGGAGTAGATTACAAGCTTAACTCAGCCAAATTTGTTGCTGTTCAGTGATGCTCTAAATCTCTGAATAGACAGGAGTTGCGGTTGCCTTCAGCTTCATTTGTGCTCTAGACCTGGATATGTATAAAGTTCTTATAGGGATGTCTGCTGCAAAGCTATACAAATAAAATTGACTTCTTTAAAGAAACATATGCTCTGATAGCTTCACTCCCTACAGCACCATTCACCTAAACGACCTGTAATCAGACGCTACACTCTGGTAACAATCTGGATAGTCCATTTCTTTTTTTGCCCACAAATAAAAAAACAGCGACCATTAATTCCATAAAGAATTATGGAATTGACTCAAAAATTGACTCGTTAGATCACAATACACTCTTCCACTGTGCATCAATACATTCAGATGAACTCAAGCCCAGAGAGGCCGGCAGAGTTTCTGGACATTGGTGACTTCCACTGTGCATAGTACAGTTTTAATTTCCCTTTGTGGATGCAGAAATGAACGGTGTTTAATGATGACGGTTTGTCAAAGTATTCCCAGCCTGTGTGGTGATATATCTATTACAGAACTATGGCATCTATTTATGCAGTACCATCTAACGGAAATGTTGTGCTAGCAGACAGACAGGCTGTTTACAGGATCCTGCTACATAATAAGTTTATGATTATATAACAAAACTAATAAATGACACAGTTTAACACACATGAATGACATAAAGTGATATAAAATTGTCTCTTGCTAGGATAGTTCAATACTACAGAGAGATTCACTTGAAAGAGGCCCTGAATATTTTGTAATAACACTCGCTAGGACTAAGCAATCTGAACAAAACAACATGCAATGTGTTCCTCAGTATATGGAGCTTTGATAAGGCCGGGATTCCCCTGCGTCGGAGTGATGAGGTAGGATCTGGGCAGCCATCTCGACGCTTAACCTCCGTTTGCATACCCCCATACCCCTTCATGAGTCTTGCATAAAATTACTTCCAGGAGATCGCATGTAATGCAGTCGATTGCACATATATCATGGTAAGTAATGTATTTTTTTGGTTGAGATTGCTTCATGCTAACAGGAGTTACAACAGAATATTCAGGGCCTCTTTCAAATGAATCTCCAGAAGCACAAGCAGACTGCTTCTACAAACATTTGTGAAAGAATGGGTCGCTGTAAGAAGCTCATTGATTTCCAGCATGGTACCGTGATGGGATAAATCCAGTCGTGACATTTCCTCACTACTAAATATTCCACAGTGAACTGTCGGTGGTATTATAACGAAGTGGAAGCGATTTGGGAACAAAAATTCCCATAAACATATAAACTCATAAAGCTTTCCCATAAGAGTTGAAGCTGTTATAGCTGCAAAGGGTGGGCCGACATCATATTAAACCCTATGGATTAAGAATGGGATGTCACTCTAGTTCATATGCGTGTGAAGGCAGACGAGCAATTACTTTGGCAATATAGTGTAACACAGATTGGCTGAAATGATCTAAGTAAACCAGCGAATCGTGGATCCCATGTTTGGAATGAAACTCGGCTGATTTCAATTTGAGTTCCAGTGATGCACCCCTAATTTTTAATAACAAAATTGGCCTCACCTTTTGTGAATCATACATGATTGGTTGATTCCACTTTCATTTGCTAATTAAAATGGTGAATAAATTGGATTCTTCCCTTTCTTTTGCCAGTGCGTGTCTTCTGGCGTCTCCCTAGTTTTTGCCCCAACAATCCCCCCACCCCCCATCGCTTTCTCTCTCCTTCACACCATGTCCATAAAAGGCCACTGTCTTTCTTCAGTAGTTGGCCACTGCTGCTTTTCTCTGTAGCCTTCCTGAGGGACAGACAGTAATCGGAGCCCTTTGCGGCTTTGAAGCGCTGATTTGCCCCAGTTCAGACCAAGAGTGCTGCATATCTATGTGTAAACACACTGACCAGCTGCTTGCACTAGATAAGCTTTATAGCACAGAGAGAGAGAGAGAGAGAGAGAGAGAGAGAGAGAGCTGTTTCTTGTGAAACAATGCCCTCTGCTGGCAAACTGGCCACATCACACAGTAGACTGTTTCAAAAGACGGCAATAAAAAAACAGACAACACATCTGCTTTACTTGCTTTATTGACTCTTTTTATACAAGTAGATGATTCTTGCCGATGGATATGAGTGGCCAAATCTTCACTTCAATGCACAAACAAATGGCTGCAGAAAAGTGCATGAGGCATCGTTCCATTTGAAAGAATCTGAGGTAAGAAAAACAAACACAAGGCACTTTTGAACATGCATATAAATGAAATTGTCTCACATCTAATCAATATATCTAACATTTCTCATTAACCTTACTATGAGATCATTTAACTGAATTGAATTCAGAACCATCAGCCAACTGCGTTTGCACACAGAGGAATTAGACCTCTGCATTTAACCCATCTATGCAGTGAAACGCCCACACACATGCACACTAGTGAACACACACTAGGGGACAGTGAGCACACTTGCCCAGAGCAGTGGGCACCTGGGGAGCAATTGGGTGTTAGATGCCCTACTCAAAGACACTTCAGTCACGTACTGTCGGCCAAGAGGATAGAACCAGTGACATCACAGGTCACAGGATTGGTTCCCTAACCTCCAGCACATGACTGCCCCAATTTACTGTCTTTCTGGATGTTTTGGACTTATTTTAATTGATTTTAGTACGTCAGAATCTCATTATACCAGCAGATAATTGCTTGTTTCAAACATGTTTCTTACAATGGCCAATATACCGAGATAACATGGCTTATTACAATCCATTAAAACAAGAACAAAATGTCTATTCAGATGTTAAAGAATAAGTCCACAGTCCTGGGCGGTACATATATTGTTAAACTTCAGAAGAAAAATCAATTATAAAAATATCCTCTGCTTAGATCACACACACTTCAATGCACAATTGCTGTTCAGTTGCTGAATTTAAACAAAAGTGTGGATTACACAGTTATGCCACATTTTATGTTTCATGTCTTATTTTTCTCCAACACATTAAACTCAGCAATTAATAAGAATAGTAGATAATATTTAAGAATATTCTCTATAGAGGACGTCTAGTTTGAACTAGAAAAATCAACAACATGAAGAAAAATTCATTGTGGACAAAAAGCTCCAAAATGCTTGGAAGGTCCAAGACTTGAACAGCACTGGTGAAACCTGAAACTGGAATTATTGATAGAAAAGAAAAGAAAGCTGGTATCACAAGCAGTAGTGATGTAGAAGTGTCTACCTTCAAAGGTCATCTCAAGACAGTGTTCAGTTTTGTCGTTATCAGGTTGATCTTTGGCCCAGTCCTGAAAAATCATTTTGGATCCATCGGTCCAGAGCCATTTTCCTTCCTGTATGGAGAAACAGATCTCTGAGTCAGAGTTTATAAACTCTAGTGATCATTTACTAAACTGGAAAGTAGCAGAAAAAGCACAACAAATTTCAAAAGGATTCAAAAAACACTCACCGCTACAGAGTCGTGACCGCCTAGCCAGGGCTTAATGGCAGAGCCAGTGGCTTGCTTGATGAGATTCTTTAAAAAGGCGTTTTCTTCGTTGTTGTGTACTGATGCAAGATTTGCACCATGCTTCAAACATTCAATCTAGAATGGGGGGTGAAAAAAATGTTATTTAAAATTAGCAGGGAGCACCAATCTGCTGTTTTCAAGCATGAAGCACACTCAGATCCACTGTCAGTCTACCTCTGCATCAATCCATTGGAGGGGTGATTTGAAGACCTTGAAACATCTAGATCCATGGGCTGACCATTCACTTGGACAAAGCTTAGCCGCTGTGAATCAGAGAGACTGTGTTTCTAAAAGGCTCATAATGTATAGCATAATGTATAATAATAATAATAGCTTAAGTAAAAGAACAATCTTACAAAAGATGGATGGTTCTTGGTGTCCAAGCACCAGGCTCTCTACAACAAAGCAGCATTAACATTACATCAGTTAGCTTTTCTTTTGGTCACAGGGCAGGAAGCAGTTTAATCTTAGTCTCTGACTGTGCTACAGTGATACTGGCTGAAAAATGATTTTGAAGTAGGACTAATTTAATCTGCACCTCCAATACTGTATGTTACTGATACTGTATATCCAATACTGACATGCAGTGTTGCTCACTGTTAACTGATTGTTGAGACTGTTTAAAGTTGACAAGCTGATTGTTGAAAACTTTGTTAGTAATAATAATATTTTCAGATGATGTCACTGGTTATTCCTATATTCCTAACTGGGCTACATATATAGCTTGTATGTCCAGTTTCATTTTTCAGATTTTGACATAATTTGAAAGTGGCTGTTGTCCTTTACATTGTTTCAAAATTTCATGATGAAATGACCAAAAGAAATGGCCCAAAATGACTTTGAAAAAAGTCTGGTTCCACTGACTTACATTAAAAGTACAGTATGTTTATTCCTACTCCTGTAAAGTTACCATTTTGGAAGTTTTGTTCCAACAACAACGATTTATTTATATATATATATCTCAATTTCTTAAAAGCAACAGAACATTTTTTGGAGTCTAGTCTTACAAAGGTAAATAAAACAATTTAAGCTGATAATGAACAGTTACAGTTTCAGGCTATAAACTAGAAACATTCACTGTTTTTTTTTCTCTGAGAAAGCTTAAGTTACATAGAGTCTTGTAGACTGAGCTTAGATGCTTTCAACTAAGCTAAGTTGAGAAAAAAACTATGCACAAGGTTTGACATAAAATTTCAAGCTTTTCTGTTGTTCTGTTCGTTACAGTATGCATTCTTAGCTTAAATGCAGAACAGTGTAGAGTTGCATATTTCTCTTACCCGTAGCAAGAAAGAACCCAAGAAACAAAGAAACTGTCCACATCGCCATTGCAGAGTACAAAACACTGAAAAACAGAAAGAGCAAAATCAGAAACAGCATCATTTTACATTTGTTCCTCCATATCTCAAGCATTTTAGCAGACATTAATGCAGAATTTATCATTTTAAAACTACAATTGATTTTGACTATACCTGGTGAATGCTGTGTTTTATCTATATATGTTTTTTATTTCTCTGGTGTGTCCGTTATCGGCTGCAGGAGTTTGAACTCTAGGTGTTTTTATACTGTGAGGGAAAATAAAGATTCACTTAGGATTGAGCAATTTCCAGGTTCATGACTTTTCCTTTAAAGTGTGCACTGTCATGGATTTAAGCACAGTTGCATTGACAGTACCAAATAAGATTGCTACATAGAGGTTTCACCAGAATTTTTGACTCATGTCAAAAAGTTATTTGCCCCCTTACCAAGTTTTTCTGTGTTTGCATATTTGTCACACTGGCATGTTTCAGATCACCAAACTACTTTTAGTGATAATATAACACAAGTAAGAAAATGGTGTTTTTAAATAATGATTTCATTTATTGAAAGAAAACTCAACCAGTTAACCAAATTCAATCAAATATTAAGTTGAATTTCACCAGCCACCCCCAGACATGGTTACTGCCAGACCTGCTAAATTTAATCATCGCTTAAATAGAACCTGGCTGGTGATATGAGGTTAGAAGGCCCCAAAAAGCAGCACGTTCCAAAGAGACTGAAATAAAGATGCAAAACAAAGTCACTGAAATCACTACCAGTCTGGAAATACTTACAAACCCATTGCTAAGACTCTACCAAACCCCAGTGAAAGCCATTATCCACAAATGAAAAGTGGTGAACCTTTCCAAGAGTGGCCGGCCTACCAAAATTTCATCTAGAGCACATTGACGACTCATCCAGCAGGTAACAAAAGAACCCAGACGAACATATAAAGAACTGCAGGCCTCATTTGCCTCAGCTAAGGTCAATGCACATGATTCCACAATAAAGACATTGGGCAAAAATGGCATGCATGAGAGTTGCAAGGAATAAACCACTGCTGACCAAAAAGAACACAAGGGGCCGATATTTTGGATAATAATTCTGCAGACTGCTGAGTCAAAGGTGGAACATTTTGGAAGACATGGGTCTCGTTACATCTGGTGTAAAAAGCTGAAATCACACTCCACCACAAGAACATCATGCCAGCAGTAAAACATGGTGGTGGTAGTGTGATGCTCTAGGGCTGCTTTGCTTCTGCAGGATCTGGACAACTTGTCATAATTGATGCAACCATGAATTCTGCTCTCTATCAGAAAATCCTGAAGGGATTGTCCACCCATCTATTTGTGACCTAAAGCTCAAGTGCAATTGGGTTTTGTAGCAAGACAATGATGTGAAGCACACAAAAAGGTCCACCTCTTAATGGCATGCTTAGAAAGTACATGCTCAAAAACAAAAAACCTTCAATATGGCCAAATTAAAACATCTCTGCAAAACAAGACTGTGCTTGTCACTTGATGATGTCATGATTGATGGAACTATGAATTCTACTGTGTATCAGAAAATCCTAAATGAGAATGTCAATCTATCAGTTTGTGATGTAAAGCTTAAGCATAGATGGGTTATGCAGCAGGACAATGATCCAAAGCACACATGCAAAGTCCACCTCTGAACAACTCAAAAGAAACAAAATGAAGGTTTTGGAGTGGCAGACTCAAAGTCTTGAATTGAATCTCATTGAGATGCTCTGGCAGACTTTAAAGGGACAATTTATGCTCGAAAACACTCTAATGTAGCTGAATTAAAATTCTCCAAAGAAGCATGGACCAAAATTCCTTCACAGAAAACTAAAAGACACATCGCAGGTTATCACAAACATCTGATTGCAGTTGTTACTGCCAAGGGGGGTACAACCAGTTATTACGGTTAGGGAGCAATTACTTTTTCGCAGGTTTATATATAACCCCATTTCCAAATTAGTTGGGGCTCTGTGCAAATGTAAATGAAAACAAAATGCAATGATGTGCAAATCATTTAAACCCTACATTTCATTGAATAGAGTACAAAGACAACATTTCAAAAGTTGAAACTGAGAAATTTTACTGTTTTTTGATAAATATATGCCCATTTTGAATTTGATGCCAACAACACACTCCAAAAAAGTTGGGATGGGGAAAACAAAAGGCTGGTAATGCTATACAAAAAAAAAAACACCTGATGGTTGATTGGCAACAGGTCAGTCACATGATTGGTTATAAACGAGCATCCAATAGAGTCTTTCAAAAGTAAAAATGAGGAGACATGATTATGTTCAAATCACTGCATGGACTCAAACACTTCTGAAAATCAATGTCTGTGAAAAGTTTGTCGCTGCGTCAGCAAATGCAAGTTAAAAGTCTAAAACGCAAGGCAGAACCCCATATAAACAAGATCCAAAACTGCTGCCACCTTCTCTGGGTCTGAGCTCATTTAAAACGGACTGAGGTGAAGTGTCCTGTGCACCAACGAATCAACATTTGAAATTCTTTTTGGAAATCATGGACGCAGTTAATAATACAGTAACACGATAAATCAGCAAAAGTGTTTTATTAAAGTGTTTTCTTTATCTGACTGTTAGAAAAACTGAACTTTATACTCTAAGCTGTAACAGAAGAGTAGATTCTATGCTGTGAGCTGTGCTCTGCAAGGTCACATAAAAATGTGTGTAAGCATTTGTGTTCTATGAGATCTTGTAAGGATAAAAATATGTATAAGCATTAAAGTACATGTAGAGGAATGTGTGCATGATGCTAAAAAGAGCTGCACCAGTTCTAGGTAAACAGGATTTGTCCCTTTTCGATTTGGCCGTGAAGTGGTGTGGTCAACTCCGGGAAAAACATGACATTGCCTGCTGACACTGAAAAAAACACGACACTGCCTTGTTCCAATGTCTATTTTTACTTGGAATTTGTTAATTCTAGGCAACTTACTGCTTACTTTACTTCCTTCATAATGAATAGTATCATTAGGTGAAATCAGTGAAACCAGTCTCATATTGCATTGTTCCCATGCGTTAATAAGGCATGTCCACAATTTAATTATCTCGTACCCATGCCTTACTAAGTCGTGGCCATTGCTGTTTTATGTTAAATGCAGCATTATGCCACACTTCCTTGCGCTCCTACACCCTTAGAAATACAGGTGCTATACAGGTACATTTTTCGTTCATCAAGCTACAAACAACGTAAATGTTCCCTCAAAAGTACACCAGTGGTTTTGAGGTCTGGTTGTGTACCTTAAATGTTTTTTTTCCAGGTGAAAAGTCCATATTTGTACCTTTTCATAACCAAATGTTTTAAAACAGAGCAATAAAATAAAAAGCCTGGAGCCAAGACGGGGTGTGTGGAATCAATACAACTTAGAATATAGCGTAAAATAGCGTAAAACTTGTGCTAAACTATCATGCGGATCACAAATATGATTGCCATACCGGATCGGTCGGGGCCAGGGTTAACAACGACCGCCTCCGGTGCTGTGACCAGCAGGGTGCCGGTGGAAATTGGACTACTGTAGGTCGAAGACCATCAAAGAGGAGAGGAGGAAGGCGGGTTAGAAGGCAGCGAGAGAGAAGGAAAGGCAGGAGTGTGGAGGTTAGAGTAGGGACTCTGAACATAGGGACAATGACTGGTAAAGGCAGAGAGCTTGCAGACATGATGGAGAGAAGGAAGGTAGATATTCTGTGTGTCCAGGAGACCAGATGGAAAGGAAGCAAGGCCAGGAACATTGGAGGTGGATTCAAACTGTTCTATCATGGTGTAGAGAGGAAGAGAAATGGAGTAGGGATAATCCTAAAGGAACAGCTAGTGAAAAGTGTTCTGGATGTAAATAGAGTGTCAGACAGGTCATGAGCCTGAAGTTGGAGGTTGATGGTGTGATTTTGAATGTGGTCAGTTCATATGCACCACAGGTTGGTTGTCAGTTAGAGGAGAAAGAGGAATTTTGGAGTAAAATGGATGAAGTGGTAGATGGTGTCCCTAGAGAGGAGAGATTAGTGATTGGTGCAGACTTCAATGGACATGTTGGTGAAGGGAACAGATGGGATGAAGAGGTGCTGGGTATGTATGGTGTGAAAGACAGAAATGCGGAAGGTCAGATGGTTGTAGATTTTGCAAAGAGAATGGAAATGGCTGTGGTGAACACGTATTTTCAGAAGAGGAAAGAGCACAGGGTGACATACAAGAGTGGAGGGAGGTGCACACAGGTGGATTATATCCTTAGCAGGAGATGCCACCTAAAGGAGATTGGAGATTGTAAAGTGGTACCAGGGGAAAGTGTAGCAAGGCAGCATAGGGCGGTTGTCTGTAGAATGAGATTAGAAACAAAGAAGAGGAAGAGAGTGAAGACAGAGCCAAAGATTAGATGGTGGAAGCTGAAGGAGGAGGAAGGTTGCAGGCAGTTCAGGGAAAAATTGCAACAGGCCCTTGGGGGCAGTGAGGAGCTACCTGAGGACTGGGAAACTACAGCTAAGGTGGTGAGAGAAACTGGCAAAAATGTGTTGGGTGTTTCGTCTGGTCAGAGGAAAGAAGACAAGGAAAGTTGGTGGTGGAATGAGGAAGTCCAGGAGAGTATTCAGAAGAAGAAGGCAGCTAAGAAAAAGTGGGATAACCAGAGAGATGAAGGAAGTAGGCAGGAGTACTGTGAGGTTAGTCGCATAGTGAAACGAATGGTGGGAAAGGCAAAGGCTCAGGCCTATGATGAGCTGTATGAGAGGCTGGACAGTAAAGAAGGAGGAAAGGACTTGTATCATTTGACTAAACAGAGAGATAGAGCTGGAAAGGATGTACAGCAGGTTAGGCTGATAAAGGATAGAGAGGGAAATGTACTAGTGAGTGAACAGAGAGTGTTGAGTAGATGGAAGGAGTACTTTGAAGAACAAATGAATGAAGAAAACGAGAGAGAGAGGAGGACATTGGGGGGTGAGATAGTGGATCAGGAAGGGCTGAGAATTAGTAAGGTGGAAGTGAGGGCAGCTTTAAAAAGGATGAAGAATGGAAAGGCAGTTGGTCCAGATGACATACCTGTGGAGGTATGGAGATGTTTAGGAGAGAAGGCAGTGGACTTTTTAACCAGGTTGTTTAACAAAATCCTGGAGAATGAGAGGATGCCTGATGAGTGGAGAAGCAGTGTACTAGTCCCCATTTTTAAGAACAAGGGTGATGTGCAGAGCTCCAGTAACTACAGAGGTATAAAGTTGATGAGCCACACCATGAAGGTATGGGAAAGAGTTGTTGAAGCAAGGCAAAGAGGTTCAGATCAGTGAGCAGCAGTTTGGTTTCATGCCCAGAAAGAGTACCACAGATGCAATTTTTGCGTTGGGAGTGTTGGTAGAGAAGTACAGAGAAGGTCAGAAGGAGCTACATTGTGTCTTTGTGGATCTAGAGAAGCCATATGATAGGGTGCCAAGAGAGGAACTGTGGTACTGTATGAGGAAGTCAGGTGTAGCTGAAAAGTATGTTAGGGTGGTGCAGGACATGTATGAGGATAGTGAGACAGTGGTGAGGTGTGCAGTTGGAGTGACAAATGGTTTCAAGGTGAAGGTAGGGTTACATCAGGGATCAGCTTTGAGCCCCTTCTTGTTTGCAATGGTGATGGAAAGATTGACAGATGAGGTCAGGCAGGAGGCTCCATGGACCATGATGTTTGCAGATGACATTGTAATCTGTGGTGAGAGTAGAGAGCTGGTGGAAGAGAATCTGGAGAGGTGGAGGTTTGCACTGGAGAGGAGAGGAATGAAGGTTAGTAGAGACAAGACGGAATACATGTGTGTGAATGAGAGGGAGGCAGGTGGAAAGGTGAAGATGCAAGGAGTAGAGGTCGTAAAGGTGAATGACTTCAAATATCTTGGGTCAACCATCCAGAGCAATGGACAGTGTAGAAAAGAGGTGAAGAAGAGGGTGCAGGCAGGATGGAGAGGGTGGAGAGGTTATCTGAACAAGCAGAACGTGAAAGCACACACATTTCTAAGACAGAAATTGCAGAAGGAAATTGCAGAAGGTCAGCTTCAGGACAGAATAAATGATACATGAGTTCAAAATAAGGCAAGCAGCTAAAACTTTCTGAACCAACTGACATATAAGGTATACTCATCTTATATGTGGGCAGGAACAGGCACATCTCAAACTTCTTTCCTTATACATATGTCACACACTTACATACACATAGCAGAGATCTTTCAGATCATTTTCCATACATGTAACTTTTGTTCATGTCATTTCAAGGAATCAAGTCAAGTCTGGGTCCAAGCCCCCATGAGCATCGCCACTGGTGACAGTGGCAAAGAAAAGCTCCCTAAGAGTAAGAGAAGGAAAAACTGAGAGGAACCAAGACTCAGAATTGTAACCTATTCTCCACTGGTCGATACCAGATAGCAAACAGAATTAGTATAAAGTATTATAAGACAAACCAGAGGAAAAACAGGAGGAGCAATGGTTAATTAGATCATTTGAGTTTTTGCAGCAGTAGCATCACCAGGAGGATCATGCAGGTGAAGTTTGTAGAGCGTTGTACAGCAGGAAGCTCCATGGCAAGCAGTGGGCACATGATCAAGGCATAGCAGTGGAAATTGATGCCATGTTTACTGATAATGGTTCCCAGTGGTAGCACATATAATGTGAAAGATAGAGGTCCTAAAACAGAGCCTTGAGGAACACCATATTTTACTTTTGCCAGAACAGATGATTCACAGTCTACATTTACAAACTGATAGTGATCAGTCATGTAAGATCTGAACCTAGATATAACAGGGCTAGTCTTGTTACCCCACAAGCTTTTCTAGTCTATCAAGTAAGATAGAGTGGTCTACGATATCAAATGCCCCACTAAGCTCAAGGAGGAGGTATATACGTCTTTGTCTTAGAAGAGGGCGAACTGTTTTGGCTGGCTTGTTTTACAAACATGAGGTACTGTGCTGTTTAATGAGAACTTCAAATTCCTATGCATTAAAGACAACCATAACTTTTGTAATTACGTAAGATGCTCTTCATTACTGAAAAGATCCTGCTTATTTTAGGTTGGAGAAGAATTTTTTTTTGCTTTAGGGTCTAAGATAATGTATGTGAAACAGTGTCTGTTGGTCAAGCAGAAGTACAATAGATTGACATGCAATTTTTCACCCTATTAATTCCTATGGGAAAAAATTCCACAAAATTCCATTGCTACACGTGTTGTGTGCATCAAAAAGCTATATACAAGCACATATCACACAATCAGACCAGAGAATGTGGAGTTGTTATTTCAATAACTGCAAGACGAGTTACACGGCAAAGAAATGGCAGAAAAATAAGAATAATGAAAAAAAGAATAATGATATAAATTGGATAACAATATAGTTGCGCATTGCCATAACAAGACAACACATTTGCTTTACTTGCTTTATTGACTCTTATTATTCAGATTATAGTCCCATTTTCACATTTTGATCTTTTTATAGAAGATTCTTTCAGATGGATACATTTCAAGACACAAACAAATGGCTTGTAATCAGTGCATGGACAGTCATTCCATTGTTGAAACTCTGTGGTAAGAAAATAAAAACATAATTAAGAATCGTCATCTTCATGTATAATGTATCAGGGTTTAACCCCCTTCCTGGATCGGGGCCTTGTCATGGCGGAAGGGCTTGTGTGGTCTAGGGATCTTCAGAGCTAAGTCGTCGGGAGTAATATGCTCCTGATAGGGTCTCCCAGGGCGAACAGGTCTGGAGTGAAGACCCAGACTAACACAATCCAAAGTTTATCTCCAAAGTTTATCTCCATGCATATCGTGCATAAAAAATCGTGTACCCTGCCCGGGAAAGGGTCACCGGGACCTAACCCTGGAGCCAGGCCTGGGGGTATTGTTCCACGGCGAGCGCCTGGAGGCCGGGCAGCCCACGTAATCCGGCCGGGCTAGAGGCAACGTGGGGAGGCCATGTGGGCCCACCACCCGCAATGTCCAGCATGGGGGAGCGGTGCAGTGCCATATTGGCAGTGGGAGATTGCTGGGAGGCCCTAGGTGGCCTAGGCCCCTGCAGCAGAAACTAGCTCTTGGTACATGGAATGTAACCTCACTGGGGGGGAAGGAGCCGGAACTTATGCAGGAGGTTGAGAGGTACCAACTAGTTATAGTTGGGCTCACCTCCACCCACAGTGTCGGCTCTGGAACCAAACTCCTGGATAGGGGTTGGTCTCTCTCCTACTCAGGGGTTGCACAGGGTGAGAGGCGCCGGGCAGGTGTGGGGATACTCACAAGTCCCCGGCTGGTGACCAGGCAGTTGGAGTTTGTCCCGGTGGACGAGAGGGTCGCCTCAATGCGAATTAAAATCGCAGAGAGGAGAACTTTGACTGTTTTCTGTGCGTATGCACCAAACAACAGGTCAGAGTATTCGGCCTTCCTGGAGTGAGTGGGTGGGGTTCTGGAAAGGGTCCCACCTACAGACTCCATAGTCCTACTGGGAGACTTCAATGCTCATGTTGGCAATGACTGGGAGACCTGGAGAGGCGTGATTGGGAAGAACGGCCTGCCCGATCTAAACCCAAATGGTGAATTGTTATTGGACTTCTGTGCCAGGCATGGATTGTCCATAATGAACACCAAGTTCGAACACAAGGATGTTCATAAGTGTACATGGTACCAGAGCTCCTTGGGTCAAAGGTCAATGATCGACTTTGTTGTTATTTCATCTGACTTGGGACCATATGTTCTGGACACTAGGGTGAAGAGAGGTGCTGAGCTGTCAACTGATCACCATCTGGTGGTGAGTTGGATCAGATGGCAGGGAAGACTGATAGTCAGAACCGGTAGGCCCAAGCAAATAGTGAGGGTGTGCTGGGAACGACTTTCAGAGGCCCCTGTTTGGAATGAT
Source organism: Pygocentrus nattereri (assembly GCF_015220715.1). Lineage (NCBI taxonomy): Eukaryota > Metazoa > Chordata > Actinopteri > Characiformes > Serrasalmidae > Pygocentrus > Pygocentrus nattereri. The sequence continues at coordinate 38,478,668 of NC_051218.1, read as the reverse complement.
TTCAACTCCCACCTCCGGGAGAGCTTTTCTCATGTCCCAGAGGAGGTAGGGGACATGGAGTCTGAATGGACCCTGTTCAAAACCTCCATTATGGAAGCTGCCAGGTGTAGCTGTGGCCAAAAGCTTGTGGGTGCCTGTTGGGGCGGTAACCCAAGAAGCTCCTGGTGGACACCGGTGGTGAGGGAGGCCGTCAAGCTGAAGAAAGAGGCCTTTAGGGACTGGTTGACCCGAAGGACTCCCGATTCAGCAGATAGGTACCGACAGGCAAAAAAGGTGGCAGCTGCAACGGTGGCAGAAGCAAAATCCAGGGCATGGGAGGAGTTTGGTGAGGCCTTGGAAAAAGACTTTCGTTCGGCCTCAAAGAGGTTCTGGACAACTGTCCGGCGACTCAGGAGGGGTCGGGGTGGCTGCGCCCAAGCTGTATTTGGCAAGGGTGGAGAAACTCTGACTTCTGACTGGCGTCTCTGCTATTTGCAGACTCTAAGAAAAGCTAATGATAATGATTGAATGATTTGGGGTAATGTGGCACAAAGTAATGCATTACAGTAAAGTGACTATACTGAAAAAAATAATATCTTGGCAAATTAAATTGTCCTAAATCTAGTCAATATAGGTAATATTTGTAATTTTAACCTTATTGTAAGAATATTTAACATCTTTCTAGACACTTTGTTCTTGTTTTAATTGATTGGAATAAGCCAAAGTAACGCGCTAGATACTGGCAGATCATTTAGCTTGTTTTATATATGTTTCTTACAGCAATTTAAACCATCTGCCAATATACTGAGATAATTTGGCTTATTACAATCAATTAAAACAAGAACAACATGTCTATTAAGAAGTTAAATAATATTATAATATGTCTACATTCCCTAGTAACTACATGTTTGGTTGATTTCCCAGTAAAACAAGTACTAAAAAACATCCTTTAAAGAAAACAACCACATGATAATGTACAATTAATGTTTAATTACTGAAATAAAACTAAATTGTGGCCTGTACAAAAGTAATGGCACACATCTTATTTCATGTCTTATTTTTCTCCAGAATGATAAACTCAGCAATTAATAAGAATTGTGCACTAAAACTTTAGTAAAATAAAAAGTCATATTTAAGAATATTCTCTGTAGACGGGATGCTAACTCATTTGCAACTCATTTCCCTTCAGGTGTGGACCAAAAGCTTGAACAGCACTGGTGAAACCTGAAACTGGAATTATTGATGGAAAAAGAAAGCTGGTATCCCAAGCAGTAGTGATGTAGACGTGTCTACCTCCAAGGTTCATCTGAAGACAGTGTTCACTTTTGTACTTATCAGGTTGACCTTTGGCCCATTCCTGAAAGCTCATTTTGGATCCATCGGTCCAGAGCCATTTTCCTTCCTGTATGGAGAAACAGATCTCTGTGTCAGAGTTTATAGACTCTAGTGATCATTTATTAAACTGGAAAGTAGCAGAAAAAACACATAACAAATAACAAAAGGATTCAAAAAACACTCACCGCTACACAGTCGTGACTGCCTAGCCAGGGCTTAATGGCAGAGCCAGTGGCTTGCTTGATGAGATTCTTTAAAAAGGCGTTTTCTTCATTGTTGTGTCCTGATGCAAGATTTGCACCATGCTTCAAAAATTCAATCTAGAATGGGGGGTGAAAAAAATGTTATTTAAAATTAGCAGGGAGCACCGATCTGCTGTTTTCAAGCATGAAGCACACTCAGATCCACTGTCAGTCTACCTCTGCATCAATCCATTAGAGGGGTGATTTGAAGAACTTGAAACATCTAGATCCATGGGCTGACCATTCACCTGGACAAAGCTCGACCGCTGTGAATCAGAGAGACTGTGTTTCTAAAACGCTCATAATGTCATTAGCCTACACACACACACCTTCTAAGCCACTTGTTCTATTGGGTTGCTGGAGTCTATCCCAGCTGTCATTTGGCAAAAGGCAGGATACACCCTGGACAGGTCGCCAGTCCATCACAGGGCAGACAGACAGACATGCACACCTAGGGGCAATTTAACACGTCCAATTTGCCTGACTGCATGTCTTTGGACTGTGGGAGGAAACCCACACAGACACGGGGAGAACATAGTTTGAACTCTGGGTATTTTTATACTGTGAAGGAAATAAAGATTCACTTAGGCTTGAGCAATTTCAGTAAAGCTGAAACCACACTCCACCACAAGAACATTATGCCAGCAGTAAAACATGGTGGTGGTAGTGTGATGCTTTAGGGCTGCTTTGCTTCTGCAGGATCTGGACAACTTGTCATAATTGATGCAACCATGAATTCTGCTATCTATCAGAAAATACTGAAGGGATTGTACACCCGTCTATTTGTGACCTAAAGCTCAAGTGCAATTGGGTTTTGTAGCAAGACAATGATGTGAAGCACACAAAAAGGTCCACCTCTTAATGGCATGCTTAGAAAGTACATGTTCCAAAACAAAAAACCTTCAATATGGCCAAATATTGCAAAACAAGACTGTGCTTATCACTTGATGGTGTCATGATTGATGGAACTATGAATTCTACTGTGTATCAGAAAATCCTAAATGAGAATGTCAATCTATCAGTTTGTGATGTAAAGCTTAAGCATAGATGGGTTATGCAGCAGGACAATGATCCAAAGCACACATGCAAAGTCCACCTCTGAACAACTCAAAAGAAACAAAATGAAGGTTTTGGAGTGGCAGACTCAAAGTCTTGAATTGAATCTCATTGAGATGCTCTGGCAGACTTTAAAGGGACAATTTATGCTCGAAAACACTCTAATGTAGCTGAATTAAAATTCTCCAAAGAAGCATGGACCAAAATTCCTTCACAGAAAACTAAGACACATCGCAGGTTATCACAAACATCTGATTGCAGTTGTTACTGCCAAGGGGGGTACAACCAGTTATTACGGTTAGGGAGCAATTACTTTTTCGCAGGTTTATATATAACCCCATTTCCAAATTAGTTGGGGCTCTGTGCAAATGTAAATAAAAACAAAATGCAATGATGTGCAAATCATTTAAACCCTACATTTCATTGAAAAGAGTACAAAGACAACATTTCAAAAGTTGAAACTGAGAAATTTTACTGTTTTTTGATAAATATATGCCCATTTTGAATTTGATGCCAACAACACACTCCAAAAAAGTTGGGATGGGGAAAACAAAAGGCTGGTAATGCTATAAAAAAAAAACAGCTGATGGTTGATTGGCAACAGGTCAGTCACATGATTGGTTATAAACGAGCATCCAATAGAGTTTTTCAAAAGTAAAAATGAGGAGACATGATTATGTTCAAATCACTGCATGGACTCAAACACTTCTGAAAATCACTGTCTGTGAAAAGTTTGTCGCTGCATCAGCAAATGCAAGTTAAAACTCTAAAACGCAAGGCAGAACCCCATATAAACAAGATCCAAAACTGCTGCCACCTTCTCTGGGTCTGAGCTCATTTAAAACGGACTGAGGTGAAGTGTCCTGTGCACCAACGAATCAACATTTGAAATTCTTTTTGGAAATCATGGACGCAGTTAATAATACAGTAACACGATAAATCAGCAAAAGTGTTTTATTAAAGTGTTTTCTTTGTCTGACTGTTAGAAAAACTGAACTTTATACTCTAAGCTGTAACAGAAGAGTAGATTCTATGCTGTGAGCTGTGCTCTGCAAGCTCACATAAAAATGAGAACTTGTAAGGATAAAAATATGTATAAGCATTAAAGTACATGTAGAGGAATGTGTGCATGATGCTAAAAAGAGCTGCACCAGTTCTAGGTAAACAGGATTTGTCCCTTCTCGATTTGGCCTAGAAGTGGTGTGGTCAACTCCGGGAAAAACATGACATTGCCTGCTGACACTGAAAAAAACATGACACTGCCTTGTTCCAATGTCTATTTTTACTTGGAATTTGTTCATTCTAGGCAACTTACTGCTTACTTTACTTCCTTCATAATGAATAGTATCATTAGGTGAAATCAGTGAAACCAGTCTCATATTGCATTGTTTCCATGCATTAATAAGGCATGTCCACAATTTAATTATCTCGTTCCCACGCCTTACTAAGTCGTGGCCATTGCTGTTTTATGTTAAATGCAGCATTATGCCACACTTCCTTGCGCTCCTACACCCTTAGAAATACAGGTGCTATACAGGTACATTTTTCGTTCATCAAGCTACAAACAATGTAAATGTTCCCTCAAAGGTACACCAGTGGTTTTGAGGTCTGGTTGTGTACCTTAAATGGTTTTTTCTAGGTGAAAAGTCCATATTTGTACCTTTTCATAACCAAATGTTTTAAAACAGAGCAATAAAATAAAAAGACTCCTGAAGCACCAGAATGTGACTGCTGCACTATTTAAGGTGGAATGGGGAAATTCAAGCGAGAAGCTGGTGAATAGTTGATTTCAGCTGCGTACCACCAAAGAATTAGTGGTGGGCCATGATGAATAATTGTCTTATACCCCTCTTTGAAGGCATGTGATGCCCTAAATGTGACTAAAGCCCAGTGGCAAGGAGCTGAACTTTTCCCTTCTCTGCTATCACTGCAGATGGGTCGGGTCGCCTACAGAGCAGCGCTAGTAGCCTGTTAAAGAAGCAAGGGTTTTTTTTTGTTTTTTGGGTTTTTTTTTATTATTTGAGGGTCATATTTCTTAGGGCAAGATTTCAGCCACTACCCCTTGTAACTCAGTTCCATTAGGGTGAGCCTCGAAAACAAGGTTTAGGGGTAAAAGAAGAAATGGGATTGGGCCTTTATGTTGCTTCCCTTGATCCTTGGTTGTAACATAATGGGGGCTTGCCAAATCTCTTATTGCTTTTTAGTTAGCTCATGATTTTTGTTGGTTGGTTTGGTGGCCTGGATCTGACCTCTTCACTTTGAATCACTCCTGCAGGTGAGTACTGTTGTTTGCGTGCTGCATATTTTGTGTGGGCTCCACAGTTTGGTAGGATGAGTGGTTAGCTGGGCTGAATGTTTGTTCCTTCCAACAGATTACTCTTTTGTCATTTTTCCTTTTTTATTTTTAAGGCTATTCTATATGGGGGCAAACATGGGCTGGAGATTAGGGAACCAGCCTTGTGACCAGAAGGTTGCTGGTTTGATCCCCTGAGTTGACAGTACCTAACTGAAGTGCCCTTGAGCAAGGCACCTAACCCCCAACTGTTCCCCTGGTGCTGTGGATAGGGCTGCATGAGCAAGACACCTAACCCCCAACCGTTCCCCGTGCAACAGGGCTGCCCACTGCTCCAGGCAAGTGTACCCACTGCCCTATAGTGTGTATGTTCAATAGTGTGTGTGGTGTTTCACTGGGTTAGAATGCAGAAGTGAAATTTCCCTGTTGTGGGACTACAAAGGGTCACTTAAAAGTGGAGAGTGTTTTCCTCTGGTGGGGATATATTTTCAGGACCATGCTTCATGGTAGCTGATGTATGCTGTAAAGTTTTCACTGATAGTCAAGCTTTGTAGTTAGTATGCGGGGGGTGTTGCTCACATTTAACAGAGCTTAGCAGCAGTGCTGGGGTGGTGGAGTGTGGCAGTGGCTGTTTAGGAGTCCATGATCCTAGCTTCACTGCGTTTAGTACCGTCTGTGAATTTGTTTGTAGGCTAGTACTCTGAGCTTTGTATTTCATTGTATTGTTTGTGATTACTGGCAAGCTCCATTGGATGATTAAGGAGCTTGTCTTAGCTCAGTAATATGGTGTTATGTTTGTAGTTTGAGAGGCACAATCCAGCCCTACGTTTGTGATTATGGCTTTGGTAACCATTTTGAGCCATTTTGTGCCCCTCATCTAGCCGGAACAATTTAACTCATGTCTTCATGCCTGACCATTCCTCCCACATCTAATACATTGACTATGAGATGCAACAATTCGCTTACCATCTAATAGATCCCAGATCTAGACATGCCCTATTATGAGATCATCAGCATCATTAATTTCATCTCGGAGAATGTTTGGCTTTTATATATTGAATCCTATTTCATATTCTAACAGAGTCTGTGATTACTTTTCACTCAACTCATGCTGATCCCTGTGTTTCTAGGAGACATTAGACTTCCATTCATTCTACACAAATCTAAATGTCTATATTAGCCTCTTACTCTCCAGGGTATATTTTGGTTTGTCCATCTGAATTTACATGACCGAATTGTAAGGCAAATTATTCAGTAATGGCATGAAATAAATGTAAATTTTGCTTTTATGTATTTATTGTAAAAGCTCCCATCAAATTAACAGAAAATATTGCTGTATGCTTACAATTTAGACACTCCTTGTATTATTTTATAAAAAAATTTTTTACAGAGCAGTTCACTGAAGAGACATCATCTGTTGTAGTTTATAGTCCAGATTTGTGGGAAAATGGGTCGAATTTCAGTAGAAAAAAATGAGTTTAGCTTCTTTTATTATAAGGGTTTAATACAGGCTAAGGTACAAAAGGGATCAGGCAAAAAGGCAAAGTCAAAAAATACAAAGCTGCGGTAAACAAGCCATCGTCAGGACACGGTAAACAAGCCATCGTCAGGACACGGTAAACAAGCCATCGTCAGGACACGGTAAACAAGCCATCGAAAACAAATGCTCAATAGGTCACAGGGATACAATACTTTGCAATAATTCTGTCTAAAGCCCGGGCTTATAAAGTAGACTAACTACTCATGTGCCTAAGAACACAGGTGACACCAGTTAGTATTCCGGTGATTTAGAGCACTGATAGGTGTACGAGTGGGAGTCAGAAGTCAAGTGAGCTCCCACTGTGTTGTGGGCAATGGAGTCTGTGTCTGAGTCCGAGACGGAGGGAAGTTGCTCCGTCATGTGATCTCCCAGAGGAGTCTGGGAGATGAAGTCCGTCTCTTTGCAAGAGCTCGCTGAACACGTCCCAGCATATTTCCATGATAATTTCAATAATTAACATTTCTTGTTGAAGTAGACAGTACCACTTCTTCCTATATGCAAATATAGAAATCGTTTATTGGCCCCAACTGCTGAGCGTATGCACTAAAGCAATGTATATCATATTTTTATGGTGGTGCTGAAACAGGATTTTGAAAAACAGGATTTTGAAAAATAAAACGCTTAAACGGCTTAAAACAAATCACAACAGACATAGGAGGTGTGTTTATATGAAAAGAAGAATATTTTTAAGCATATTTGAAAATGCAAGCTGGCTTATATGATATGGACAATGACAACAACCACTTGCTTAATGTTTATTGAATCTTATTGTAACATAGTTGATCATTCTTCCCCTTTTCCTCTTCTGGGGATTTGCTCAAATTGAGCTGAGGCGGGGGGACAGTGCCTCACAAACGAATGGCTTGCGAACATTACAGGCATCGTCATTCCATTGATAGGTATCTGTGGTAAGACAAGGAAAAAACACTGTTTAGGGATGATGGATTGTCATCTTCATCCATAATGCATCAGAGTTTAATTCAGTTTAGTTGTGTCCACCACAGCATTTCACACAACACCTCGACACAGACTGTAAACACTGTATGAAGAGATTCATTCCAAAATTCATTATATACCATGTTCCTTTTCATGATACTGTCAGTGATAATACTGGAACTGGGGCCAGATTCACAAAAGCTTTCTTAAAAAGTTCTTAAATGTTCTCTTAAGATATTAATTTTTTGGCCTCACTTTATTTGGATAGTCCAGCAGAGTCCCCTATAGATCTATATCTACAGATGTTCAAATTGTTAACAAACTATCTGTTGATTCTAACCAATGGTGGGGTTAATGTCTAGGACTAGGGTGAGGTTTGGGTTTAGGTTTCAGGCTGAGGTTACGGTTGGGGATTGGATTAGAGCCAAGTGTAGAGTTAAAGAACTTGCTTTGTTTTGAGTGCCTTTGTGATACTGACTGCTCTGCCTGTTTGAGCAATGCTACATCACAGCTATGAGACAATCTCGCTGCTGTTTGTAAAGAACCTTCATAAAAGGTAAAGGGTCTAAGAAGGACCCAGAGAACATTTACATTAATCAGTGGTCAGGACCCCCATGGACCCTCACAGAGCAGGTACTATTTGGGTGGTGGACCATTCTCAGCACTGCAGTAACACTGACATTGTGGTGGTGTGTTAGTGGGTGTTGCACTGGTACAAGTGGATCAGACACAGCACTGCTGCTGCGGTATTTAAACACCTCTGTGTCACAACTGTACTGATAATAGTCCACCAACCAAAAATATCCAGCCTACAGCATCCTGTGACTTCGATGAAGGACACAAACTGTGCAGCAGCAGATGAGCTATCGTCTCTGACTTTACATCTACAAGGTGGACTGACAAGGTAGGGGTGTCTAATAGAGTGGACAGTGAGTGGAAACAGTGTTTAAAAACTCCAGCAGCACTGCTGTGTCTGATCCACTCGTATCAGCACAACACACACTAACACACCACCACCACATCGGTGTTACTGCAGTGCTGAGAATGATCCACCACCCAAATAATGCCTGCTCTGTGAGGGTCTATAGGGGTCCTGACCACTGAAGAACAGGGTAATAGGGGACTAACAAAGTATCAGAGAAACAGATGGACTACAGTCTGTAATTGTAGAGCTACAAAGTGCAGCTATATAGTAAGTGGAACTGATAAAATGGACAATGAGTGTAGAGACAAGCAGGTGGTCATAATGTTATGCCTCGGTCTATATCTCTTACATATGGCTCTTTAGGGAACCAAAAGGTATCACCACCAATAACAAAAACAAGATGAATACCTCCATAGTTTATCTCAAGGCAGTTTTCCTTTCCTAGGTAGTTACTGGGTTGAGTAGGACCCCAGTTCTGGAAGCTCATTTTGGATCCATCAGACCAGAGCCATGTTCCTTCCTGGACAGAGAAGCAGATCACTGCATTAGTTTCTACTCCTTGGTCATGCTTTGGTTTGGATTATTTAGCAGGGTTTGGACAGCACTTACTGTCACACAGTCACTGGCGCCTAGCCAGGCCCGAGTGAATGAGCCCGTGGCTTGTTTGATGAGTTGCTGTAAAAGTAAATGTTCTCGAAGGCTGCGCACTGAAGCAAGATTCCCACCATACTTTAAGCATTCAGTCTAGAATAGAAAGGGAAAAGAACCTGAACAAACTAAACTACAGGGCAGGTCAACTGCACTTTAAAGTAAGTCTTTAAAGTCTTTAAAGTCAAGTAAGTTTTCACAATTATTTGGCAATGAGTTTCAATCTGCCATTTAAGCCCGCAGAACCCTCAGCCACACTGTTAGTGTACCTCTGCCTCAGTCCACATGAGTTCAGTTTTGAAAAACTTGAAACATCTTCCAAATGCAGACCATTGAGGGGGACAAATAATGAGCGCTGTAAATCAGAGAGATTTTGTACATTAATAACATTAATAGATATCAAGTCAAGTCAAAACGTATTCATATAGCACTTTTTACACCAGGTGTTGTCACAAAGCAGCTTTACAGAAAAATCTGGGTCCAAGCCCCCATGAGCATCACCAATGGTGACAATGGCAAGGAAAAACTCCCTAAGAGCAAGAGGAAGAAACCTTGAGAGGAACCAAGACTCAAAAGGGGAACCCATCCTCCTCTTGTCGACACCGGATAGCAAACAGCATTAGTAAAAACGTTACAATACAAACTGGGGGAAAAACAGGTCGAGCAATGGTTAATTAGATTGTTTGAGTTTATGCAGCAGCAGCAGCAGCAGCAGCATCATCAGGAGAGTCAGTTCATGCAGGTGAGGTTTGCACAGCGTTGTACAACATGATGGTTAAAACGGTGCATCATAAGGAAAAAAAAAAAAAGAATGAAAACAGTAGTACATAAAAACATTAAAATATAAGCCTTACCCTGGATTGGCTGTCCATGTGTTACCCCTTCTAAAATAAAAAGACCATGGAGCAGTTCAAACTTGGAGCAGCTTATACATTGTCTCACACTGCACTGTCAATGTCAGTGTTCACTGCAAAGCTATTTTAAAGCAGGATCAAGCTGAACCTCTTGAACTGCATTCTTATTGTTCAGTTTTTAATCTCAAAACGGACTGTAATTGCTATAAAACTAGCATGTTATGTGGCTATTAGTGAGGAATGAAGTGTGGGCCCACATTTTGGGGTTCTGCAGTTTAAAGGGTTGCTTTGCAGTAACCAGAGTTGAGGTAGTTAGTGAAAAAAGTAATCCCCAATTATAAATGACCTATACCTATACCTAAACTATAATGGAATTACTTCTGTAAAATAACTACTTTACTTCTATATTACTCTCTAAAACCCACACATCTTTACCAACTGAAAAACGCAAGTGAAAACTCATCTTCAGTAATTAGAAAAAAGAGCCAAAAAACAAAAAGCAATCAGGGATCCAGAATTATTCAGGGCTCCTGGGCTTCAGCACAGGTAGGCCTGTGTATTATATTGCCCCTTTTGATTGGGGTCATGTTCTGAGTTTTAAAATCAAACAGCTTCAAGAGGCTTTTATAGTTGAACTCTTTCAGTGCGTATTTCTCTTACCCGGAGCAAGCAAAACCCCAAGAAACAGGAAAACTGTCCAGATTGCCATCGCGACGGGCGAATCACCGAACTGAAAGAAAGAGCAAATAAAAAAACAGCGTCATTTGTACTCTTTACCCCATTTCTGATAAGACATTGTATAGTTTTAGCTGACGTGACCATTTTTTAACAAGTAATTTAACAGCTACCTGGCAGCTGCTGTTGTTTTTTTTTTCCTCTGTGGAGTCTCTCAGTGTGTGTGTGCGTGTGTGTGTTTGTGTGTGTGTGTGTGTGTGTCTGGCTACAGGAGTTTGAGATCTGGACATTTTTATACGGGATGAACAACTGTCAGTTATAGGATTGAGCAATTTTCAGCAGCATGATTTTGCAACAGTCTGCATTGCCAAATTCTATCTTCAATGCCAGTTTGAGTACAGCAGTAAACATGGGTGTTACATGCACCCCCCCCAGTATAATTTAGGCACCTGGAAAAACAATGTCAGATGTGTCAATACATATGAGCAATATGTAATCGCGGTGGTTTGTATAGTTAATCACAATAAACCACATTCGGAAGCAGTTGCGGGATAGAAGTTAGGGAAAAAGTCCTGTGACCAGAAGGTCACCGGTTTGGTACCCTGAGCTCCCTGGGCACTGTGGATAGGGCTGCGTACTGCTCCAGGTGAGTGTGACCCCTAGGGTGTATGTGGTGTTTCACTTCACAGATGGTTCAAATGTGGAGCTGAAATTTCCCTGTTATGGGACTAATAAGGGTCACTTAAACTCATTATCTTATTTGCTAGAACTAGACACTAAAGATTGTTCCTCTGTTTAAAATCTGTATATTTTATGAACAAAATAAGCTTCATCGGAATGTACAAAAGAGCAAAACATCAAACTTTAAATGGTCTTGTCAACAAATCCTTACACAAACAGATAAACATCTCTAAATGTTGAAGTTTTGTGTGCAAATTTGGAGACAACCTTTTACACAAAGAAGCGTCAATACTGCTCCACTCAGCATTGATGGCTTCAAACAGCTGAAAAGCATTGCTGGGCTAGTTTGTGTTTAATGTGAGACTAAATATTCCCTGAAGGGTTTAAATCTGGACTCTCACCAGCCTCAACCCATTAAAATTTGGATCCTACTTTTTTTTTTGCTCTGGAGCGAACCTGAATCTGAACATAAAATCACATAAACACAAGTTGAACATGAAAATTGGTTGAACAGTTTCATCAGAGCAGCAGTGGCTCCTGTTCCTTTTACATCTTGTTTTGAAAGGAACTGGATTTTTCTACTCAATGTAATTAGATATTGGGTAGTGTTCAGATTTACAAATATGCTGTGGCATATTGTAAAGTTTTTCAGAGGTATCCCAGTCGCTGTTACGTTTACTAGGCTATTAAGGAACAACTAGGTGAACAAATGTGCTACAGCGCCACCCCGAGACAGACCATTGCTGCATTTCTAGTTAGTTAAGAATACAGCCAGAAGCTCGTTGACTATGGGTGAAGCACATAAACAATGAACTTTCCTTAAATTTTCCCTAATTTACCCTAATGAATGCTTAACTCCAGGGACTCCTCAGCTTTTTGGTTTTGAAACATTCAAGAGGTCCTGGATCCCTCATGACCGCCCTGTATATTGCATCTTGACTGCACTTATCAGTATCAGTGCTGTATTTTTCTTGTAAATGATACTTCAGACTCATCATACACTATATGGTATACAATAATTATTATGTAGACTCCTAATTATTCAGTTCAGGTGCCACATCCATTGCTAATAGGTGCATAAAACCAAGCACTCCACAGAACACTTTAGATCTAACCAAATCTGGGTTTGCTGTATGCTAGGAGAACATACTAGAATGAATAGTGCCAACAATAAAGTTTGGTGGAGGAGGGATAATGGGCTGGGGCTGTTTATTGGGGTTTGGGCCAATCAGTTAGTTCCAGTGAGGGGTGATGCTTGTGCTACAACTTACAAAGACATTACAGAAAATTATATATTTCTAACATTGTAACACTTGAGAAAGACTCTATCCTGTTTGAGCATGACTGTGCTGCTGTACATAAAGTGAGGTCCATTAAGACATTGTTTGAGGAGTTTGGTGTGAAGGAACTCCAGTGGAGAGCCCTGACCTCAACCCCACTGAACACCTTTGGGATTAATTGACACATCAATGAATTGAAACAAACAAATAATGTATGCTAAGATCCTACAGAGTGTGTTGCCTTTCCTGCACGCTAATCAATCATTTATAAACCACAAATTAAAGTTAACAAAATTGCTAAAATAGCAACAAAACAATAATTGTATTGCAATTAGAATAAAACTGATGACACTGGTGATTATAACTACATAGCAGAATTGACTAGAATAACTTCTAGCCTCTAAAATTGCCTACATATTAAGCATATTAAAATTTAGACTTCATAAGCAAACAAAAATAAATTATTCTAACTAGCAAAATTAACTTTGAATAAGAAATATACAATGACTGCAATGTAGTCTCGAATGGACAAAAGAGAAAACTGCTACTGGCTATATTCATTTCACTACTACGCAGTGTTGCTTCAAGGCAACAAACATTTAAACAATTTGGCAGAACATAAAATTTATGTTTTAAAAAAATTTACTTCATGTTTTTGGGCGGACAAAAATCTCTGGTTTTTCTGAAGTGAAATTGCAGTGCAGAAACATCATTGTTAAAATTTCCTTTTGTATCTTTCATAACAGCCTCCTATCAGCGGACTGTCCAAGCAATCATGCTTTGACATATTTCTAGCACATAAAAATGAGTTTTTGTAATTTTTTAGTATTGTTTCTGTATGTGCTATCTGACACTTTAAGATGTGGACTGTCTGTAGGTCTGGATGGTGCTGAGGACCAGTCTGAGAGCCCCTACTCTACGAGAACTACTGCTATAGTTTTCTTTTCATTTCCTGTAAGCATCTGTTAACCCATAATAAAGCAATATTGGAACAGTACTGTATGTCCATGCTGGTTTCCAACTGCATCAGCTCTTGGAAAGCCAATACTGTTTGAGCACCAATGCAGTGTGAACATTGGATGCCCCAAGTATTTTCACATCTTAATAAGTATGAATAAAAATAAAAAAAAACCCTAAAATAACTAACGCTGCTTATGAAATTGAATACCTATGAATTACTGTTTTATTGTAACGCAGGACATGATGATAATATTTAACAAGATTAAGTAATCGTCAGGGCGAGTCAAAAGTCACAGGACAGGATTTTTTTTTTTTTTACTTTATTATCGACTTTTATCTCTGGGGTCATATCTAACAAATTGTGTACGCTCAGAAAATCTGCAACAAACACCACCTTCAGCATCACATTGTGGAGGCTTGTGACAGCATAAAAAATAAAATAAAATAAAATAAAACGTTGTCCTGTGACTTTTGACTTATATGACTTCAATATACATATTCACATTCGACTTTCCCCCTCACTGTACAGGGCCTCAGAATACACATACGTCAGAATTGGAACATTGATTTTAAGCCAGGCTTAAAGGCTTTTAACCGAAAGGGCACAAATTCCCACTGACATACTGCAAATCTTGTGGAAGCTTCCTAGAAGAGTTTAGGCTGTTATAGCTGCAAAGTGGGATGGAGGGCAACTCCATATTAATGCACATAGTTGTAGAATGAGATGCCCAACAAGCTGATACAGATGGTCAGGCGTCCACATACTTTTGGCCATCTAGTGTATGTTGAAGATAAGTAAAGCCACCATTGGAGAGGCAACAATAGAACATCTTGCCTAAAAGCTGTATTTGAACAAAACTAGTCATGGAGTCATAAGAGTGCACAAGCAGCTGGGCTTCAGGCTGGAACTATTCATTCAGGTTCAAACTAGGAAAATGCATTTTGCACTTCCTTGCATATTTTTGACATATTTTGTCAGGTTCTGTTAATGTCTTGGGCTTAAATTGGACTCAGAACTTTTCAAAACTATGGTTAGATGATTTTTTGTGATGGACAGCCAATGAAATGAAGCTGAGGGCTTTGACTAGCCACTTCAAACCTTCTTTTCTTCCTAACAAGCCACTTTTCGTTGAGTTTATGCCTGGGATCACTGTTCTGTTAGAATTTGAATTTCCAACACATTTTACAGATGTTTTGCTGATTTTATCAGGCTTTTGTCTAGAATCTCACCAGGCTTCGCTCCTTCCATCCTCACCTCAGTCTTCACAAGCTCCTCAGTGCCTGCAAATGAGAAATATCCCCAAATTATGCTTCTATCACCAAGTTTTACAGTCAGGATGGTGTCAGGTTTTTGGCATTGGTTTTATCTGAACACCAAACTTTATGCCAGTATGTTGAGGATTTTTCAGGTGTTTTTGTGCAAATTCCAAACAGGACAACAAATGGACATTTTTGAGAAATGTGCATGTTTTTCTTACATTAACCGTCTTATCAGTGAGAAATGAGAAGACTTGATTGCGACATAAGTCCACAAAAACTGCGTCAGAGTGACTGCAGTGGTCTAAATACAATTAACGGTCAAGATTTAATCTTTATCCTGTGGGCATCTGTTAGGAAAGCATGCACATTACTTAACCCTTCAGTTCATGCATTATGAAAGCAGCATTTATAAATGTTTGTCATTTTTCTTGAAAGAAATGGATGATCTGATTATTAAAATCAAAAACAATTTGTAATAAACATGTTTAGAGATCCTATTGGGGTAAGTTACCTTAGAGCAATGTTGTGTGACAATGGGGAAAAACATGTCATATGAAAAAAAGGAATTTTAAATCTAATTTTTGGGAAAGGCAATGGATACAATTCGTTTATGTTTGAATACTAAAAAACAACATTTATAAATCAAAAATGTTAATGCAATGCTAAAATAATAAAAGAAAACAATGATAATTATATATAGGATATATTATAGTAATTAGATTTGGCTTTTATCTACCAACCAAAACTGACAACACTGGTAAAACAGACAGCATATTGACTGGTACTTGGAAGAATTGATTAATAAGCTTCTAGCCACTAAGAATTCATGTGTTAAGTACAACATAATTTAGACTTCCTATGTAAATGAAAACAGATAACTAAAAAAAATTATTTGAATTAAATCTATACAATAACTGCAGAGTTCTCTAGAATACCTACAAAAGTGATACTTGGAACTGGCTATATGCATTCCACTGTTGCACAGTGTTGCTTGTAGGCAACAAATATATTTAAGCAATTTGTCAAAATATTATATTGCTTTATGTGATACGAATGAACTTCACACTCGAGCAGATGTTAACCATGCTTCTGGATGGATGAAAAGTAAGGAAAACTACTGTTTTTTCTAAGCAGTGAGTGCAGAAACATTGACAAGCTGCAAAAAAAAAAATTATTAACCATTTGATTGTCAATAAATATGTTTCATGTAATTGTAAAGTACATAATGTGACTTTGTTGCCCTGAGGCAACATTGTGTAATAAAGCAGCAGATATATTACCAGTCCTGTTTCTGAAGACTCACAGCACTACATAGTAAACCCTGTGCAATAAAGGGTTAAATCAATTTTGGATGATCACAGAATAAATGTGGTCAATTTCAATATAAAATCAATTTAATTAAATATTAAATAAAATTCATTCAAGAGAACAAGGGAGCAAAGCAAAAAAACAACTGTGCGACTGGTAAGGACCCTGGTATGCAGGTTATTAAACAGCCATTAAGTACTTTACAGTTGGTGAATAACCCTTCTGGGGTTGACGGATGCACCCAAGCGTCGTTTTATGTATCTAGTAATATCTTTGTGAGAATACAACCCAGATATGTGGTTCTAACACTTTCCTGAATCTGTAGAGTCGCCCTTTCCGATCCATCCCTTCATGGAATCATACGTGACTCACATCTGGAGGTATGGGGCTATGAAGAAAGGTTGAAATACACGCCATCTGTCTCTCATCGTTAATGGGTGGATATGTATGTCTATCTATATTTTGTGTGAAACTGTCCAATGCACAGGGGTGTGTGGGACAAAGGGTATGAGAACTCTCTTTCAAATAACTTGTAATGTAGTAAGTAGTAAGTTGTAAGTAGTAATGAAGAGGACACTTAGCTGCCAAGGCCCAGTGAACCACATTCATAATTTTCACACCAGCCACCACCTCTTTCTATGACTGCCTGGTCACAGCCAACCTCAGTGCCTCCACCAGAGCCATCACCAACCTGACCAGCAAAGAGGTCTTGTTTCCCCAGGTGCAAGCACCTTCCCCATGGCCACTAATACCCGACGCACCACCTCCTTCGTGGACAGCATCCGCAGATTACACTCTCCAACAGCAATGACCTCCTTTACCAAACCACAGTCATTCACAAGACAAGTGTCTCCCCCACAGCCATCACCATCAGCCCCTTCAGCAAAGAGAACCAGTTTCCCCAAGGCACAAGAAACTTCCCCCACAGCCACCGCCGCCCCATGCACCACCACCTTCACTGACAGCACTGGCAGCCATGACCTCTTTCCCTGCTTATTCACACTCTACAATAATCCTCAGAAGAAGTGCCTCCAGCTATCACCACCAGCCTCGTCAGCAAAGAGATCCAATTTCCCTCAGCCACATGTACCTCACCCCACAGCCCCCAGCATCCCCACCTACACATCAGGCAGCTATAGTCTCCTGGAAGGCAGGCAAAGACTTGGATGCTGCTCCCCCTGTCTCCAAGTTTCAACCAGCTCAGACACCAAGGCCACAGCTCAGTTCCACCTCCACATGTACAACCCTTGACTTCTTCAGTCTTTTCTTCCCTGTACAAACCATACAAAACCAAAACACATACAAGCAGAGTGCAAAAACAGCGGAAGAAGGACAGACAGACAGACTTGGATTTAGATTGGCCTGCTTCTGTACATGGCCTTGCTAAAAACTGACAGCATCCGGGATTACTGAAGGCAGGATCACAGATCATGTCACGGGACAGATACAGAGCAATATCTTGCAATCTTCATCTCAGCGATCCTGATGAAGTTGTCCATAATGCCAGGAAAAAGAGGCAAAGCCCAGCACGATAGACACCTCCAGCTAAAACCCTTGATGGACAACCTTAAGAATGCATAAAAGTCACTTGATTACTCCCACCATAGACTCGCACAGGCAAAAGTGATATTGCTTCTGGACAACGGGCAAACAATAAACTTTTATACAGTAAGAAAACAACTAACTAATGAACAGACAGCAAACTTCTACACATTAAACATTTATTAATAGACAGTCAATTTTTTTAAGCTCATGACTACAGTATCAGGTGGCAGGCAACACTTCTACCCAACAAATGATTTTGCAACATTTTATTTTAAGACATTTACTCCACATTTATCTACAACCCCAATTACAATGAAGTCAGGATGTTGTGTAAAACATAAAAACAGAATACGATTATTTCTAAATCCTTTTCAACATATACACTACAAAGACAAGTTATTTAATGTTCAAACAGATAAACTTTGTTTTTTGCAAATATTCACTCATTTTGAAGTGTGATTTGATGCCTGCAACACATTCCAAAGAAGGTGGGACAGGGGCAACAAAAGATAAAGCGCAATACACAACGGAGACTGTTGAGCACCTGAAGTTGTACATCAAGCAAGAATGGGAAAGAATTCCACCTACAAAGCTTCAACAATTAGTGTCCTCAGCTCCCAAACGCTTATTGAGTGTTGTTAAAAGGAAAGGTGATGTAACACAGTGGTAAACATGCCCCTGTCCCAACTTCTTATGCATTTGAACATTAAATATCTTGTCTTTGTAGTGTACTCAATTGAATATAGGTTGAAAAGGATTTGCAAATCATCGTACTCTGTTTTTATTTATGTTTTATTTAATGTCCCAACTTCATTGGAATTGGGGTTGTACTATTTTATTCATACATTCCATTCATTTAGTAAAGGTAAGACTGTGTAAACCCATTTTAAGCATGAGTAAAGCTTTGTCTTCACAAACGAATTTATGAAGTCGTATAGGCAAATTCTCTCTTTACACAGCACTCGCGGTCAAACAGGGCCTCTTCATAGAGAAAAACTGTTTTGATACAAAACTTGTATCTTGTATGCAAGTGACTTTAAAGGTGAATTCAAGGAGATCTCTGAGAAAATCTATGACAAAATGCCCTGAGACCTGAGACAGTTAACGATTACTAATGGGGGTTTCACAACAGCATCTGTAGTCTAGTCAGACGAATGTGCAAGTAATCTGTCAAATCATGCTTTGACATGTTTTATATTGCAAAATCTTTACAAAAACAAAGAAATTCACATTCAGATGTCTGGAGGGTCTTGAGTTTGCTGAGGACCACTTTGCTCTATGAGAACTACTGCTATTGTTTTATTCTCAATTTCTAAATTTGTCTGTAAACTAATAATAAAGCATATTTGGAATTACATTAGTGTTTATTATTTGGCAGTGCTGGTTTCTATCTTGGAAACCCAATATTAGTCCACCACCAATGTACAGTATGAACAGTGGATAACAGTTCTGCACAGACTGGAGGAAGATGATAGAGGATTGGTAAAAGAAACATCAAAAACCTTGATATGCAGATGATACAACACCCATGTAACAGTGGGTAAAATATGATCTTGTCAACAGGTATGGCACCATTTAGTATTTTATGCTTTTTGTCCAATATGTTAAACAAAAATATAGAAACTATGCATAACAATTTAATATTTATGTTACATTAGTTTGTATGAGGTCGCCTTATTTTCACTACAGCTACAACTGGCGCGCATGGTAGCTGTTTAGTTAAATTAGTGATACTTTTGATCCCACAACCGGGGAAATTCCACCTCCGCATTTAACCCATCCATGAAGTGAAACACCACATACACACTAGTGAGCACACACACTAGGGGGCAGTGAGCACACTTGCCCGGAGCGGTGGGCAGCCCAATCCACGGCGCCCGGGGAGCAATTAGGCGGTTAGGTGTCTTGCTCAAGGACACCTCAGTCATGGACTGTCGGTGCTGGGGATCAAACCGGCAACCTTCTGCCGTAGCGAGCACAATTAAATGCTTTATGGTGCAAAAAGTTAAACAAAATACAATTGGGTATCTATGGCGATTCCAGCTTTCTTGAGGAGGTGGAATATAAACTGGAACTGTAAGTTATGGTCATTTTAGTTTGTTCCTTCTTTTCTGAATGTACGAAGGGAGTGGTGAAGGGAATGGTGGGGGGGGGGGGGGGCAATGCCCCACCTGCTTCATCGTTCAGGTGACTATAATCTAATGACCTTTCCTTACTGATACCACTCCTGCTCACTGGAGTGACATCACATGAAAGCAAGTCTATTATACTTCAACACTATTTTACAGGGTGATTCAAAAAGGTTCATCTGATTAGAAAATTATTTATTTCACTTCGTTACAGAACAATGCAGTAAACTGTAAATGGTTTTTAAAATTTAAAAAGTGCTCAGTATGAACCTCCTCCAGCTGTACGGACAACATCAACGCGAGAGTCAAATTCATTCCATACTCGATTGAGCATGTCGGGTGTCACTGCACTCACGGCTCTTTCAGTGTGATTTCACAGATCATCCAATGTTGTGGAACCAGCAATGAACACTGAGCTGTTGGAGGTTCACTGCCCATGAAAATGACAGATTCACTCTTATTGAAGTGGAGAACACAGAACACTTTCTGCTCTGGGGTCGCATCTCCCCACAGACTGAAGGGAGCCATCATCCGGTGTGTCAGAAACTCTGTGGCCCCCTCCTTCAATTGGTATGTGATTGGTTCCTAGGCGCCTCATGGTTTTAAAAAATAACAAAAAAAGACCTCCTTGTGTAACAACAGCTACTCCTAATGTACTCCATTGCTGCCAAAGCAACTTAGCTACCACACTTGAAAAAGCTTGTTGGTTTGTTTGTAGTTTATCGGTGAGGTTGCCCAAAGAGATCTGCACTCCTGCAGGATTCCTGCTGGACCTATGGGACCCACTACAACATCTTGCGTTGAGGGCCTAATTTTCAGTGTTGGGTTTTTAGTCACTGAAAATTGGAAAGTCTCAGTAAACCTGAAGATCACTACTGTGTTATTTCAGCAGACAATCGCGTACTTGTGAACAGACCATGGCAGTTACTGGATGTCTGTTCAGCTTGACGGAACTGCATTGGTGGGAGCAGGCCTAAATATTTCGGTTGTGGGTGGGCACGGGGCAAATATGTACAATTTTCTGCTAAAAAATCTTGATAAAATCTTGCAGGAGCTTCTGATGTTAAAGATCCAGTGAGAAAAACACTCAGGATAGATCACTGATTTGTAACTTCTTGTTTAGTATGGGTAGTGATAGCTATATGTATGTATGTGTTATACACACACACACACACACACACACACACACACACACACACACACACACACACACACACACACACACACACACACACACACACACACACACACACACACACACACCACAAAAATAACATTACAGAATCACAAATGCCCATGGCTTACTTACCTCAAATTTGTATGGCTGAAGAAAGAGGGAATGATATCATCCATCACTGATGAAGTGAAGATACTCTTATACAGGCACAACAAGTAGGTATTGATCTTTTTATTAATTCTGACATACATTTGTCAGTTAAAAAAGTTTGAGATACACATTTCAAGTTACTTCCATGTCTTAATCTTGTGCAAACACTAGATGGTGCCAGAGGTCATTTAAAGTAACAATATGTCGAAGAGAAAACCTTGATGGGGAAAAACAAAAACAAAATAAAAAAACAATAATAAGTGCATTTGAAATCTATGAGCGGATTCCTTTTTGTCGCATTTATTGATTCCCAGCTTCATATAAACTGGATGTTGAGGCATAAACATAGTACATTTCTACAATTCAACAAAAATATAACCAATATTTACAATTATTGTATTAAAAATACAAAAAGAAAGAAAGACAGAAAGTAACAACTGATACGTACTCCACCAATTGTCTTTGTAAAAGACGTACAGGTAAAAGTAGTCAAGAATGAGAAAATCTTCACCAGCTAAATGTACACTTCTCACTTGACATCACACATCAAACAAAGTAGCAGCGCTACCTACTACAATTTATCTTACGCTTGTACATTTTGTGCAACTTATTTTTCGAAATAGGACTCCACTCAGTTTGCCAAAAAAGCATGACTAGTTCCAAAAATTTCAAATGGAAGTGAATGATTTATATAACCACTGGTTTACAAATGTGACCATCTTTTTTTCTTCTTTTTTTTCCTTTTTTAAACGATTGCAACCATTACAAAAACCAAAGAAAAATTACAGCAAGAAGAGAAAGAAACATTGAAGTGATATTACAGGGTACAGTGAAAAACACTGCAATCTTTTTGCCACCCCACCCCACCCCCAATACCCCCCATCCGCCCCTCAAAGTCTATCATTCCTAACTACTGATCAATGTGATCAGCTTAACTCAGTGATAAAAATAAAACGATAAAAGTGACTTGTTCTCATCCGTTGAGTTCTCGTTCAGCTTGGCAGCCTTTGGGTCGGTTAATGTGTTCCTTCCCCCACCGGAGTATCTGGAAAGTTCCTGTCGGTCCTAGTGAGCAGTTTCGGCCTGGTCCGGACCCCTTCTGCACATACAGGGTGACGCAAGCATGACTTAAGCCTTCATAAGGCCTACGTAGCACCACAAAAAGCCACCATACATCGGTCCCAAATGTCCCGCAATGCCTGACCTTCTGAGATGAAGTTCGTGTCAGGAAGAAAGTAGCACCCAGTCAATTCACAACTTCATTTGATTGTTTGCAGTCGTCCGTTCCTACACACCACTGTGACGAGTAGCCTTTAATGACAGAGCCGTTGAGTGTGTCGACAGGGTATCAAGTCAGTGAGTCAAGTGAATGGCGGTGAACCAGTCAGTCCTTTACCCTCAAGTATGACCAATGGGGCTTCCTGAAGGAAGGTCTCCTGTGTATATATGTTCAGCAAACCTGTATCACTTCACTGAAGAGACTTTTGACCCCACTCCCATTTCATGGACTCTGTGAGGCCTCAGTATGGCATCTGAAACAGGCCAAACTGAAACAAGCTAATAGACAGTCTCATAACTTCACATCTTCACAGACTGTGGGAGACGTTCAGAAGGAGTAAGCTGGCTGGAGTGTGTACCTAAGCAAAGATAAGTGTCAAGCCCCCTACAGAATGGCAATGAGATGCTTCCCAAAATGAGAAGATTTAGCCCTCTGGAATGGAAGGCATAAAGCATGAACTGAGTGAGATGACCCCGAAAGCCTTGTCTGTGATTACTGTCGCCTACCAGTTATTTTCAAACCATCCAAGCAGCTCTGTGATGTAACAGTCGTGGCTCCACCTTTAAAAGGTGTCTTTCTTTCTGCACCTAGCCCATGAATTTGTGAGCTTGGGATGCCTGTTCCTTCTGCATTTACCAATGGCAAGTCAAGTCTTTCATCTATGGACTTTCTCTAAGGCTGTGTCCCAAATCACACTCCACGATGAGCCCTAGGTTTCTCCATTGACATAGCTCCCAACAGAGTGAAGTGGTCTGATGATCTAATTTGGGACACACCCAAAGACAGTCATGCCTGTGTGCTTCCTTTCCTCCTTTAGTGCAGTAACATTACCTCCCACATGTTGCTCTCGCCAGTCCGACTGTACAACTAATACTGTAACAGTGATAGACGCATCACATCAGAGTGTTCTACTCATAGCAGACATAGACATAGAGAGAGAGAGAGAGAGAGAGAGAGAGAGCGAGAGTGAGTGAGAGAGAGTGAGAGAGTGTTAGTGTGACTAGAGTCTGAAACGTTTGAAGTGTCTTTTCATATGTGTTCCAGAGGGAGAAGAGAGAGTGAAGAGGCTGTGTGCGTTATATTTTCATTTTATAAAAACGTTAAAAAGTGCAGGCGGAAACAAAACAGTTTGTGGTGGTGCGTGAAGGGGCGAGGACCATAGCGGGTGTCAGTAACTGTCGATGACAGTTTTGTCTTTGTGTGAATGTCGCACCGCTGTGTTCGTTTTGAGTTCAGTTTCAGTCCTTTTTTTTCTCTCCTTTAAGTTAAATAGATTTTTCCAAAGTGCCAGGTAACTTGCTTTTCTTCTTTACTCTGTTTCTCATTCTCCTCCTTTCTTCACAGTATTTTAGCATGCAGGGCAACAAACCCCTCATGATGATTTAAGGCAGGGAAGGGAGATGAATCCACCAATGAGGAGGGGGACAGGCAGTGCCACTGAGATAATGATTGGTCACTCTCGCTGTCTGTCTGCCTCCGAAGACCCTTTTTTTAGACCTTGGGTCACTGCACCAAGTGTCCATCAGTAGAGAGCATAATCCCCTTCAAACGGCTGACACCTGTTCATCCTCTGGAAGCGGGAAGAAAGAATCTCGGTCAGAAGACAAACACATACATACATATATACACACACACACACAGACACACACACAAATAGAGACACAGACACACACACAGACTGCTTTTGTCCACTGCACGTTCAAAAACAAGAATGAACCTAAAAAAAATTTAAATAACAATGAATTTAAGGTTCTAGTTTTAATTCACTTTCCACCTATTTGACTGAAAGCTGGAACAGACATAATAAAGATTTAACTGTGTTTCTGGTCTGTAGGTTGGTCTTGATGATACCTTCTGGCCTGTATGTTGGTCTTGATGATGCATTCTTTCTAATTACAAATCAAAAGTGAGTATGGCTTGACCTAGAAATCAGCGTGAGGTGCTGGAAGTGGGTATATTTATTAATTGTTGCAGATTAACAGAGCATAAACACGAAGTGATGTAACAGGTGCAGTATAGGTTTTGGAATAAGCATGCTTTCTGGCTTGTGGGTCCTAAGATTGACTACTAAGGTTGACATTAGTACTAAAGTTATTCAGTCAGTATCATAAAGGTACTGAATTTCGACACCCTGGTTAGCAATAGTATACGTCTAAAGAGTCTTATTTGGTATCTGGCTCTTTAGCTACAAGTCTGTATCACAGTATAACTATTAATTTGTATTAAATGTAGATGCGACTTAATTATTGGCACCATATGGATAAATTTCACTCAGATTAGACTCACCAATGATAAACTGGAAATTAGAGCCACCTGTGATAAATTAGGGCTCCTGTGATTCAAATTAACCAATGAATGATGGCTTTAATGTTTAAATAACCTACTTTACTCTCCCTTTTCACAATGCTGAAGACAAGAGAGTTAACTAAGAGCATCAGAAGTGCTAATGTCTCCAAGCAAAAGAATGGTAAAAGATATAAGGCCATCTTAGAAGTTTATTGGTTATAGTACAGTCAAGAACCTACTAGGACATGGGTGAAAGAGGAAAACCTGTTAGAAAAATAAACCAGAATCCTTTTGGGCAAATATTTTGAGGACAGATGAAACAAAAATAGGACTCTTTAGCAATGCAGACCAGCAATTTGTTCATAGGAGATGGACTGAAGCTCAAAAGAACACCCTACCTACAGTCAGTGTTGGATCGACTATGTTAAGAGGCTGCTTTGCTAGAAAAGAAATCTGAAAATTACCAAGGCATTTTAGAGCGAAACGTGCTACATAGTGCAAGAAAGCTAGGTTTGGGTCAAGGTCATAGGTCCCCCACCACGATAAAGACCCAGAGCAGACATCGAAAAGCACAACCCTGCAAACAACCAAGTGCTTGTCACTGCTGCTCATGCATGTGTAACAACATATTAGAAAATACTGTTGCATGTGCAACAAAATATTAGGAAAGAGAAGAAGGCTCTTTTGTGTAATAACTTTAGACAGTCATTAAAATATTCTAATGATAAAAGTTGGCATATTTCCATGTATTCAAGAGGATTTTATATAAAAAATGTAAATTTGTAAAATTTTCTATAAAAAAGAAAAGTGCCAATAATGTTGGTCACAACTGTAATACTGGCTTATTTTGGGATGCCCCGTCTTTTAATAAGAATCATTTGTAACAATTCTGTTATTTTTGTGCAAAAAAAAAAAAAAAAAAAAAAAACCCTGAATAAATATGTAAATAAAGCTATGTTAACATATAAATATATAACAAATAAATATGTTAACAAGCGTAGTAATTGCTCTGGTGTATATATTAGGCTGTGGCTAATCTCAAAAATTTGGTCACTCCTCTATATCTGCTTCAAAAACAAAACTGACTACTCCTGATGTTGCAGACTAGACAGTGGGAGGTGATGGAGGGTCTGCTGCAGTTTCATTTACATTTAAAACATGGCTAAAACATCCCACCCCATGTAACATGGATATTTTATGTAGTTAAACAGGTTCAAGTAGAACATGCTTTTAGTCATATTCTTGTATTCTCATCTGCAAATTTCGAAAGAAATGAGACAAATATTTCTCAAGATTCATCCTGAGAATAATCATTTTTAACGTGTTTTTAAATTTTGAAACGTGTTTAAGCCACAAAATTTTGAATTTTTCAAGCATGTAAATAACCAACAATGCGAGTTAGCTAGGCTAAAGTACTGCCTCCACATGGCGGTGGGTTTATGCACATACTCTTCAAAAACATACGACAGATGACAAGTAATACATATTTAAATGTATTGTGCTGATATTTGCTGTTCAAAAATAAATTTACCACATTGGACAGCCTCTTCCCACTAATCACGATGCATAATTTTTTATTTATGTTGGAAAGCTTGATATTTCAAACAACATAGATTAATTAATATTATTGAATAGTATTGAATTCATTATGTTTTGCATCGGTTCACCAGACTTTTTGTAACAGTTACAACCAGCACCTCAGTCTGTTACAATTAACCTCACATATGAGTTTAGCTGTCATCTTTGCACTCACTCTGATTTTGGCTGGATTACTCCCAAACAGAAGGTATTTAAAAAAAGTTCACATTTTCATTTGTAGGAAATGTGTAGGTTGCCTTTTAAATCAATCAAAATCTACCTCAAATATATACTTTTTTGAACAAAAAACAAAATGTATTAGACTGCCCTACTTGTGTAGAATCAAACAAGCTGCTTATTAATAAAGCTAGATATAAAACTAGAAAGTGTGATATAAAACTAGAAAGATGGCCAGCAGATAAAGCAAAGTTCCAGGTTTCTGGTGCCAAAAGTTCTGGTAATTTGTGCAGTAGAAAAACAGCTATACACACACAACATTTACTGGTTTTACTACACCAGTGTAAAACAAGACAAGACTTAAAATACACAACAAAATGCAGCTGTGATATATAACAACTCAACTATTGTGAATTTACATTCAAACTTATTAAATATCTAAGCATGCACTGCTAATTTAATGAGACAATAAAGTGGTAACAAATAGCTTTCCTAATAAAAAGTCATTATTTACAGCACAAGTACTTCACACCACTGCTAGTATGTATGCAAGCATTATTAAAACTACAGTACTGTGCAACCCTTCATTTGTTACATTTCAGAAGCTTCCAAAACAGCCATTAAATACAAATTACTCATTTTTCAGAAGATATTTTTCAGGAGATATACTACCACTTGCCTAAGGAAGAGGACAACAGGAGCTTCAGATCTGAAGTTCAAAAAAATTATTAGCAGCTATTATACATTGTACATGTATACATACAAAAGGGACAACAGCAGTGTAAGACCTGGTAGACCACCAAAACTGTTCCCTTCAGATAAACATTTGGGAAAACCCACAAATATTTCTGTCCATCCTTCCACTGTGACAAGTCAACTCAACAGTATGAGTCTGGATGGACTGAGAAGAATGTGTAATTATAAATTAGACCTTATTGCAAAACTGAAATAGATGAAGAAAATCTAAGAATCACACAAAGAAGCTGGTGCTCTTAAAACAATAGACTGACCATGCAAGAGTCCAGTCCTCACTAAATGTGATTAAGATTCTTCTTAAAATTTTAAAGTGCATGAAAAAACATCCCTGCAGATTTCTTTGAAAAGTTGAAAGCAAGTCTCCTGAAAAGAATGGAAGCTCTAACACCAAAAAAGTGAACACACTAAATACCAAAACTGCTGACATTACATTTAGTTGCTAAGGCTTTTGTGCAATTAAATATACATTTTCTGCTGAAACGAATGAATAACTTTACTTAATGGCCATTTTGACAGGTCTCTGACTTTTGCACAGTACTGTATATAATCTACACAACAGCTCTGATGTCCCTGCAAGCACCGATGAGAGTGCCAACACACACTGCAGAGCGTAGAGTGATGGGGAGGAAGGTTGCCATGGCGGTGGAGGAATGCCGTCTCCATGGCGACGCATGCACCGCGTGAGATGAAGTGATGGTTGGTGGCTGGTGGCTGGTGATAGGTGGTGGGGGGCCGTGGATGAGTCTTAGCATGCAGCGTAGGCTCGTGGCCATGAGGCCCACGCAGTGTATGTGAGTGTGTATGAGTGTGAGCACTTGTGTGTGTGCCTGTATGTGTGTGTGTGTGTGTGTGTGTGTGTGTGTTAGGTCTGCATGATATAGTGTTTGTTAACAGTTATCACCGTAACGCTGAAGCCTCCATTACGCAAATGAATAACATTCTGATCTTTATGCACTAGTTGAGAGAAAGAGGTGTAGCATCGAGCATCCTGACCAACTTCAGAGATTCTGAGGGAGTTTGGACGAACTGAGGCATTTATCCAAACCCAACAGGCATGATTAAACCTGGTCCAAATAACTCAGGCTAATCTTCAACCATGTCCCGTCAACAGCTTATCAGCATAATCGCAATACTGTATCTTGTCCACTATCGTGCAGACCTAGTGTGTGTGAGAGGAAGAGCTGGAGTTTGGGAGGTTTTACCTGCCTGCCGAGATGGTGTGTGTAACTCATGGCCTGGGGGGCACTGCTGTGTGTGGGCCTCTCCTCCTCTGAGCTCTGAGTTTGGGAGACAAGCACTCACCCTCCTCTTCCATCTCCTGGGCCTGGTCCTCCACTGTGGCCCGGGGGTCTGGTGGCCCCGGCTTGCCTGCAGCAGGGGGATGCTGGGAGTCGGGGGAGTGTGTGACCAAGCGGGAGCGCTGCAGGGCCGTTGTGTAGTCCGGCGGCCTCCGGCCAGCGTGAGCCGTTGCCTCCGTCACGTCTGAGATGGTCAGCGCCGTGTAGCCTGGCGGCGTGGGCGGGGGGTCGCGGTAACGTCCATCTTTACGAGCTGGGTCGGGGGTGGAAGGAGGTGGAGAGGTGGTCAGTATCCTCTACAGTCCAGAAGACACCACGTCGTATGCAAAAGACTGTGCACCGCTTGTCAAATAACGTTTTGTTGACTTCTAAGTGAAACTACGTTAATGTCATCTACAGACACATTTCTGCAGACTCTTCTCAGATTATCCCTTGTTTAATATATTTGTACACAGCAGGTTTTTATTTTATTTTTTTTTTTATAGGTCCCTCTTGTCTCGATATATTTTATATTTCGGTTTTAGTATTTTCTTTTTTGTATTTTTACTTTGTTTTGTCTGCACTGTTTAATATGTATATGCTGCCCTGCTGTAGTGTTTACCTGAGCCTCACCATAGCATTTCAAAGGATGAAATGTCCTGACATATGCAAATGACAAATTTGAAACTGGAAAAAAAATGTGTATGAACTATCAATAATAATAATAATAAAAAAAAATTCTGTACAAAGTAGAAACTGTAGTTCATTCTGTAGTTCACAAATTTGAATATGAGTGGAACAGTGAAGTTGAGATTGTGAACTTGTTTTAAAAAGATGCCATATAAATTATGTTAATTGGTTACTTATGCAATGACGATGACTTCCAAAATATGTTCATCAACATCATCATGTCCATTTTATCCTAGAAAAATACTGGGTTGAAAAATGTTTTAAAGATACTTCGCTATGATAAACTAAATTTTTTGAAAATATGCTACAACAAACTAAACATTGCCTCGAAGAAAAGGTACTAGACAGCCCGGCAAAAGGAAGAACAATCCTGCCTGAGGAATCACAAGTTAGGCATGATCCTTACTGATGACACCCTTGGCGTTTCCGGCAGTGATGGGCGATGGGCGCCTGCTGTGCTGTTTGGACTCCTCGGAGCCCGTGGAGGTGATGCTGCTGGTCTCTGGGTCGGTGCTCACGTCCTTTCCCCCTCGCCGCTTTATGGTTCCAGTATCACCTTCCGAATCCTCACCCCAGCAGGCTGCTGATGAGGATGAGGATGAGCAGGCCGAGGCCCAGCTGCCTCGCCCCGCCCACAGTCCCGCCCCTTCCGCTAGCATCTCCCAACTGCGCCCCTGCTGCATGGTCTGGATGTTGTCGTGGGAGCCACTGGAGCAGGATGTCCAGCTGCCGCGGCCCGAGTCTGCAGCATCCAGAGACATGCGGTCACCCTGGTCCTGGGTCAGTTCCTCTGAGCTGGGCGAAGAAAGCACGGTTGCCCCTGCATAAACACCCCTACAGTCCTGCATGGATGAGTATGACCTGAGGACCCAGAGAGAGAAAGAGTGAAGAAAGAAAAAATATCAGGACATTTTTTGTTAAAAAAAAGGTTGCGCCAAGTGAGACATGGTGATATGAACTGTTTAGGTTGATTACTCTCCTGACACCATTTAGGTGTCTCCAAATCCTTACCACTGAGAGAGCACCTGCACCTTTAACCAGCCACTGCAAAATTAACTAATCATCTGCTATTTTCATATTTCTGTATCATGTTTGGTCTTCTTAACATTAAATATTTTGAGCAGTGATGACAAGATTTGACCAGGGATGTTGAGATTTATGCAGAAGCTTCCAGATCTTTTATCTTTAAGCCTGACTGTAAATGTCCGTCTACCAAAAATGAGCTTTCTTAGTCAGCAAGTAGGGATGTGCATTCAAACGAATTCTGATATCTGATTATCTGTAAGAGTACATGAATGGATATCTGGGTTGGTGGGGTTCCTGGGGGGTAATGTAAGCTTTCCTTTTTTGGAGACAGCACAAAAATAATGCAGCATGCAGAGGAACATTTTGTTATGAAGGAAATTGGTAGTTTTACGTGTCTGCAGAGCCACAGAAGCTCCCTCTTCAGATGAGCTATTAGAGCTAACCAGTGCCATGTTGGATGCTGATGATGACTTATTGTCTTCTACACGAAGTACATTCTCTTCACTGGTTAATGTTCCAACATGTTGTCACAGAAATATGTTTTTACTGTTTCTAGACCTAGCTAACATCAACATGTATTCAATCTAGTCAACGATAAAGCAGCACTATTTCTGTCTTCTTAGCCATGGTCTAAAATGTGGCTAGTGCAAGTTACTCACCCCAGGCTGTACTGGTCTGGATCAGCTGTTGCCCTGCGCTCCAGCCGGTGACCACCACCGTGACCCTCTCCGCCCACTCCATAACGGTGCCGCCGCTCATCCTGCCCCATGTCCAGAGACGAGGTGCTGACCAGGCTGGAGCGGGATGATATCTCACTGTGGCCCGAGTCGGACAGGTTATCACTTGTGCGCCCAAAACCTGTAGAACCAGAAAGTTACTCTTCATTTTGTCTGACTTATATTTACGCATTAATACTATGATTACTTTGTCATTCTGTAGCATTACAATAATTAGCGAAGGGGTGGCATGTTAGGAGTATATAAGCAAGGAAAGCCAGGTACATCCACAACTACTGATGCAGTCAGTGCTAGCTCAAACTTAAATAAATGAATAAATACATAAATATTGGCTACATATTTGAGCTCCACAATGCAGACAAAAACGGGGTGTGCTATAAAGCTGCTGGACTGCGATATGAGCAGCTATCTCTAAAATACAAAATTTCAGAGTTAATTTCATCACCTTCTGCTCTTTATTCAGCATTAGACAACATAACATTAGGCAACCTGTGTATATTCCATATGCATTTCAGCAATATGTAAAAGAGCTTTGTTATGACCGGCTGCTCAGTATGGGCTGAAACGCTCTTTATAGCTTCAGTGTGAATGGGCGGAGCTAACTGCTGCAGGCTGAAAAGGCAGATACATGCAAAGGAGTTGTTTCTTGTGATCCCACAAAAACAATGAATTCAAAACAAGCTGTTTTTGCCACTTAGCTTCCATATTTGGACCATATGGACTGGAAAGGGAATGTTAAAATTTCAAAACGTAGTATGTAAAACACAGTGGCACATCAAACTTCTTTTCAATAAGGTGAAGACCCCATAAAACAACAACAGAAAGAATATTTGTGTGCTGTGCAAGGCTAGTTACAGTAGTCCCCAGCAGACTAAAGGTTTGATCTGCTCAGAAATGCCATTACTGCAAATATTAGGCACAGCTCCTAACTGTACATTCTCTGCAGAACAATGCATTGTTGATACAAAGTATGATTTATCCTAATTTGGCTTCGCTGAACATATTTGACCTAATTTTATAGCTAAATAAAATGATAGCACTTTTAGACTCCGCCATTCAGGAAAATGCAGGCAAGTCCTTAATAGCCGACCTGGCCCCCTTTTCAGAACCACGCTATTCAAGAAGACTGAGATTTTATCAATGGCAGACAATCCTAAGCCAACAAACTCATGATGGCAAACTGCCAGCTGCAGGTCTACTGACCTATCAGAACCTTTGTCATCTACAACTAAAGCACAGTAATGGCTCAGCCCACAGGGAGAGTCCACACAAAATGTTAGGACTTTTTTTGGTCTCACAACACAGAAAACAGCACACATACATGGGCATATAGGCCTAACACAACAGATGCAACTTAACTGAAGTTTTCCATGAATGTTAAAATACAGCTTCCTGTGCTTTATTAGGGCAGAATAACTAAACACTTCCATTAGCATATCCAATGTTAAAAGGCTGTTATTTCTAAAAAAAATATCATTAACTTAGTAAATATCAATAACATATGCTTATTTAACAGAAAGGTAGAGAAAAATATGATGTACTATATGAAGACCGAATATTTTGGTGACTCTCCCTGAATGGTGCTGTCCTCAGGTCTGTCCAGGCTGTGTTACCTGCAGCTGCGTTTTTGCAGTGAGAAGTAAAGCTCCTCACACTTTGGCTTCTCAAAGACGCCAAGGCTGCATGCAAGGCAAAGGTGTGAGTGATGCTAAAATGGACTTCCTTAAATAGGAGCAAAATATCACAGGTGTCAAACTCATACAGTTTACCCATATGAATTATGTTTTTTTGTTGTTTTATTGCATTTAGTAAGTGACGTATTCAGACTATGGGTGGAGGTGGTGTATGGATTAATGCGAAACTGATTTATGTGATATTGGCACCTATGAGAAACGAACAAAACACTCAAGAGCATCACACAGCAGAATGGAAGTCTGTTGTGACTACCACAGAAATATATATATATCACAGTAAAGAAAATCAAAACTGAATACACTGCAGTTGTTGCTAGGGGATATTGGAAAAATATCTAATTGTGACTTTTGAGACAAATATTAAGACTATTTGTGATTATTTTAATAAAACTGAGGTAGAGGTAATTTCTTTTTTGTAGCTAAGAAGACAAGCAAACCCACTTTTGCTGGCTTCAGGCTTTAACAGTGAACTCATGGTGCCAAATAGCCACATAGTTGTGGTTGCACTGTCATCATGTGGTTGAGTCTGATTTTAACTCATCTTCAACGCTCTGTGTTATTATGGAAAAAATCCTACCTACAGTTTGTAAGCTATAATTCCAATTATGGCTCTTGAAAATTCCAAAAATTAAGATTTTGATACAAAACTAATCAACTGTATCTTATATGATTTTATTGACAGAAATGCTCTATATGGGTATCAGTAAATTTATAGTTTGAAAGGCGTGAATATAAGGGTTCTAGTGTCTAAAGTTCGACAATATGAAACATCCGTGGAATATTCTGGCAATCTGAGGGGGTTTATGTGGTCTTTTTGCCACAAGATGGCAGAATTTTACAGTAAACATGTTTGTAAACACCAGAGGGCGCTACCTATAAATGAATATATAAGTAGGTGTATGAGACACAGTGCCAGAGGCATGAACTGCATGTGACACTACAGCACCAGTTGGTCATGTGTTGTCAAGAGAGTGCTCATATTTCACTGACCTGCCACCAGGGGGCAACAAAGCCACAGCTTTATTTTTTTTACATAAACAGCATGTCTATTAGAGCAGTGATTCTGCCAACCAGTCCCTCAGTGACCCTGAGACAAGTTGGGTTAAAGGAAAAATGTGTACCGTCTGGAGGTCCTTGAGGACCGGATTGAGAATCACTGTACTAGAGAGCAAAAAGGCAAGCAATGAGAATCCCTGCATGAGCGCTTTAATGTGCACATGTGTGGTCTGTCCTGGTCTCACCTTTTTTGGGAGAGCTGTGTGGAGATGTAGGAGGAGAGGAAAGCTGAGATGAAGCGTTGGAGATGGCATCGTCGGCCTGTTTCCTGTGTCTGTCACCTGCTTCCTCAGACAGAGACAGAATCTTCTTCAGGGACTGCGGAGAACTTGTGCCTGCATACAGATTCTCTCATGAACATCATGCCTGAACACTGACCTCTTGCACTCGCTAGACTGTATACACACCACAGCTCTTAAAAGAAACAATCTTTTGAAAAATCAAATATACAAATTTTCCACTTACTCTGAACACTAAGACACGTTTGGAGTCCAAATTTTGCTTTTTTGGTTTAGCAATAAAGCAACAAAGCTAACACTGCAAACAAACACTACAAGTCAACAAACACCTAAATCTTTTGCATAAATACGTCCATAAAACTTCTCTCAATCTGCTCAAACTGCCTCTGGGTCTTCATTAAGTTTGTGCAGACTTGCCAATATGGTTATCACTTGTCACAAATACTTTGAGCTACAAAAATTAACAAAAATTTGTGAAGCTTTCAGCTGAGCTTAAATGAATGCTGCCCTTCACAAATGAAGTCTTCAGGCATTCACTATACAGAAATCAAAGCAAAGCAACACCTGAACTAAGCAGAACAAAAATGCTTTATGGCCAAAAGGTAGAGAAAATAAATGACAAACCGTTGAACAACCTTAACCTTTCTTGAACCTTTTTTGCTTTCCATTGTTCTAGTGTTACTTGCCGTTGATTTCTGTTCAGTGAATGTGCGTCCCGTACCTGAAAGTATTTGCTTGCGACCTTAGAATTTCCATTGAGTGAGTGTTTTGGTGGTGCCAGTATGTTTGTGCACACTGGGCTTGATGGGATCTTGTCAAATTATTGTATTTATACCTTTATTTTAAGCACATTTCTGTATGAAAAGATTCAGCTTGTTCTTGTCAAAGTAAAAAGAATTTAAATGATGAGGACAATTTAATTTTTATGGAGCACAATTCATTGAATAATTATATAGATTATTTCACAGGAAAATAGTTGTTAGTGGCAGCCCTGGGATGTGACATTGACAAACAGACACTACAAAATATGTTTTCCATTTCAGTTGTTTTTATCTTGAATTTTACACTAAATCTGTATGTTTACACACAGAAACAACAGAAATCATGAACGTAATGCTGCTTCTATATGCCTACATGATGTGTATATATTAATAGAAGCCAGATTTGCCACAAAACCAGTTGTTTATAATGTCTGCTTGCATCATTCCTCCACATGACGTTTCGTTCAGTTTTGCATTTCACAGTCACACTGTGTTCTCAATGACCCTGATAAATCTATGAGAACTCTAGGTCAAGAGAGGTTTTGGGGATGTATTTATGGAAGATATTTGGGTGACTACTGACTTTGTCAGCTCCGTATCTCTAGTTATTAACCAAAGAAGCAAAATCCAGAGACAAAACATCAACTGACGACATTTGGTGTGTTTTTTTCCAGAGGAAGTATGAAAAACAGCTACATGTCCAACTAAGAAAAAACAAGTATATGCCTATGTATAGGCTTATATCTTACCAAAGGGCGGCAGATCTTTGACGGGCACTTTCTTTCTAGAGGGGTAGAGGGCAACAGCAGGCACCTGCAGGGCCTGGTTAGGTTTCTGGAGCTGCTGCCGTTGGTGGGCGGCTGCTCGCGCCACCACTGGAGACGTGTCTGGCCTTTTTCTGTCTCCTGAGCCCTTAGGTACTGCATTAGAGAACAGAACACACAGTGCCACAGTTAGACTGGTTTGGACAAATGATAGCGAATGATTTATAGCAGCAGAGCCCCACCATAGTCCTGAAGATCCACCCTGCAGCGTTTAGCCCCAACACTGATCTAACACAACTGATCCATGTAACAAAGGCTTTCAGGGGCATCTGAACATTATAGACATATGTGGTGGCAGATCAACATGTCCATAAATGGGCAACGATATAGTAATAAATAGTAAAAATGGTAATAAGGTTTTAGTGTTATTGCTCAGCTGTAATGTGTCTTTTATTGATAATGGACTGATGGCCATGTTTGTGGACACAGGGAGCAGACAAACAATGCGTGGTCAGACACAGAAAGACACTCACGTGTGTTTACAGAGGGTTCACACTGTATAGAAAGCGTCTGCAGGCTCTCCTCGTTCGTCTCCAGTGTGAGGTTGGACAGATACTGCTTCACCTTCCGGGCCATCTGCGCGTCCTCGTACAGCTTCTTGGCATTGAGGAAGGAACTCCGCCTCACCCGTTTCTTATGCCCACCTGTCTGGGTCACATCCAGCACTGCCGCATTGGCACTGCCCTGGCTCAGAGACCTACGCACATACATACACACACAGCATGAGCACGGCTGTGGGGGTGTAGCCAGGCCAAGATCAGACAGTGCTGTCAGACACAAACATGCAGCAAGTCGCATTCCTTGCAGTTTTAGAACATTCCATGCATTCGGCACCTCAGCCAATCAGACAAAAGGGGAGGCGAAGAGGAGGGCACTTTAACTCAGATTACAGGTTTGAGCAGGGTTAGAGAAATAAACGGAAATCATATAATCACAGGCAGATCTGAATACACTCCAAATGTAACAGTTTCTGAGGTTTTTCTAAGCAGGCTTTTGGTTGAATCAGTTTACACAGGGCACCTGGCAAGAGCAGAAACTGGCTTAGGGAATAAGGGTATGACGCCATTCCTAACAGGCCAGAATGATATTTAATGATGACAAGCAGGACCTTTTCTTGACAATAAAATGCTCAATTATATGTCGTCCCCCCCCCCCCCCCACCACCCCACCCAGAAACACATGCAACCTACTGAAGCATAGACCTATGTTCTATGCTATCATTAGCATGTAAAATATCATGCAACAAAAACGTCTTTTGGTAACAGGCTCTTGTTTTGAAAACTGTGACTGCAAACACGGCATTTTGCTGGTTTGAGTTCATTGCTGATTCTTTTCTTTAAATAACACCCACAAAAGTGACTTGTGGGCTAATGATGGAAAACCTTCTGACTGCTACACGAGTGAGCTCCAAAGTCATGGATAAAGTCTTTCTTTTTCTGTCATTACAGTGGAAACACTCTGGAATTTAGCTACAGATGCTTGTGGGAAACCAAGAATTCAGACCAATATCTTCTTTCAAAACTGTCATAAAACAATGTCTAAGGTATCAGGCAGTATTCATAATCATTTTATATAATAGTTTTCTGTGAGTGAGCTCAGATTTAGGGGCATTAAAGTCTAATTCCTATGATCACCACTGTAAACAATTCTGATTTGGCAAGTTTCTCTAGAAACGGCGCATTTCACATGAAACCACTCTGAATGACTTTGTTTACATCATGCACAAGTTTTAAATAACTGGTGTAATATCCCTTTAACCTGCATGGAAAATGCTTAGAATTTTTCTCAGATGGTATGTTACACTGTGGGAAACTATGAATATCTATATAATAGATATATAATAAACAGTAAAATGGAAAAAATACCACATGTGCACAATATTTAATATTATTTTACTAAAATTAGTATTCTCTATTCAGTGATGACTGTCTTTCAAATATTGATTATACTGCCCTATCATCCAGGCCCAAAACCTAATGATACATGCTGTTGCATAAGCAACTGTAGAGTTTACCTTCAATGCAAAGGTGAACATCTAACTTGTATGCAAAACTGTGAACTTAAACTCAAAAAAACCCTCACACAGTACTGAAAATAAAACCTGGAAAAGACATGCTGCTCTGGTAAGTATAGTAGCTGGAGGTTATACGCAGTTAAAACAAATCACTTTTGCTAAGATGGATCACAACAGGTCACATTACAATGCATGTACGTTCAAAAATAATAAACAGTTTCATGCAGAATGGCATATTCTTGTGCAGAACTCAAACTGTATGACAAAAATGGTGTTAGTGGGTGGATGTATTTTTTGGGTACAAGTTTATTTAAATGACCCGGAGTAGCAAAAGTGATCACATTTGCACCGTCAGACAGCCGTTTTTGAGCAAAAGGCGCATACAAATAAAAAAACAAAAAGGAAATGGTGAGGAGGCAGCTGAAATTATAAAAGATGAGAAGGGAGGAGTGCGTGTGAGCAAGGAGGCAATGGGGGCCAGAGGTCTGAGGTCACCAAGAGGTCACCACACTTACCCCAAACTCCTCCACTTCTTCTTCCTGTAAGGGAGAGCCATGAACAGTGATGTGTGGGGGCAGAGCAAAAAAGGAGGGGAAGAAAGAGATCAAGAAAGAGAAAGGGGGAGAGACAATTAGGAAGGAGTGAGAGAGGGGAAAGCGAAGAGAAAGAGAGAGGGAGACATGCTTAGATGAGAAAAATACAAAGAGTACCAAGGTGAGCAGCACCAGAGGCCCACAGACAGACAGACAAAAACAATTTTTCCAGCATCAAACAACAACAACGTACACACAACTGTACACTAATCTGCATGGAAATTATATGCACATCAGCAGCCAATCAGAGACTTCCAGTGAAAGCCTGTGTGTATGTGTTGGGGATGCTGTAGAGTGCACTAAAAGCTCTTCAGTGTTGTGCCTTCAGCCTACAGGGCAGACAGAATTGGACATAATAGAACTGCCCAGAGACAAGGGTCTGTTTGGACACTCACCTGGTGCGGAACATCAGTGCTGGGTCCATGTTTACTGCAGCCATCCTGCCCACATGTCTGATCTCTTTAGCAATCATACGCAGCTTTTCAAAATTCACCAGGCCATCCACTTTTGAGTCATTGCCTATAGAAAGAGGAGAGAAAGACACACTTTGTAAAACAGAGAAAGCTCTCTTTTTCAAATGTTTTACATGTACTGTTCACATTCTGTGAAAACAGTACTAGAAACCCACTGCTAGTACATTTGAGTTTTAATAAAAATGCAGCACTAGTTCTCCTGATGTGGACTTAAAATGAGAAAATACTACTGTTTCAGCTACTTGATGTATTTTGGTCAATTCTGTAGGCATCACTATGTCACATACTGACAGAAACACAAACACTAAGTTACAAATACATAATGACTTTACTTATGCCTCTTTCATGGAGGCACCATAAACTGGTTTTATCTCCAACTTGTTGCAGTGAAAAGCATTGTAAGACATTCACAAAGTGGCCTGAATATTTACAATGTGAAACTATTTTTAACAAGAAAAAGAAAATGTTCTATGTAATAGAATGTAATATGTAAGCCAGTCAACTTTTGTCAAAGTGTACAAAAATGGATGCCTTGTTTCTGCTTTAGAGCCAACAGCACGCCACCAGAAGTACGTACAAAATATACTGGTGCCACTTTTGCTAGTCAAGGCTAGTTAAAACCGAAAGGTATCCTGGGAACATATTCTGCTTTAATGGCTGCCACACCACTTCTGGCTAAAAGGAACAGCACATTCAAAACTAAGACAATCGAGCAAAAAAAACACTAAGTACAACTGCAACATATCAGTTCAGACTGCGTGAATGATTTTACTGCTGAACTGTATAATGATTGGTAGCTGAACAATCAACATAATATGGGTGGTCAGTCAAAATGGATTGTAAGCCAATATTAAACACCATAAAACTGTCACTTTCCCAAAAAAAATAAAAAGCCAACATTATGCACACAGCCATAATCAACAGCCTAGCTTTTCTAACTTAAATTGTCTTTAATTGGATCATGGGGCAAAAAAAACTTAACAGGGACCCCTGTGATTATTTAGGCACGCAGTGTGCACACTGTTAATGGGTGAGGTATAAACTACACTTTATCACCTCCTAACTACACTACACTATAAACTACACTAAACACCTCCTAGCTTCAGTGCAAAACTAGAGCAATTTTTTTTTAAAAAGGGAAAAGGTGCAACAAAATTTAAACAAGCAGAAAAAGTGTATACTATTTTCCTTTGAAAATAAATACTGTAAATAATCCACAGTAATGAGCTGTCTGTGTAAAATGGTTAAATCAAGCCAGTATAAATAAAAGAGGTGCCTTTCGTACCCTCGTGGAGGAAGGTCAGGTCTTTCTTGATGACAGGGAAGAGAGGAATGATTGGTGGCTGTAGGTTCTGGCTGTTGAGAACGTTCCGGTACTTGGCCATGTTTCTGGAAGGGTCAAAAAGATCCTGCAGGTCACTGAAGAGCTTCTCGTACTTACTAGGCAGTTTCTCCCATGTACCTCGCAGCCTGGATACGGGTGCCAAATTTAGACCACTGCAAAAACACACAGAAAATGACATTTAGTGACAAGTCTTGAACTTCAACACTGAGGTTTACTGCACTAACTAGAGAACATATTGTACAAAAGATCACTGATGAAGCACTGCAAAAACTTTTTGGCCACGCTTCACAGATTTTCCGCTCACCTGATGATGGCGAACATGGAGTTAAAGTTTTTGCATTCGCGGCAGTGCAGGGCAATTTTGATGAAGTGTTTGATGATCTTCATGCGCTTGAGCTGGTTGGGTTCCCTGACTACTTCAGTGGCCACCCAGAAGGTCTCTCGGTTGATGGCCTCCTCGAAAAGCTTGAGGCTGGAGGGTCCAGCAGATCGTGACCGCAGCTTGAACAGGTCATCGATGTACTCTGTGGGCTCAATGGCGCAGAAGAGCTCGAAGGCACGCATGGACAGCTGCGTGGCCACCTCCACCGTGCTGAGCTGCAGCAGACTGATCTGACTCTCCCTCAGCAGCTCCTGAGCATCCTCATCTGAACACAGTGTCTCAGTCTCCATGTTGCTCTTCAGGTAGTACCTGAGAACCAGAGTGGACACAGGGAGAGGTGCAAAGGGCTTAAAGTCACTCTTAGTCCCACCTCAATAACAAATGAAGCAACTTGTATATAGAATAAAACTGGTTGGGAAAGCTGGAGTTTTCAGGGCCAATTGGTTGGTGAAAAATGCACTTGCTATTGCCTTCATTTACTTTCATATATTTATTTAATAATACAGAAAACACCTCCCATGCTCCCTCTCACATGCATGTATGCTGGCAGACACCTGTGTGAACATCTGTGCATGAACCCAGCAGATTTGCAGATGCAGAAGTATAATTCAGCCTTTAGTTTAACGATGGAAGGACATAATCCACATAAACTGGGGATTAATAGATAACCCAATATATCTCATTTTAGAGTGAAAGAACTCAATCTCTCTCTTTCAAAGAGTTAAGAAGCAGTAAAACTCAGAATACAACACACAATATTGTCCCACCAAAATCAACCAGCCTGGCTAAGTTAAAGCAATAAAACAGACCTACATGTTAGTTACAAAGCAGAACAGGTAAAAAAAATACCACTTTCTGTATGTGACCAGGTTAAATGCATGTTTATTCAAAGCCACTACCTGCCACTGAGTTGGATCCTGTCGGCCAGTTTGGAGAGCTGCTCTGGTAGCCGGCGCTGTTTGATCACACCTTCCGGTGTGACTGACACCTCACACAGTGAATAAGCTTCAGGGGCAGCGGTCAGGGCAAACTCCCGGATGGCCTGAGCCACAACTTCCTTGGCCGTGGTGTCCTTCCCAATCATGATGTAACGGCTCTGCTGATCTGCCTTAAACACGCGCAGCACCTGGTCCGACATGTCTGATGAGGAAGGCAGATGCTAGTCAGATACTTAAAGTAGTGCTGCACAACTGAACTGCACCACCACCATCACTTATCTGAATTAGAATACAAAGGGTTAAAACATCCCATAATCATTATTCTTATGACTCTTTCATTAGCACAGAATGAAGTGCCAGCTGAAAAGGAAAGTGGTTCAAATTTTCTCAGTCTGAAAGAGGAAGAATCTTGCAGCTAAACCTATCTATGGAAAGATGTAACATTTTCAAGCTTCCATTTGTCAGAAGGTGCACAGACAATGTAAAAGGCAGCTGGCATGTTAAATTGTTTGAAAATTGATGTTTTCTTATGACAGCAACTACAGGTAATTTTATTTAAATAAAAATTGAGAATTAAGATTGCTGCAATGTTCAATATTCACTGCAATCATATAAAGCCTCCGTCTAAGTGTTGAGAATCACTTAGCAAATAAAGGAGACACTGTATGAGTCATGGCTGATTTAATCAGATCAATGAACCACTAAAAGGAAGTGCAAACACCCAAATCAATAGCCTGGCAGAGGCTTTAACTAACAGCCACAACATTAACATGTCTGGTGTTAAGATTAAAGCACCACTCCACAAAAAAAAAACAAAAAAAACAACAAAAAAAAACAAGGTTTACAATTAATGTAAGCTAGCAGGGACCATTCGGCATGATATATAATGCTAATTGGCCCATGTTAGCAGTCATACATTATTCATAACATTAACATGGTTTTCTTTAGGTATACTAAAGAAATACTCTTTCTCCACAAATCCATATAAGAGAAATCACAGACACCAAAATCAAGGCCACAGGAATATAATCATTCCCCCATAAGAAGACCACTGATGTAGAAGAGCATGATTCGCAGAAGTCATGGAGAGTCACTAGAGAACTAGAGATTATATACTCACTTGTGGGGATTGCCTCTGAAAAAGATTTAAGACAATGTGAGCACAACAGATGAAAGCCTATCATCATGTAAAAACAATAAAGGCTCCCAAAACTGTTAAATGCATTTCTTCTGAATCACTCCTGCAAACTGATGGATTTTGCAATGTACACCCACAAAGGTTGAACTTCTCAACAAAGGACCCCATTCAGGGCTTAAAGGCAATGGTGAAAAATGCTATATGACCTTACCAGGCTGGTTATTAAAGTCCAGTATGCGATGGTGAGACTGCAGCAGATCAGGGTTGCTGGATGACAGATTTCCACTGACTGGCAAAGCAGGAGGAATCTGCTTGGACTGTTTCAGGCCCACTATGCTGTCGTCTTGAGACTGGCCTACACCAACATCACTGTGAGACACCACAACAATTAGACAACCTAATTAGTACCATGACTACATGTACAATGTGATGAATGGAACTATATGGTTGAGAAAAATGAAATAATATGCAATTCTTACTTTATTTATGTATTCATTCATTCAAATTTGAAATCAGGTTGAAAACTTTCTCTACAGTGAACACACTTAAACGTCTGTTTTAATGTGCTTTTAGAACTCTGGAGTTTAAATACAGCAAAATAAACAGCAATTGTGCATTACAATGTGCAGAATGTGTACTTATTTTTTGTTTAGAAGATCAACAAAAAGCTTGCATACGACCGATTCATTATCGGAAACATGTTAGATTTTCAGTACTGATGCCCACTTACTTGTACGGCTTGGGCGGTAAAATACTGGTTAGGGTCTTGTCAAAGATCTTCTTCAGCTTGTTTCTGCCACCCACAGTGTTCGCCTTGGCCTTCTTGCTGGCTTTCTCCAGACCCATCACCTGCTCTACGTCCACAGCCAGGTCTGGGATGGAGTAACGGCTGGCCTTCTTGATATCTCCGATCTTGGGAATGTGTGGTGCCCCGTTCTTCCTATCAAGCTCCTCCTCGTGGTCGTGCTCTTGGTCATGCTCAGGGCGAGCAAGAAGTTCCTTAAACACTAAGATAAGAAGTGGCCATGGATCAAACTAAAGGACTGACATTACTCATAATTCTTAGATTTAGACTTCTGATACTGGGTCAGTACTCAGTCTGAGATGCTTCAGGAATATGGGCTTCTATGTTAGTCTATGGGCTTCCAGGTTTT
This sequence comes from Pygocentrus nattereri, assembly GCF_015220715.1. NCBI lineage: Eukaryota > Metazoa > Chordata > Actinopteri > Characiformes > Serrasalmidae > Pygocentrus > Pygocentrus nattereri. Next base: position 38,435,278 of record NC_051218.1, on the reverse strand, counting down.
GATGCACCATTTTTAATTTTTTTAAACAAATGTTTGTATTTGTAACTTACCTAACAGATTTGTTTTCACAGTAATGGACAGGTGTGTATTGTTCCTCAGGATCTCGTTGGCTTTGGACAGCTGCACATTCTCAAAGTTCTGCCCATTTACCTCCAGGATCTGAGAAGTACAGAGAGAAACACACCAAAATTATACGACAAAGTCAATAAGATGTGAGCATATAAGCCAAAATGAAAAAAATTAGACTTAATGGCAATTAATAATTGCTGCATGAATTTATGTCTGATCCACTTGTACTGCACATTTTGTATGCTTTTACTCCCTAATACGGCTGACCCAAACAGCATATTTTCCAGCTTTGAATGCTCTTTGATATTTCATAAAATATTTAGTAAACACTCTATATTTATGTATTTATAATGCTGCTACTACTGCTACTAATACTTTTTTACTTATAATAATTGATGCTATTACATTATTTTTGTCATTATTACATTATTACTATATGCCATTGTTATCATTACTATAAGTAGCATGGTTTGTAGAGACAGAAGAAACGCTAATGAACAGTGTGTACATTTAAAAAATATGGCAGTTTGTTTCCAAAAACCTGCCACTGAATAAGACCACGTGGCTAGGGGTTCACAGGTAATTTGAGTTTGAGATGCCAAGCTTACATCAAAAATTTTGCACTGAGAATGTATTTTTCATATCATTTGTGCTTCCACACGTGATTTATTTCAGAGGCATCTCTGCTCTTTCAGCTTCAACTGCCATGTGGAAAGCTCTAAAAAGAGGTGAAGTAATCATTAATTCACCAATAATGTCATCAACAGCTTCATGGTGTAGTACCTGATCTCCACGTTTGAGCCCGGCTTCTGCAGCTTTGCTGCCTGGTTCCACGTGGTCAATGAAGATGCGGAAGCCCTTCTCGGAGCCACCCAGCAGAGTGAAGGCCAGTGGGGCTTCTCGTGACGGCTTGGTCAGGGTCACCACTCGCAGCTTGGCTTTGGCAGCGCACGCTATGTTTAACAGTCTTAAGTGCCCACACATTTTCTGTTTAGCACAGGAAAGAGTTAGGATAAGTTTTAAAGCAAAAGGACAAGCACATAGGAAGCTGCGCTGGCAGAATTTAGGGTAAAAAAAAAAAAAAAAAAAAAAAATACAAAACAAAAAAAACAAAAAAAAAAAAGCATGTTTGAGGCAAACTAACCTCCCTCTCCAGATTGTTCTCAAACTCTTCGAGAAAATGTGTCATTTCGGGGTCACCTTCAAAGTCGTTGAAGTGATTGTTCACCCACAGCAAGACTACCCGTGTAACCTGGGAACATGAGCATTTACACAGTTACGCACTGACAAAAATATATATGCGTGTGGAGTGAGGAAGCATGCATGTGTGTGCATTTGTTTACCTTGTCCCTGAGGCTGGGGTCATGGAACCACTCCAGCAGTTTCTTGCCCACCACCATGGGGCTAGACAGGAAGGTGCGGTAGGTCAGTAGGAAGTCCTCAATATAGGTGGGGTCCACCACTGAGTGCTCCTCTACTAGGTGCATGGTCAGGCGCTCTGTCGTGCCCTGTAGTGCAGAGAAGTGTGTGAAATGAGACCCATGAGAACAGTTTATTTACACTAAATGTAATCGATCAGCCATAAGGTTTGGTGTCCGACGTCTACTTCTTTATTTTGCACTAGGGCTACTAGGCTTATGTACTGCACAAATAAGGATCTTACAGCTCACTAATTAGCACTGCAAAGTATGCGTTTGAAGCCAGACATACAATGTGAGATTCTAGCTCGTTTTTTCAGCTTCATCAGCCATCGTTTGATGTGCTGCATGAGGGATGATAGCAATGTCTGACTAACTGTCCAAATAAGCTCTGACTGAGCAGGAGGTTTGAGCACTCTCATAATCAGAGTTCTCAAAGTCGCACACAAACAACACAAACATGTTGGTTACAAAAAAATTAGCAAAAACACTGACATGAGCAGTCACAAGGTCCACTTTGTTTGGAATTGCAAAGTAGAAAATTTATAAGTATTTAGTATTTTCTAAACAGGCCATAATGTCCTATCCCTGCACACCGACTTCTGTTTTTAATTTCATTGCTTAGTGTGGCACGAGTTGGCAAAGCTGCTGTAACGCTTTCTTCCTTTTTCGCCCAGTACTTGGGTACACATGTTGTGAACTGGAAATCAACCCCAGAGAGAACTGTCAATAAGGGTTTTGGCTTTTTTTCCCCCAGCCATTGATGGGAAGGGCATCACCAGGGATTGAATTTGCCAACAACACATCCAATGCTGAAAAGGAGGAGGCGCTCGGGAGCCCATTTGTCAGTACTTTTTTTGGACAGCTGTACCTCATACAGTACTAGAAGTCCATTTGAGATTATGCAAAAACTCAATGTAATTTGAGTCTGTGATTATTTTAGCAGGTCACAATAGTCTAATACTTATTAGCCACATTAGCCTTTGAGCTTTGGTTTAAAAGTAAAAGAGCACACAACAAACATGTCTTGACTACATAAGGACTAAACTGTGAAAAACTGAACCAAATTATTACCTCAAGTTAATGCTACACTATGTAGTGCACTGCTCTGAGTGGAAACATCATTACCTCATGCCCTACTAATGCACATATGTCAAGAAGACTAGATTCACCCTCAGAAGTAGTGGAACAATTTCACTGTTACTGGGCAAGTTTTCCTCGCTTCTACAATCACAGAGGTTTCTGTGCTCATTAGAACTACTTCCCATTCAGCCTGAGAGAAGCTTCCACTGTGTGCCATTCAGCAGATTTTCATGTTCAAGAATCAATTAGAGGACATGTTCAATACACATCCACGTAATTCAGTTCAAATGCCATGTCAATCGCAGGTGTAAGCACTGAATCCCTGAGTTTAAGCGAGCAATCAGGGGACTTCTGGAGGTTCAGTAACAAATCCTCTTCATTATGGCAAACACCACCAATGTCCTTTGCTTGGAGTAAAGTGTGTCTCTCAAAAAATAAGAATCAAACTGAGTTACTGTCAGCCTGCCGAGCATCTGCTTTACAGGCTGGCCAAAGAACACGGAATTTCCCAAGGAAAAGTGCCAGAAAGCACAAGCTTGTATGGTCTCAACAAGGGTTTTTTTTTTTTCCTCTTACCTTGATGACAATGTGTCCTTTTCTTGTGCCGGTGCGGTCCAGCTCACGATGTTCCTTCACCATGACAATTTCACCTTCCTCCTCCACTTTCTGCATGTTCTTCTCCACCTGGTTGAGGATGCAGCAGTAGTCCTGCTGTGCTATACATACAAACTGAAAGAGAAAGAAGAGAGTGAAATGAAAAGAGTGAGAGAAAGAAAATATATTAGTATTACAACACAAATAATCATTGAGATGAAGTGTTTATGGAGCCAACTGCAGCCTCTGTCTTTAAACCTGATTTATTTAGAGTCTGGCCAGGATATAAAGCTAATTTAAATCACTGCATTAGACCCTTAATGCGCTCACTGAAATGCGCTAACTGGAGTGGTGCACTGAAACGCAGCCAAAGTTTTTGTTATTGCCAAATTTCAGCTAATCACTCCCATTATATTCATACTCATGTGGGCAGGGCTACATTATTTCAACTGTAAGCACCATAAATGAATCTGTTATAATAGCTAAACAGGATTGGGCAAAAGACAATAGAGAATCTCTTGAGCTGCCTCCCCAGGAACCCCAAAATGGGCTGAAACTACAAAAGGATTTCAGCCACTTTCGCTTTGCACACACACACACACACAAAATATATATATATATATATATATATATATATATATATATATATATATATATATATATATATATATATATACACACACACACACACACACATACATACATACATACATACACACACACACACACAGTAATTAGTAGTTGAATATTTCTGGAACTAATACAACTATAACTAATAAATACTTCTTACTATAGGCTTCTTTTTTTCTTTCCAAAATGTGTTTATTACTTCATTTTTAAAACGAATTATTTGTTTTCATTAGTTTTCTTCAGTTATTTTTCATTTTCCTTTCCTTTTTTCTGTCCATCTTTTTCTTCCTTTCTTTCTCTCTTTTATCCTTCTTTGTCTCCTTTCCTTCTCCTTTTTTCTTTCTTTCTGTATTTCTTGCTTTCCTCTGTTTTTCTATTTATTTCATTTTACTTTTATGACTCCTTGCTGGGAAAGATTATTTCTGGAGTAGGCGTCAATAAATGTTGTTAAGACATAAATGGCACATGCACCACAAGAACACTTGTCTACCTTGTGTAACACACATTCTGCTGTTACACAGGAACTCTTACAAGTCTTTCTTTCTTTTGTTTGTTCATTCTTCTCTTTTGTTCCATTTTCCTTAGACAATGCCTTACATGCACTTCATTCTTTTCAGGAAATGCATATGTATTTATTTATTTATTTTTGTAGTTACAGTTTCCATATGTATTTTTGATGTGCAGTTACAGTTTAATGTCACAAGAAGCAGAGAACAATGACTCCAAACAGTGAGGTGTAGAGATTTTACACTGAAAAAGAAAAGTAGCACTGGTTTCTGAGGGGTCTTGAGTCCCGAAACAAGGCGTCTATGGACTCACCTGGCAGTCGTCAACCTTGGTCTTCATAACTCCCTTCATATACTCTTTCTCCATGGTGGGAGAGACGCCAAAGCTGTTGCCCATGCAGAGGATCTCCGTACGGCCCTCGGGGTACGTCACCTCCACAGAGCCATTCAGAATGACTGACCATGAGTCCAGCTGCCAGACACACAAGCATAACACACTCAAACTTTAGAGATACGGCTGCACAGACCAAAGAAGAAACTCATTTTTAATGCTGATATTTACCTTCATTAACAGAAATATACAAAATAACATTTAAAGTCAATCAGAATACAACCGATGATTTACTATCATCAGTGGAAAAAATTTACAACTTAAGCAGTGGAAACAGAAAAAGCTGAAACAATAGTAGTTTAATTACCGATGCTTTAATTACATGTTAAAGTGGGCTGTTCTTTATGCCTTTTAACCCAAGATCTTTCAGCTGCAGTAGATAGTGCATCTAAGCAAGTCTAGGTCATGTGGTTATGTGCTGTATACTACCGCAGCCACAGGCCTACACCTATATCTATTAACTATATTAAATTATTTTATTATCCCTACAGGAAATGAGAAATTAATATTGATAGATATACATTTAAATTGTATTAAGATGGAAGCGTAATGCGTTGCATTGTGTAAGGTCCTCAGCAGGGACACATAATGCTCTTAGTGACCATTTGGTGAAAAATAACATCAATCTTCTGACAAATTTAGAAGCAATCTACTCTGTCATTGCATTATGGACAGTCCCAGGCCTTCTTTAATGGGGTATTCCTGACATATGGAGAAAATGCTGCTGTCTTCCCATTGACTGGCTTTTGTGCAGAATTGGCCAGAGTCTAAGCCCTTTCCTTGACCCATTTGTCCGGATGCATTAAGAAGGAGGAAAATGCTTCTCGTTGGTATGTCTACACTCTTATAAGGAGATAAGTGTTCCCCATTCTCCCTCCCTTAGGCACACTACGATTACAGACTGACGAACGCTGGCATTCATTCAGGTTTAATAGGGCAAAATCTGAATGGAGAGGTCTGGACATGGCAACTGATGGTGGTAAATTCAATCTAATACAGGGAAGCTAATATAAGTTTTGATCAAGACTGAAGGGTCATCTGAAGATAAAGACTTTATTGCCAGGCATAAATTCTGGGTACCTTTTTTGCTTGCTTCCCTACCTTTTTTGCTTGCTTGCATAACATCAGAGTAAATTCAAACAACTAATGCAGCACAAAGAAACAGAAAAAAAACTAATCGATATGTTGTGAGCTAGTCAGAAGAACTAAGATTTCTCCTCGATGCCCCCAGTAACTGGATGATTTTGCAGTTACTGGCAGCATCCAACACAAGCACACATTAAAGCCACACTACTTATGTGCTGCGGACCTCTGGAGGAAATGTCTAATTGCATGCAACATACGGAAGGATATTTTGTAAAAATGACTGTTTCTGATCCCTTCCCAAAGGGGATGAATTTAACGATTGCACTTTTGCCTCTGAGACCTAAACATCAACCTGGACCTTCTTTTTGAGGTAAAGGTGTATGCAGTGGTCTGAAAAACTTGACCGCTCTACTTCTTTCAATTTTAACATACACAACAGCTTTAATGAAGTGCTGCTTAGCCAAAACAGATACTGATGACAACTATGAGCCATATACATTTATATATGTGTGTAATATATATATATATACATACACACACACACACACACACACACACACACACACACACACATATATATATATAATAATGTCTTAATGGACTAATAATATTTGTATTTAATCTTATATTCATGTTTTCTAAGCAAATTTCCAAGCACCCAATCAAATAACATTTTTCAAATTTTCAATGTCCTTTGTCAAGTGGTTCTTGACTGGGACATGACAACTACAATAAACTCAAATTGGGCGGTTTTCTCATTTTTGCATATGCACATTATGGGAAGTGAGGGACAAGTTTATACAGTATATCAAATGCTTGTAAAAGAAAAAAAGGAAAACAAAAAACAAACAAACAAAAAAAACTTAAGGTTCCATGGTATGCCAGCTGACCTCTTCGCCGTCATTAAGGACGATGGTGCCAGCCCGCTCCACCACGGCGAAAACCATCACAGCACACAGCTCCCTCCTGACCGACATGGTCATGTTGGCGAAGGCCGGCAGCTGGTGCATAAACTCCAGCAGTTGCTCTGTGGACAAGAGTAAGAGAGACGACACAGGAAGGGCAAATTAGAGAGACAGAAAGACAAGACAGCCAGCCATAAGCGAGAGAGAGAGCGAGAGAGAGAAGGAGAGAAAAGGGGAAAGTGGGCCACTTGGCACTCCTTCACTCAGATCGGCTCTAGAAGGCAGGAGTCTGATCAGCACGAGACTTGGTGAGAACAGAGAGAGGCACTTTCCGCTGCTACGAAAATAACAGCAAAACAACATCAAATGCCTCAGCGCCAAAGGCAATGCAGGCTCTGAAAATGGCTAATGCTATGCAGCTCAGAGGATGAAGTAGTAGAGAATTCATCCTCATTATGGCACTATTTCAGTGCCAGATGTGTGCACCTTCTATTTGCTAACATACCCAGCGACTGACTGAATCCTCACAGAAAAGAAAGCAGGAAGGAAATAAGTTATTTTAAGTTTGATAAATGAAATATTATATATATATATATATATATATATATATATGTATAAATATGTATAAATTCAGATGACATCATTTACAAATCAGTGTTAATTGCACTCATAGTGGGGGATGGTCATTTTCTTTCTGGTGCTTGGCACATTAAACAAATCAAGTCTGGCTTGGACTGGTGTGTGACAGGGCTAGCAGGGCCTGCAGCGGTCCAGCTGACTGTGTGCACAAGCTTGCGCGTGTGCCTGCAGCCTGTCTGAGCACTGGCTGGCCTGTGTTTGGTCTCTTAGCATTGGAGCGGAGCAGGAGCAGGGAGAGACGCCCAGCCAATCAAAGTTTAATGTGCTTGAGGAAGCACAGGCAGGCGGACGACCCAGAAAAATAACACATACCTTCTCTCACACCAGTCCACCTTAATAATTCTGCTTCACCTTTCCCTTCTAAAGCAAGGAGAATATTTTCTTTGTTTTTTTTTTCCCTAACCCATGCACTTTCTTTTAGAGTCAAGAATGGACAAATACTAAGGGGTGATGATTTTAATACCGTTCTGAAAATGAGTGCACAAAACAAAAGGGATGAAAAGGTTGCATGTTCAAAGTCACCTTGTCAATTGAACAAAAAAAAATCTTTGTGGTCTCTGAAGTTAAGATTAGAGACAGGTTCAGGGCCAGAAAACTCTTATTACAAATCGATATTTACATATATAATATAAATAGGATTTATTATTACATATAAATACAAAAATGTATAAGGATCATTCTACTGAATTGTTTCAAAGAGTTCAAAATCCATAATAGACTTCTAACTGATTTGGACTCTACACAAAAATCCTTTTGATTGAATGACCCTATACCTTAATTATGTTTATTTCATTAAAGCAAATGACTGAACTTTGAATATTTAAGTAATGACTGTTTCGGTAGTGATAATTTTAGCTAATTTTGAGCATAACACAAAAACACAGCTCTGAACTGCTGTACACAAATAAAATTCATGATGTTTCATTAAAACACTTATAACATTTACTCTTTACACACATACACATACATACATATATAAATACATTAGGTATGTGTGTGTGTGTGTGTGTGTATATATATATATATATATATATATATATATATATATATATATATATACATACACACACACACACACACACACACACACACACACACACACACACACACACACACACACACACATTTCATGTACAACCCAATAAAAGATGCTTGTGTGTTACCGATGTCATCATCCGTGCGATCCATAGGGTCTTTCTCCAGGCAGTCTCGAACAATGTCTCGGCTCATGAGGGGATCAGAGGCACGTTCGATATCTTCCTCATCGTCGTCCTCCTCCGAGTCGACGGCTGTCTCAGGCAGGCCGCTGAGGTCCATATCGCCTGGCTCGCTCTCAGTGGCCTGCAGGTTAGAAACCATCCCTCAGTCACACCAACAACCACTACTAAGACCAAAGGTGCTACATATGTTGTGTTAATCTCAATACAAGAGCATCCAGTGACCCTTAAAAAAGTCCTTGTTATATAATTAAAACCCACTATCACAAATTCTGATCAAAGAACAGTGACATATAACACAAATAATACAATGTAAACCGATCAAACTGCACTGATCGCTCTGCAGTCCTTTTATTTTAACATACAAAGATAATAAATGATTCAGGAGAAGTGTCTGAGAACTGCTGGTGCAGGTACAACACGGATGATCTTTGCTCAAACAACTATAGGGGAAAAACCTGACTGAATAGACACCAGATCTAATAAAATACATTAATTACATTATAGACTGTCTGCAAGTGACCACATCTCATCATTATCTACTGAAGCGTGCATCGACAGGTTCATCCAAAAGGCTGAAAATGTGACAAAAAAACATCACTGAGCGTGAGAGAAAACAACAGCCAAGCGCAACTTAACATGAATAGTAAAAGACAGAGAGCGAGTTTAAAACAGATGCTCCTCACATCAAACCTATTCATCACCATGACGATAAATAGAGGGGTCAAACAGTTCAGGTGTGACGCTGGTGGCGGTTAAAGATGCTCCACCAAAACAACTGAGAAGGAGCCGAAGAAGCTGAAAAACAATCCCTAAAGACCTTAATGGCTCCAAATGAAAAGCTTTGCTGTCATCAGCATCAAATTCTGCATTCAGGCCGATGCAGGCCATCGCCCACCCACCTCAGTCGGAAACAAAGGAGCTCCGTTATCTGGGCCACTTGCGATAATTTAAATCAGCGGCCCCAATCACTCTTACCTGCTGGAGATGCCCAGAAGGTGGGCTATTCTTGCCAGAAAGGACCCACGATGCAGCTTTGGTCAAGTGTCTGTAGAAACCAGCACCCAGCCCCATCCTTTCAGGTCCTGCTCCTGGCCACTTTTAATTTTTTAAGCCCCTTAAGCCCCTTGTACCCAGCACATGTCATTTCTCCTCAGACGACATCTGAACAACTTGTCAAATATTCTGACACAGTGGTGCGAACAGCCAGTCGGAATCTAGAACGGATAGCTGGGCGGAGCTTGAGCAGGTTGGTCTCTAGGGGGCGGGGTCAGGCAAGAAAGAGGGAGGGAAGCAGGTGGCAACCATGAAAGACTGAGAACGAGTCTATCACATGTCATTTAACAACGTCAAAGCAAAGGTAAAGACTAAGTCATTTCAAAGAGGTTCTGACCTTCTGGCACATTCTCGTGCTGCAGGTCAAGCTGAGATTAACTATGCATAAAACTATGCATAATTTTTTCAACAGGACAATCTCACACACAGCACCATGCTCAAATCAAGTTCTGTTCAATTCCAATGAGGCATTCTGTGCTCTTATCTTAGGAATTAGTAAGCACATACACTGGTCAACTGGGAATACAAAACAAAGCATACTAATTAATTCAACGTCTAGCTCCACATAGCACCCTTCTATAACCTCCAAGGATGTGCGTCATTCTGTAGTTAGCGACATGCCCAAATAAGGTCTAAGTAGGGCTGAACAATTTGGGCAAAATATCCAATTACTAATATTTTATACTCTTTCAAATCAACCATTTCAGTATAAAGAGTATTCATATTTAAGCCCAAGGTCTTAGCATTTTATTGTCTATCACTGCTGTTGCACGAAGATCCCAAAGCTATCAAAGCTGACTTGTTTAGCCCTGTGTACATGTCATGGGATCCTCTGAATTATGAGACTGATAAGTAGATGAAACCTTGGCTCCATCAATGTTATAAGCAAGCTAATGTTTTTAGCACTCGCTCCCTTCTACTCTCCTTAACTACTCGCTAACATGCTCCTCCCTTTGTTCCGTATACAGTCCTGAGCAATGCAATTCTCTAAAATGGGCTTAAAAAGACAATGAGTGATTTTTTTTTTGCTGACTGCTAACACATCTTAGCCAAATCAATGAACACCAGTGTTAATAACATGCATATGGAATGTACTTTAATCAGCCAATCACTACTCTAGATTTTGAAACAAGGATGCCTACTGGCTCACAGATCATAGAACTGACTACTGAAGTAATTTACACCATCAATGTATTTTGATAGCCACCCCTAGGAACATAACCATATATTCAAGTTGTAGGGAACTGCCCAAGTCTTCACTACACTTGGCAAAGCCACATCATGTGCTTGCATGTAACAATATTTAGATTTTGCAGCTGTCTGCTTTGGGCAATAGCCTGCTGGCTGACTGAATGCACAGTAATAGAGGGAAGGTTCACACAGTTTAACTAGACAAACGAAAACTATCATGTCACTGTGTTTATTCAATCTGCCTGCTGCCTGCTGAATTCAGACATATTGTAATTTGACCATCATGAATGATGTTAGTTAAGCAGCCTGAGATGTTTTATTTTTTCCTTGAAAACCATTAGGAGCTAATCAGGGAAGACACACACAGGCACTGTAAATCACCTCTCTGAGGAAGGGCGATCTATTTTTCAAGCCGCCACAATGAGTGTGATCCACAGTGCTGTTTGGATGGCTCAGATGAGCGTGAAGGGAGCATTAATATTTCAGAGGGGCTATTCTTGGATCAATGCTTTCAAGCCCCTCTGAAGAACCTGTGTCATGATTTATTCAAATGCAAAAATAGAGGAAAAAAAAAGAAAAAGGGCAGGTTCAATGAGGATATGGGCCATTTCCACAAAGCTGTGTGGGTGGGGGCAAAGCTGGGTAGCTGGCACAGAAGGAGACAGCAGGAAGACTCAGATGTTTGCATGTGTTAAAAAACTAGATTAAAATCTAAAACACAGAGTTTTAATAATCTCTGTGTGTTTCATAGTGCCGCTGTACACGTGTGTACCTGTCATTTGTAATAGCAACAATGTGAGTGCAGCAGAGAGTGAGATGCTGAGGGCAGTAGGGATCGAGGGGAGGAGAGTAACAAGGAGCGAGGGGAGTAGAGAGCATATGAAAAGGTGTAGTGGAGAGAGAGAGGGAGGAGTGCAAGGGCAGAAGTGTGTCAGGCATGGGTGCAGGATTACTTTAAGAAGTGAGGAAGGAGTACATTAGCCAGTGAAGGAAGGAGTGCAGCAGAGGAGCAGTAGAGAGTGATGTGAGAAGAGCAGAAGGGAGCGAAGGGCGGACTGGAGTGCCAAGCAAGAGGAGCAGCATACTAGGGAGTATTAACGGAGTATAGTAGGAAGCGAGCAGAGAAGAGCAGTAGAAGCACCGGGAGAAGAGCAGGAGAGAGCGAGGGGAGGAGTGCAGTAGGAAGTGAGAATGAGAAAGGGAGCGAGCGAGGGGAGGAGTGCCGAAGGGAGGCATACAGGAGTGTATTAGGGAGCGGGATGTAGAGTGTGGTAGGGAGTGAGCAGAGGAGTGCAGTACAGAGTAAAGGGAGGGTTGCAGCAGGATACAAGTGGAAGCAAAGGGAGGAGTGCAGATGGGATTAAAAGGAGGAGTGCAGTAGGAATCAAGCAAACAAGGGTAGTATGGAGCAAAGGGAGGAGTGCAGGAGGAGTGAAGAAAAAGGGCACAGCCTCCTTTCATCAGGACACCACACAGCTGTTAATGAGACTTAAACAGATGGTCATCAGGCCAGGATCACAGAGTGGACACAAAGTGCGCACACACACTGACTGAAAAATGGACGGACACACACACACACACACACACACACACACACACACACACACACACACCATAGGAACACACCACACTTCTGCACACAGCACATGTCTAATCCGTGAGCACATCACAAATGTACTCAGTAAATCAATTAAACAGCGAAGCAAACACTAAACCAAACACAATTAATCAGACTCAGAGGCACACAGGAACATCCACAGATACAGAGATACATGAGGGGGCAGTGCTTGGTTTATAAAGCTGATTGGTTCAATAACACAGCAGAGGTATTGTCGGACATCCTAGGCAAAATATTGCATTATAAATATTGATAAGGCACATTCATTGTATAGCCTCCTTTGAGAAAAAGGAAGCTTTACACAGCACATATGCAGATTCAAACCTGCGCTGCAACCACACAGCAATGCTTGAGGTACAGCAAACTCACTGCTTTTTAAACTACAGGGAGTCCTTTAAAAATCACATTTAGTAGGGCCATCACCAAGCTTACACAAATATGATAATGCCACAGAGCAGGGGTCCTGGTCCTCCTGGTCCTAGAGATCTACCAGTACAAATCCAGCACCCCTGACTCTAATGATCAGATTCCACTGAAGGCCTGGATTATATTGTATTATTTTATAGCCAAGGTTTTCATAAGCAGTGGAAAACGATGTTCTCTTCAGTATTTCAAGTAAGTTTTGAGTTATCATGTACTCCATTCTAAACTACATTCCTCTATGCAGATAGGTTTTGAAGATTTGCTCACGACCTTTTCTAAATATGAAGCATTCTGGACGTTCATTTGTTACTTAATGAATTCATAAGATCATCCACAGCTTTTTAAATTCTGCTGTGTGCAGGTGAGAATGATACCTGGTAGATGTCAGACAGGCTGCTGCTCCCAGAGTCGCTGGTGATGCTACATCCTGAGAGGCTGGAGGAGACGTGCGTCACCTGGGGGTGGATCCCGTCAGCCAGGTGCAGTCTGCTGAAATCCGCTGGGAGCTGAAGAGAAAGAGACAGAGAGAGCGAGGAGTGAATACACAAGCTTATTCACTATTCACTTCTGTTTACTATCATACAGATTTAAGGCCACATTTGTGAAAGTCTAACACCGTCCAAAGCCACCAAGAAATCAACCAGCAATAAGCAAGCAAACATATCAAAATCAATCTGAAATCAAGACCTTTTTTTAAACTCTGGTCAAATTAAGCAAAATCCATTGTATCATTTGAAAGACAAAAATCTTGTTTTTCCCAGCATAGTTACTTTTGCATGTTCCGACTTTTGATTACATCATCATGCACCAGCTGGAAGGGAAAATATTAGCTAATAATGTGTTTCTCCTCTGTTTCCCACCATCCCCAGCTATCACAGAAAGAAAACAAAACATATTTATGATTTCTGACTCACACTGACGTGACTTTTCAACTCAAACCTGTTTTGCTGTTGATTCACACCAAATAACACGCACTGGTTTAGTATCTTATTCAAATGTCCTCGATTAGACACCAGATAAATGAAAGTATGCATAGTCAAACATAGTACCAGTTCTGAGACCTAAATGTTGTCCATTTTTGTAGATAACACTGACAGAAACCACATAATTCAAATATACTCACACTTATGAGCACACACATTAGTTGAATTCTGTACTAACCATGTAGATATTAAAAGGTGTTCCATGTATGGATCATGGAACATAGGCCTAAAAGGTGGGGACAGGCATCAGAATGCAAAAGTCGAATGCAAAAATTTGGGCACCCCAATGATGTTTTGTTGATTTTGTATGTGAAAATAAGTGAACACATCGTCTACAGAGACTATGTACATTTTAATATATGACCAAAAGCTAAAAACCTCACAAAATGACTAACATTGAGCTACTGAACGTTTTATATTCTGAAGTTCAATTTATCACTAATTACTAGCCCAAGTGAAAATGTAGAAATCATGACTAGGGCAGCTTTGGCTCAGTATACATCAGTAGCTCTGGAAAGCAGTCATTTTGTGTTATTTTGCACACTTATGTGTGATTTTCTCACACTGCTGTGCATCACAAGTTCTCTCAGAGATCACAGCAGATGTTTGCTTTCAATATGGTACATGATTTTTTTAGTAGGCCTTGCAGAACCTCTTACTGCAGCCTAATCTACACTGTTCTATTATTAACCCCCTGATAAAATAAGAACAGATGCTTATTGGGAACGACATAAAACCTTTAAACCAATATTGGCATTGGTCAAACACTAATTCATCATTGTCAGTAAATGGTAGTATATACAGTAACAGTAGCTATTTTCAGGCTTACATCTTGTTTATTTTTATACATACACCGATCAGGCATAACATTATAACCACCTCCTTGTTTCTACGCTTAGTGTCCATTTTATCAGTACCACTTACTATATAGGTGCCCTTTGTAGTTCTACAGTTTCAGAGTTTAGTCCAGCTGTTGTATCTCTAAAACTTTGTTACCACCCTTTTACCATGTTCTTCTGTGGTCAGTGAATATTTTTGGATGGTGGACTATTCTCAGTCCAGCAGTGACACTGAGGTGTTTAAAAAGTCCGGCAGCACTGCTGTGTCTGATCCACTCGTACCAGCACAACACACACTAACACACCAACACCACATCAGTGTTACGGCAGTGCTGAGAATGAACCTCCACCCAAATAGTACCTGATCTGTGAGGCCCCACGTTGGTCCTGACCACTGAACAACAGGGTAAAAGGGGGTAACAAAGTATCAGAGAAACAGATGGACTACAGTCTGTAACTTTAGAACTACAAAGTGCACCTATAGAGTAAGTGGAGCTGATTAAATGGAAAATGAGCATAAAAACAAGGAGGTGGTTATACTGATCCTGATCCGTGTATAATACTATACATAATTTGAGGCACGCCTAAATCATCACAGTGTTAATGAACAAAGTACATAAGCTTCCACTGCTTATTAGCTACGTCAGATTGTAGCTCCAGACACAAAACCAAAGAAGCAAACTTGTGACATCATTGTGCAAACTTGTCACCAAACTACTAAACAGTCATCTCCATTATGGTCCAGCTGAGTCTCCAAGCCAACCCGCATTACTAACTGGCTTTTGTAGCATGCACCTGCAGCGGCTTCTCCAAGGCCAGCGCTCAGATCCACTCAGGCAGCGTCCCAACTCAAACACGAGCGGACAGTGTCTTACACAGACGCCTCCTTCACTCCCACCTCACACATAGCTCTGGCTATGAGCACAAAATGCCAACCAGGCCAACAGTCACTTCTCATCTGGGTGTCCCCATCTCACTATGCCAGCCTGAGAGAACAGAGGCTTCTCACTAACTCTGCTGACTCTTAATACAGAGTTTGGTGTTTTTCCTGCTATCTAGAAGTTAGTAGCATGTTCAGTACTGCTCAGGTGATTCAAACTAAAGGCTTGAAATTTCTGTGAAAAAATCAATGTTAATAGCATTTCTTTGTCATCTTGGGGGAAAGTTAAGATTCAGAAACAGTTTCAGTTTAAAACGAGAGCAAGCCTGGTACACAACTGCATAAAAGAAATAATCAAAACTTCATTACTAACCCGAGACATTCAATTACAGAAGAATAACAAGGCGCACGATGGTTCCGTTTCTTTACAGCTCAGTGTGGAAGCAAAGCTCTTCTGTAAGAGGTAGACTGAGTAGAAAAGTGAATATCATCCACAAACCCAAAAACAGTGAACTAAAAATATGCCAAAGTGGTTTGACTTCACATATTCCATACATGAAAGTATACTGTGCAAGTTATGGTGTCACATGAAAGCTGAGCCATTTCACTGCTCTATCTGTGCAGAAAGAAACTAATGGAGTGTATGAGGTAGTTAGCATTTGTGCAAGAAAGAAAAGAAAGCCTTAGAGTTGAAAACAGTCGGCCTATTATTTATCAGTTTATTCAACGTTTATTTTAGCTCAAGTAAAGTTTGTTAAATGAGCCCTTGGAGAGTTGAGGGACCGAGTTGAACACAACTGTCGACTAAATCATTGCTATCTGATGCATTTTCCTCTTCAATCTCTATACAGAAAATGTCAGTCAAAGCTGTTTACAAAGTTGTTGTGAGCAACATAACACTTCAACTACGATACTTCATATTTAAAAATGACAACATTCAACTTTCAAATGTTCAAACTGGGCTTTGTAGTAAAATGCTCCATCTGTTACACATGACTCCTGGTACAACTTCACTGCTTCACTCTACTAGTTAGCAAGCCAAAGACTATGCAGCTAGCAACAACAAAAAGAAAAGCATTACCTCATGGCTTTAAACCAGTCGGAAAAGGAAATTATCGCTGCTGTCAGAAGAAAACCTTGTATCTCCATTTTTGCCGTTTTTCAGTTTTTGACATAATTTGAAAAAGCCTGTAGCTCTTTACATTGTATGTCAATTTCGTGATGAATGGACCAAAAGAAACAGCCCAAAATGACTTGGGGGGGGGGGGGGAGGGACTCTAGTTCCATTGACTTACATTGAAAGTAAAGTATGTTTTTAACTTCTCCTGTAAAGTTACTATTTTGGAGATACGAGGCTTTCTTCCGACAACAGCGTTATACAAATCATTTGTGCATGTTTACACGTCTGTTTTGCCTTACAAAGTTTACATAGCTAGCCAATTAGTTCGCTGAGGCCAACATAGCTGAGCACTGATATGATTTAAAAATCCACTGCTCCCTGGCCCTTCCTACCTTCCTACTGTGTACTGTGAATGGCCACTTGTATAATGTGTGTGACTGGAGCTGAACATTTAAACGGTTCTCTGTTGAAATCCCAACATGAAGGAGTGCAGTTTTAAACATTGTCTTATAAAATTTAAAGATGGGAAATGTAATCTAATGACACAGAGCTGGGAAACTGGATGTCTGTTACTAAATGGAATGTTCAAGTCTCAAGTCTGAAAAATGAGATGTGCTGGTCTTCTTGAAGAAAAGAAGGGCCTGAAGCTTTATTTTCTGTTTGTAAAATTGGTCAGAAAAATCATAATTAGATATTTACCCCACATCATTCAGCCCAAGGTGTGGCATACTTCCAAGCGGTGAGCTGAAGTTGGTGAGGATTAAGCGAGTCCCTACATTCATCTTCATAAGGTAATAACAGGAATGTACTAGTTGTTCATTTTTACAGTCGATTTTTTTTTGGACAAAATGGCCATTAGATGATTTTATATTAGCCTGTATTAAACCTCATTGTTTAATAAGCTTTGAGCCTCTTTTAAGCTCAGACTGTGTGGGCCAACTGACACAGTAGCACATTTTTAGTATCTTTGATTAGATAACGGTATAACAATATTTGCTCTTTAATAGGCCACATTGACATGGTGAAATGAAAAGTCAGTTGTCTATTTAAATAACATGAACCAAATAAAGCGCTACATTAAAAGAAAAAGGCAACTGCCTGTTTAGCACTATTAGTCACACATTATTATTCTATGATATTTTCATAGAGCATTAGCAGAAGCATTCAAATACAGCATGGCGTGCCCTTACGTGAGTCACAGTATTTACATCACTGAAATGCCAAGCAGACAAACAACAAGCAGACAAAATAAAAACAAACTAGCCAACTGCAAATTTGGAGCAAAAATCTGTTGACCCGATCTTGGCTGATTCAGATTTGAGCATCCCTAGTTAAGAATCTACCGCTTATCACTTATTTACGTTAAATCATTGTAAATTATCAGTATAACTTGTTTTTTGGGGAGGTAACCATAAGATAATGGTTTTGTTATTGAAAAATATCGTGATGTAAATGTGAGGTCTTATCGTCCACCTTTCACAGAGACTCTGTACAGTCAAGGAAACAGCAGAAGACAGCAGTGCATGTGGAGGCTACAGCGGCTGAACATGAAGAAGGGCTTTGATGACAGAGCTCAGATAAAAGCCTCTGAACCAATTTCAGCTAATCTTGGGAAGCGCGCACACACGTGCACACACACAGAGCCCTACACACACACAAGCTTTCCTCAGACATCCTCAGACATGCTGGGATCGTATGTGTGTATGTAAAGCGAAACTATTTTTTCCCTCTGAGGCTATTGGACGTCTTCAGTCAGCTTCAGTGACCTAATTTCCAGCCCCGTAATCGTATATGCGCCGGAAATGCAGTGGATTCACTCCTGGGAGATGGCAGAGAAACAGACAGAACACAAGCTCCAAGCCTCAGTAAATACAGATAGACAAAAAAAAAAAAAAAAAAATCTCTTTAAGCATCGAACTGCTACCTGAAGCACAACCATCAGGGAAAGTCAAGAAAAAAAACCCTAAAAGCTAAAGTCTCCCATCTGGTGTGTGAGCTCAATGGGGTTCACACATTTATGGCAGTCTCCGCTCTCACCGCAGCACGAATGTTTGCTTGCGCTCACATATTCATTTTTTGACTTCAGGCCTATTCATGTCTATTTATCAGGGCTAAACTGGGAGAGGGAGGGGAAGTTGATGAGCTTGGAACGCGACTGACAGTAAAAGTAAGACTGACTAAAACACCCCTGCGCTGGCTGACTGGCTGTTCTTTAAAAAAACAATAGAAGCTTTTGGGATGCACTGATATGGAAACGTATGGAGAGTGTGTGTGTGTGTGTGTGTGTGTGAACACTGCTCATTCTAGATCTGAACGAATGAAATATTCTCATTGAATACTTTGTTCTGTACAAAGTTGAATGTGCTGACAACAAAATCACACAAAAATCATCAATGGAAATCAAATTTATTAACCAATGGAGGCCTGGATTTGGAGTCACACACAAAATTAAAGTGGAAAAACACACGACAGGCTGATCCAACTTTGATGTAATGTCCTTAAAACAAGTCAAAATGAGGCTCAGTATTGTGTGTGGCCTCCACGTGCCTGTATGACTTCCGTACAACGCCTGGGCATGCTCCTGATGAGGTGGCGGATGGTCTCCTGAGGGATCTCCTCCCAGACCTGGACTAAAGCATCCGCCAACTCCTGGTGGATGGAGCGAGACATGATGTCCCAGATGTGCTCAATCGGATTCAGGTCTGGGGAACGGGCGGGCCAGTCCATAGCTTCAATGCCTTCATCTTGCAGGAACTGCTGACACACTACAGCCACATTAGGTATAGCATTGTCCTGCATTAGGAGGAACCCAGGGCCAACCGCACCAGCATATGGTCTCACAAGGGGTCTGAGGATCTCATCTCGGTACCTAATGGCAGTCAGGCTACCTCTGGCGAGCACATGGAGGGCTGTGCGGCCCTCCAAAGAAATGCCACCCCACACCATTACTGACCCACTGCCAAACCAGTCATGCTGAAGGATGTTCAAGCAGCAGATCGCTCTCCACTGCGTCTCCAGACTCTGTCACGTCTGTCACATGTGCTCAGTGTGAACCTGCTTTCATCTGTGAAGATCACAGGGCGCCAGTGGCGAATTTGCCAATCCTGGTGTTCTCTGGCAAATGCCAAGCGTCCTGCACGGTGTTGGGCTGTGAGCACAACCCCCATCTGTGGATGTCGGGCCCTCATACCATCCTCATGGAGTCAGTTTCTAACCGTTTGTGCAGGCACATGCACATTTGTGGCCTGCTGGAGGTCATTTTGCAGGGCTCTGGCAGTGCTCCTCCTGCTACTCCTTGCACAAACCCTGCTGCTGGGTTGTTGCCCTCCTACGGCCTCCTCCATGTCTCCTGGTAGCACCTCCAGCCTCTGGACACTATGCTGACAGACACAGCAAACCTTCTTGCCACAGCTCGCATTGATGTGCCATCCTGGATGAGCTGCACTACCTGAGCCACTTGTGTGGGTTGTAGAGTCCGTCTCATGCTACCACGAGTGTGAAAGCACCACCAACATTCAAAAGTGACCAAAACATCAGCCAGAAAGCAGAAAGGTACTGAGTTCCATTTGCACAACAGCAGTGAAATTGACTGTCAATCAGTATTGCTTCCTAAGTGGACAGTTTGATTTCACAGAAGTTTGATTTACTTGCAGTTATATTGTGTTGTTTAAGTGTTCCCTTTATTTTTTTGAGCAGTGTTTATTTGGGTGGTGGATCATTCTCAGCACTGCCGTAAGACTGATGTGGTGGTGGTGTGTTAGTGTGTGTTGTGCCAGATCAGACATAGCAGTGCTGCTGGAGTTTTTACACAGTGTGTCCACTCACTGTCCACTCCTACCTTGTCAGTCCACCTTGTAGATGTAAAGTCAGTGACGATAGCTCATCTGCTGATGCACAGTTTGTGTTGGTCATCCTCTAGTCCTTCAGTGGTCACAGGATGCTGTTGGCTGGATATTTTTGGTTGGTGGACTATTCTCAATCAAGCAGTGACACTGAGGTGTTTAAAAACTCCAGCAGCACTGCTGTGTCTGATCCATATATACACACACACACACACACACACACACACACACACACACACACGCATCCCAAAGAATAAGCTAAAAATGTTCAAATCAAAAGTAAAATTTTTGAAATTCACTAAAAGTCTAATTTACTCCCCTTGCTTCAAATGTACTCAATCAACCAAGACATGTTTGCTGTCTGAAGATTAAAAAGTGCCCAAATCATCATGCAGCTCAAATATGCTCACTTATGTGGCTTTTAATACTGTAGGAGACTGCTTTCTATAAAAATGAACAAAAGTATGAACAAAATATATGCTTTTAGATGAAGCTAGTAATACTACCACTTAACTCGACTTGACTTCACTTAAAGATTTGAATCATTATTTTTGATCATCTACACCTGTGTTAGGCGGGAATATTTAGTTGTGAGGAAATTTCACGACTGGACTTGTTGCACAGGTGGCATCCTATCACGGTACCACGCTGGAATTCACTCCTGAGAGCGACCCATTCTTTCACTAATGTTTGTAGAAGCAGTCTGCAGGCCTAGGGGCTTGGTTTTATACACCTGTAGCCATGGAAGTGATTGGAACACCTGAATTCAATGATTTGGATGGGTGAGTGAATACTTCTGGCAATGCAGTGTATATAAACCTATAAAACTATTTATTTCTGTTTTTGAAATAATAAGATTTCCATCACCAGCAACTCAGTTTTGACTATTATTTTTTTAACACAAATAGCCTGGTAAATGTCAGGAAGGAACAAAGGTATGAAAAAATAGATACTGCCCAAGCCCAGTGCAGACTACGCGTCACGTCATAAACACAGTGAATCTTGGATGTTAGCATGGTTGCTAAGCACTCCTTCTTTCTCTCCAGTTCCTCAAGGCCACTAGCTGTGACTGTTGCCCTGATGCAGTCTGGCTCTGGATCTCTCTCTGGCTATAGAGTTGTCAGCAGAATTCCCCTAGTCCCTCATCTTCACTCTCTGCTCCAAAAACAGAGCCACTTAGGCTTCTGCCGCCATGAGTTCAGTTCTGTGTGTGTGCACAGGCTTCTGGATTGCTGCTGACATGCAAAAGACAGCTGACAGTTGCTACTCCACAGAAAAGAAAAAGAAAAAGAAAAACCCTGACAGCTTTTCCAGAAGGTGTCTCTTTGTGTGAGGATGAGCCTGATTTGCATGTGGTGTTCACAGCTCATTCCTGCAGGAATTTCATTTACACCAAAAATCGGTTTTAGCAGCATTTTAATTACGCTATTTCACAGCTGCCTCCCCGAATGGAAAAGTGAGGAAAATGTCTAAAAGAAGCAGCGCTTTTCTAAGCATTACTTCTTTGCATTACGCCAAAAGTTCTTCAAATCAGTCTGAAGTAAGACAGGGAAACATCATCAGACGGACTGCCCACAAAGAGTGAAGACATTTCACAAAATTAAGATTCACAATGAATAGCTTCAACTTGAAAATCACTATCTCCTACCAGAATCCTCTTGCACCTATTCGTCACCCTCTCATCAGTCTGCATCAACCTAGTCTGGAGGGCAAACTCCTGACAGAGCTATACCAAACCCCCTGCAGAACACGCACTCGTCTTCAGAGTGAAGTGACCCACTAAGAAACACATTACAGTTGCCGTGTGATGACACTGTATAAAAGCACCAATCAAACTGCATTCAGTGAAAGCACTGGGGCATGATGTGCCCTGAGGCAATGAACCTCCCTCAGTAGAACCTCAACACCTCTCAAATGAGCCATTTGTCGTCTACAGCAGGGGTCCTTAGACTTTTCAACCCTCAAGGCCTGCCTATTTATCACTAGAAAGCATAAAGGACCAAAGGAAAATATTTGCTTATAAAATTCATTTTTACAGCAGCAACAATGCGACATTTGTCAATGAACATAAAATGTCAACAGACTAGTTTAATATAAGCTTGCTTTATACCAGACATCAGGCAGAATAGTGGCCAATTAAGCAGGATGCTTCTGTGCTTTTGTTTCCTGTGTTTTCTGTTGCAGAGCTCATATTAATACTGTTTACCTTTTGAAAACAATTTAAATTCATTCTTATTATTAAGTCGATAATTTAAAAAAAAAGCTGACTTCTAATGTGGATCTGCAACATAGGATTCTAACAAGCATTGACGAAGTGTCTAAAATGCAAATATGTACGGTAAGTACTCAGGATCACTAATGCTAATGCTAATAATGCTAATAAGGACAAACGCTTCTCTCCAGGGCCAGACCATTGACACTTAGAGATTAGATGCAAAGCACACAGAATGCTTCAGTTGGCCTCTTACACAGAGAGAGCAAGAAATAGCACAACACAAGATCAGTGCCGGACTGTGGAGAAAATAAAGAAGAACAAACACTGCAAGAGTGATTTTGTTTATTAATTATTATTGTTTATTAATTACTAAGAGGAGCCTGATAACTACTCAAACTCTTGACTTTGTATATGCCTTAACTGCAGTGAGTGTTGAGCCTCGGCCGCAGTCGATATGTGGGTGTCAATAGCAATATCCTGGCCACCTCCCCAAACCACCCAGGGGCCTCCCCGCTGTCCTTTAGGTGCCCTTTTCATGCTTGTGCGTGACACAATCACACCAAAAAAAAGACTTCATTCTCTCGTAACACAATTTAGGTCAGCCATTCAGTCAATTAACCCAAAGGGCTTTTAGACACAACACTGGTCACTAGAAGTGCAGTACTATAATGAGCCATAAGGGACACACAAGAGCGCCATTCAAAGAGCAAAGAACTGGAGAAAACATGACAGGCAACTAGGACAGTCACTAATTTACACTAGTAAATCTGTAATCTTGTATGATTAACTGATTAATCAGACTAAAGCTTAACTGGGCCCAGTTTCCCAAAAGCGTTAAGCGTTAAGATCATCTTAAGTATTAACATCATCTTAATGGACAAAAAGAAAGCTCACTGTGAGAACCATTTAAGAACTATTTTTGTGTTCAAATGCTTTTGAGAAACCTGGTCCTGTACAATCACAAACCATGTTGAGTGTTTTCTCTTGATGACAGGTAGGGGTGGTCCTTCACTTTACAGTGCATACCCCACAGTACGCAACTGATACCCACTGCTGCGAGTAGCACACAGACTAGCCAGTAAGACTGCAACTCTGTGGTATCGTGGACTTCATTATCATCCACATATCGTCTTAACGTAAGTTCTAAAAGGATTTATTCCAAGCATATGAGATTGTATTCTAAGCATATTTGGGGCATTTCTACTGCTCCATGTATTATGAAATCTTCACACAATTTAAGGGCTGCTGCTCCGCTCAAATGAATTCACACATGAAAGTACTTCCTCCTGCAACACACAAGTAAAATGACTTGATTCTAATTCATTTCTGAGCAAGAGTGCACATCAGGGAGTGAACCAGTGACCGATGTAGAGAAACAAATAATATTATTTAATCATATTATAAATATAATTATAAAATATATAAGTAAAACATAATAACAAAACAAATAGAGGTACTAATAAAGAAACAAACAAGAACAACTTATATAAATAGGCAAATACTACGTATTACTGGTTTTATCAGGTATCTTTGGGCAAGAGAAATTCTGGTGCATCTCTAAAGAAGGCCCAAATTTTGACAGACAAAAGTCAGACAAACAATAATTTTAATGTGAATGAAAATGAGATGGTGATTAAAGTCACCATTTGTGTCCTTTTCGAGTGATGCTGGGCTACTACATAGAAATATCTATTGATTTCACTGAATTTTTAACTCCTTTGGAAAAACCTTGCATCTCCATTTTTGTTATTTTCAGTGTTTGACATCATTTGAAAATGCCTGTTGCCCTTTACATTGTGTGTAAATTTCATGATGGATGGACCAAAAGAAATGGGCGAAAATTACTTGGAGAAAACTTCATGGGACACTACAGGAAAGAAACTTGGACATAACTTACAGTAGTCAGTGTACAGCTTGTATAGCAGCACAGATTTACTGTCCTCTGAAAAGAACTCTACACACAGCCATTATGTTTAAATAGTGGGCAACACAAGTGAGTCCACCTCACAGGCAACATGTCCAAATTGTGCCCAATTGTGTCATTGTCCCTCCTTGGTGTCATGTGTCTCGTTACAAGGTTCCAGGTGTGAATGGGAAGCAGGGCTGTTAAATTTGGTGTTTTAGGTACAATTCGCTCATACTGGCCACTGGATATGCCACATGGCTCCTCATAGCAAAGAACTCTGAGGATGTGAGAAATAGAATTGTTGCTCTCCCCAAAGATGGCCTAGGTTATAAGAAGATTGCCAACACGCTGAAACTGAGCTATAGCACGGTGGCCAAGGTCATACAAGGTTTTCCAGGACAGGTTCCACTCGGAACATGCCTAGCCAGGGTCGACCAAAGACGTTCAGTCCATGTGTTCAGTGTCATATCCAGAGGTTGGCTTCAAAAAATAGATGCATCAGTTGCCAGCATTGCTGCAGAGGTTGAAGAAGAGGGATATCAGCCTGTCAGTGCTCAGATCATACACTGCATACATAATGCACCAACTCGGTCTGTATGGCCGTCGCCCCGGAAGGAAGCCTCTTCTGAAGCTGACACACAAGAAAACCTGCAAACAGTTTGCTGAAGATAAGCAGTCCAACAGCATGAATTACTGGAACCATGTCCTGGTCTGACTGGACCAAGATTAACTTGTTTGGTTCAGATGGTGTCCAGCATGTGTGGTGGTGCCCTGGTGAGGAGTACCAAGACAACTGTCTCTTGCCTACGGTCAAGCATGGTGGTGGTAGCATCATGGTCTCAAGCTGCATGAGTGCTGCTGGCAATGGGGAGCTGTGGTTCATTGAGGGAAACATTAATTCCAACATGTACTATGACATTCTGAAGCAGAGCATGATCCCCTCCCTTCGGAAACTGTGCCACAGTACCAACACAATAACAACCCCAAACACATGTCCAAGATGACAACTGTCTTGCTGAAGTGATGGACTGGCCAAGTATGAATAATGATATATATTACCATGGACATGAGTGTGTAGATTTAAAAGTAAAAAAAAAAAAAAAAAAAAAGTCAATTTTGACTTCAGGCTGATTTTAAAACATGCATTTTCATCATGCAAACTGCCAACTGCAGATTCGTTGAGAAGGTCCATTTTAATCAATTACTTTTTAAAAACTGAGGTTAAGGTCAATTGAGGTCAGACCCAGAAACATGATGGATGATGAACAATACAGGATCACAGATTATGTGAATCCTTCCTGTTTTGCTAACGGTTAAACACGCATGGCTTATAAGCTGCTTGACTTTCCCAAAATTCCACTGCAGTCCTAATGACCTACATTACTGGACAACAGCCGTGCTAGAGAGTGACCCAAAACACACTGTGCATCCGAGTTTTAGAGCACATGTGGCATTGTGTGGGTCTGTGCATGGGTGTGAACTGTAAGTGGAGAGTCATTACAGGAAAAAGGCTGACATTAGAGGACCAGAGGCTGCAGACCTATCCCATAAGCCTCAGCGGCGCTCCGAGGGCCTCTCGCTTTCCTGAGCCGAGAGGATCAAGAGATTAAGGCGCCTCAGTGGGGAGTCAGATTAAACAGGGCAGATATTCTGTCTCACAGACAAACACACAAGCATACATACAAACAATTTCAATAATAAACACAGCAAGGAGAATTATCTCGAAGTCAGCAACAATACCATCATATACCATCATAATGAACACTACAAACATGCAGTGCTGTAGATCAAAAAGTGTCAAGTGCTTTATGGTAATGCACAACCACCTTATCATTTTTATTCTGGCCAACCTGTGTTGCAATTCTATGCAGTGCACAACATGAGGCAGGTAAGCACATAAGCACTTAGTTATACCTAAATAATGTTGCTACACCTCATACATCACAGCATAATTATTAGGGAAATACTGAAATTTCGACCACCAAAGAGAATAAAAACTAGACTCATATAAAATGTAGTATAAAATATAAAATAAAAGCCAAAAAAATAAAGAAAGAAATGAGGGAAAAAAACAAGGCAAGATTATAAGCCTCCAACAAATGTCAAAATCTAAGATTTTAAAATGTTTTTTGTTCCCGGTGCATTTCCCAAAGCTAATAGTTTCCTGAATAACAATTTCTTGTAGGAATTTTACACTCCACCATAAACTTTGTGGCAGACTGCCCCATCATTTAAGGTGTAATGGAAGATCTAAACAAGAAGCTGGTATTAAATTAAGCTAAGGTCTGCCTTCTTTGCGTTCTAGAGCAGTTCTTCACAGAATGTAAAAATTTGTCACTTAAACAGGCAAATATATAATAATATCAATAACATTCACTTTTCATTAAGCCAAAATGCATTTTAAGAAGTCATATTGCAACTTCGGCTAATAAAAATAACTGGTTCTAGTGGGTTTGTGTGTTCATTCAGCCCACACACTGTGCGCTTTGGGTATTAAAAGGAAAAAAATGGAAGATTTTAACAGTAATTTTAGCCAACGTGGCTATAAAGAAAGAGGATTCAGAATCAGCCATAAAAATCATGATCAGTGCACCTCATGGACTCTAATGGGAACAAAAATAAACATGTAAAACAATCATCCATGACTGTTCCAGAATAGAAATACTGAAATCCTTGTCACACAGCTGCACATGAACATAAGCTCACTATGCCCAATGCTAAGAGTGAGCTAGAGGGGTATTAAGCCCCCCAGCATTGGGCTGTGGAGCAGTGGAACTGCGATCTATGGAGTGATGGAGCTTCATCTAATACCTTTGAGATGATTTGGAGTGATCCAGAACTGATCATCCAACATCAGTACCTGACCTCGCTAATGCTTCTGTGGCTGAATGCAACTAAACTCTCACAGCAATGTGTCAGTATCAATATTAAAGCCTTCCGAGAAGAGTGGAGGCTGTTACTGCAACAAATGGGGGACAAACTCCCTCTTAATACCGTCATTTCAGCAGAAACGCTGGATGAGTAGCACATGCAGTGCATGTAGATTGGCAGAATGAAAGTCCTTAAACTGAGATCAATTCCTGATAATGTCCGTCCATCTACTCAAATACATCAGTTTCCCAAGTTTTTTGCGATTTTCATTCATTGTCGTTAACATCATTCAGGGTAATCAAGCTAATGAGGGAAAGAGCAACAAGGAAAACTCCCAACATCCATCAAGAGGAATCACAGTTCAATAGATGAATCCATTCTCTGGCCAACATATAGCAAAACAATACCACCCTCACCAGAGTTCATTCGTTAGACAGACACATTTGGAATAAACAATGAATGAATCAATTCATCATCAAATCAATGAAGCAGTGACTAATGTTAAATGCCTATTAGCCTATCAAAGTTATCTAAAAGAAAGTTATCTGAATCTGTCTTGGCCATTTAGGACATGTTAAAATGAAAAGTCAACAAAGAAGATAAGACGACAAAACCACTCCAGAAATAACGACAATCGCAGCGAAGAGGCTCAACATGACCACAGGGTTTGGTACAGAACTTTGCAATACACACTGACAGGGAACCAGGAAACTATCAGGCATCACTGACTTCTTCTTTTTCTTCTTTCGGCTGCTCCCTTTAGGGGTCGCCACAGCGGATCATCTGCCTCCATCTTGCCCTATCAACTGCCTCCTCTACTTTTACACCAACCATCTCCATGTCCACCTTCACTACATCCATAAACCTTCTCTGATGTCTACCTCTTCTCCTTCTACCCGGCAGCTCCATCTCCAACATTCTTTGACCAATATATCCACTATTCCTCCTCAACACATGTCCAAACCATCTCAACCTGGCCTCTCTGGCTTTATCTCCAAACTGCTCCACCTTCACTGTCCCTCTGATCTGCTCATTTCTAATCTTGTCCATCCTTGTCACTCCCAACGAAAATCTCAGCATCTTCATCTCCGCCACCT